>NW_026944044.1:0-411576 GCF_033296635.1 Dichotomopilus funicola
TGTTGAGGGTGGATGAAGAAGGACGCGTTATGCCAAGACTTTAGTGTCCCGCTCGCTGATATGTCCCGCTCGCTGATAAAGTACGTTAATCCTAGCCCTCCTTGAAAAAGGCCGAGGAGTCAGCCTTCTTTTTGTAGTGGGGCTAGGTTTTTTTGAGCTAACCATCGAGCCAGCCCACTTTTTACAGCAGGGCCAGGTTTTTTTAAGAGAGCCTTCAATCTAGAAATTGAAGATTGAATTGAAGATTGAATTACTTTCAGCAGCTTATAGGCAATATAGAAGTTAATGTGCAGCACTGCTCGGCTGGAGGTGATGCAATGCGATCGGGCGGTTGGTGGGGAGAAGAGAACAGTGGCGGTGCAGGATTGAGGTACATTCGATTTTGAAATTGTCTTTGCAATGCAATGGCTTGGAAAAAAAATGAATCTAACGTGAGTGTAGTAGGGCGATAACGGTTTTGACGGGATTCATTGACTGAACCTCTGTACCTGGTTACTAGGAAACATTTATCTATTAGCTTGTCGCTATCAAACTTCTTAGTTAACCCTATATTTTGCTTACTCACTTAGATATATACTACCTCAACTCTTACTTTTTTTCTTTTGATTTAATATACCAGGTGTGACGAATCGTCTCTCAACCACACTCTGAAAGGGTTCACTGAAAGTATGACGTAAGGGTTGTGACTCGGCGAAGCCAAAAGGTTCACAACAAGATAGGGATCTGGTCTCAATGTTCACGGCGCAGTGCAAGTGGCAATGAACAAGTTGTAACTATTGCTTACTGAGGAAGTCCCAGACTCCCTCAACGAGTGACTAGCTGACTATCGATATACTTGACAACTTCTTTGTTCCTGATGTCCCTTTGTTCCTGGATCTCGTGGCTCTCATCGAGATCCCGTCGAGCCTGTTGGCTCTCAACCTTTCTTTATCGATCCTGGTGTTGGCTCTCGTGGATCTCGAAGAGATCCCATCGAGCCTCTCCTGATTGGCTACAAGATGGTTGGTTGGCAGTGCATCCCGCGCCCCACCTGCATGTGCCACGGGCCGCCTTCCGCGGCCCAGTCCGTAACAATTGCTTACTGGAGAGCTCCTAGAGTCCTCTAGAATGAGTGACTATATACTGCTTGTCTAGAGAATATCCTGAAGTACCTTGTACCGTGATCGTAGTGATCTCACTGCGATTCCTGCGATCATTGTTCGGTGTTGCTGGTGAGCGCAGTGATCGCACCGCGACTCTTGCGATCACCTCTGTGCTTGTTCCTGATTGGTCTATGCCAGTGGGTCCGTGCGTCAGACTTGTGTGTTGGCTGTCGCCCGCGTCAGCTTGTGACAATAACTAAGAGTAGAGAGATATAATGCTAGGTTTTTACCTTGACGATTTCCTATACGATTGGGGTCGACTCTAGGTCTGAAACCGTGCGCTGGCTGTGCCTATGCCGAGTCATCAAAGCAGTCATCCAAGCAATCTTGAATCTACTCCTTTCTTTTAAAAACTCGAAAACCCACGATGCGAGTCCCAGAGCCCCGACGCAACCCCCCAAGTTCGAGTTTACGATAGAATACCAAGAACCAACAGAAACGGACCCGCAATGCCAGTCTGCTTCACCTGCCGAACGGTGCTCCGACGCCAGATCGACGTCCTCCGAACATTGCGACAACGCCGACCACAGTCGACCAAGAACGATCTAGTCGGCAACTCGAAAGGCGGAGAACAGGTCCCGACGCCGAACAATGTCCCGACGCTCAACTTCTGGCAAAGGCTGGGGCCGTTTACCAGAGTCGCCCAGGCGTATGCCCGCGCGCAGCGCAAAAGGCCCTACGTGACACAGATCTGCACCTCGCTGTTCATCTACCTATGTTCTGACAGTACGTTCGCCCTCCATGGAGTCTCGGGGGCGTTACGCGAACAATTCCACGGTTCGAGAGTTCTAGGACACTGACAGGTCGCAGTTTCGGCGCAGAGTATGGGGGGGAAGGACTACGATCCCACACGAACCGGTCGTTCATTGCTCATCGGCTCAATATCGTCGATTCCGAGCTACCACTGGTAAGCGATATAATACACTCGTTTAGGGACCGATTATCCTGAGAACTAACCGACCCTCTTTACGCAGGTTCGTCTGGCTTTCCGAAAACTTCAACTACCAATCCCGCCTATTATCGCTCGCAACGAAGGTCGTCGTCAACCAGATCTGCTTCACCCCGACGTTCAACACATACTTCTTTGGCATGCAAGCCTTCTTGTCCGGCGCGACGCTTCCCGAGACGTGGGAGCGCATCACCAAGACCGTCCCAGTCAGCTGTCTCAATTCGTGTAAGCTATGGCCGGCTGTCACGGCATTTATGTTCGCCTTCGTCCCCCTCGAGTATCGGCCGCTATTTGGCGGGGGGATTGCCGTTGGGTGGCAGACGTATCTCAACTATCTCAACCGTCGCGCCGAGCAAAGCATGGAAAGGCAAGCGCGGGAATTGGAGGATACCCTTGTAGAGGAAGTCACGGCTTCAACCTAATGGCGCTCAGTTTTGCTAGATTTTAGACGAGCAGGTTTGCGATAGACTCTGGTTAGCGATTGCGATTTTGGTAGATGGTTCCCGCGTGGGATGACGTTCATGGAAAGTTATAAGATTCTTTCTATAGAGCTAGAATGGAAGAATGGGCCCCAAGTTGGCTTGGCATTCCCGCTCACTTTGTGAGCGCACTCAGTTGTTCCTGGCATCGCTCTTTCCTGTTGTGGCTTCAGGTTCGACATGGCTGCAGTTGCCTGTTGATTACAAGGACTCCGTTTTGTTACTATTAATTCAAGATGGAACGCCCCAAATACTTGAGGAAAGAGCAACCAACCGTGCTCCAGGCAAACTTTCATTTAGCCCAAGTACGGATCCGGTCAGTGCCCTCTCTTCCTGTCCTCCTGTCCCTCGTTCACCTACCTACCTTAGAGACACTCTACAATGGCAAATATTTGGACCCAACAAGTCCTACCGGGTTGCGTTCAACTCTTGTTCGACTTTTTGCACTTTCTTTTTCTTTGCGCCATTATCGCTATCTCACACCGTCCCGAAACCCCGGACATCGTGGGACCGCTTAGGGATCTCGTGCGAGAGATCGGGGAGAGCATGCAATCGATCAGGGAGGGATCACAATCGCTCATCAGGGTCGGTGAAGCTGTGCACCGTGTGGCCGAGCGCAGCGTCAAGTTCGAGGTTGCTGTTGCAGCCCTCGCTATCGTCTTGGGGTCCCGTAACTCTCCACAACCTCCGGCAGGGCCTTAAAGGCGCCACAGTTTTTGAGAGGTCGGGAGGCGCGTTTGTCTCCGTTCATCACGGCCTCGGGCCGGCACACACCGCGGGGCCAATTTTACAGGGGTATTGCCCCACCAACGCCTTTCTTGCGGCTGAAGGTCTGCACAGCTCAAACCTTAAACTCTGCGCCAATTCCACAATTTACACCACACGACAAATCACGACCACATCCTCCCCGGAGCCATTGTTTGCTGGCTGCCCCCGGCTGCCGGTCCTAACATGGCGGGTTCATATCTCAGGGCCCGAAGCAGCCTCGCAAGCGCTGTGCGGCCCTTTACGCGCCCACAACCGCGACTCCAAAGCCGTGTCCCACAGCGATTCGCCTCGACGACTTCCTCAACAAAACGTCCTCCGTCTACAACCCGCAACGTCTTAGCCACAACCCTTCTGGGGACGACCGCTGTGCTCGCATACTACTATGGAACCGACACCCGCGCGTCCTTCCATCAATGGCTTGTCCCGCCCCTGATTCGCGTGTTCTTTCCCGATGCCGAGGACGCCCATCACGCCGGCACCGCGGCCCTCAAAACCCTCTACTCATTCGGCCTCCACCCCCGCGAGCGGCCCTCCCCAGCCGACGGCGATATTAGCCCCACGCCAGGGTCCAATCCCCTTGCGGTTACCGTCTTCGGCACCACCTTGGTCAACCCCATCGGCATCTCCGCGGGCCTTGACAAAGACGCCGAGATCCCGGATCCCCTTTTTGCGCTCGGGCCGGGCGTTGTCGAGGTTGGCGGGTGCACTCCCTTCCCACAAGACGGTAACCCTCGGCCTCGCGTGTTCCGCATCCCTGCCATCGATGGCCTGATCAACCGCTACGGGCTCAACTCGCGCGGCGCAGACGCTATGGCTGCCCGTCTACGCGAGCGCCTGCGAACATTCGGCCGGGGCCTAGGGTTAACGGAGCACGAGATTCTGGCGGAAGAGAGCGGTGTCCCGACGGGTAGTCTGCAGCCCGGCCGCCTGCTGTGCGTACAGATTGCTAAGAACAAGAAGACGGACGAGAAGGACATGAACGCCGTCATCCAAGACCACGTGTATTGCGTGGAGCGGCTAGCGCCTTACGCCGACGTGTTGGTGGTCAACGTTAGCAGTCCTAACACGCCTGGACTGCGAGACCTCCAGGCAGCCGAACCCCTGGCACGACTCCTCGGGGCTGTGGTAGAAACGGCACAACAAACCCGCCGTCACGTAAAACCCCGCGTGATGGTCAAGGTCTCGCCAGACGAAGATGACGACACCCAAATGGAAGGCGTGGTGCAAGCCGTGTGGTCGAGCGGGGTGGACGGAGTCATTGTGGGCAACACCACGCGGCGAAGGACGGGACTTGTCAAGCAAGGTGTAAAGCTGAGCGGCCAGGAACAGAACACGTTGATCGAGGACGGTGGGTTCTCCGGCCCAGCCATGTTTGACCGCACGCTCAGCCTTGTTGGGAGATACCGCAAGATGCTGGACAGCTACTCGCTAAAGACGGCTGCCGTGGGGGATGGGTCCTCGTCACAAAAGGTTATCTTTGCGACCGGGGGTATCACCAACGGGGAACAGGTACTGAAGGTGTTGAATGCGGGTGCGAGCGTGGCAATGGTCTACACTGGGCTTGTGTATGGGGGCTCGGGCACAATTACGCGGATTAAGAAGGAGATGCGGGAGAAGCTCGCGGTAAAGGAGACATGATATGTAAGTGGTGTGATACCAATGTTGCTATTCTTTACAAAAGGGGGGGCTTCATGGTTCGAGGGAGATGAAAAAAGGTGCGCCAGAACCATGGTCGCGGTTCATCAACAGGGATATGGCGTTTGTTCATTTTCCACCAGTGCGAGGGTACTAGACCTGAGTAAGCCCTTTGGGTTGCTTAGGTGCTTCAATCAAACGGTTGAACCCCGACAGTGTGTTTGAGCCAAGCTATGTGAGACTAATTTTTGTGCGACCTCGGATATGTAATTATGCTGCCAACGATCACTCCTCCGATGCGCCTTGTCCTGCACATGACCATTTCAGTGCTTCTAACCATGGCGTCCGGAGCCCTCACTTGCAATATTCCCAAACTCTAGCACGTAAACACGGCCGGGCCGGGGATAGTGTACGCGGTAGCTATAAGTTCATACGTCAACATCTGGATCCTTACACCTGACTCCGAACAGCCAAAAGGAAGGAATAAGCAGAGTAAAAGAAGTAAAAGACTCACCCTTATAGGCATCATACGTAATACCCGCATCACTCCCCTTATACGCGCCAGGGAAGGATACCAACGACGAGGGGACCGTCGATCCCCCGCCCGTGACCTCCAGCTGGTGGCAGCCTGGGTAGAACTGGGCGCCGGGGTATTCGTAGGCGGAGTGCAGCGCGATGATCTCGTGGCGGACTAGGTAGTAGCCGGGCTTCAGGCAGGAAGGGATGGTGTAGGTGTAGGCTGAGGGGGCGGTCATGAGGGGGGTCTTGGGGGTGTTAGTGATTTGGTTTTTTAGTATTGAGGGTTAAGGGGGTAAAGGGGCTAGAAGCGTGAAAGGGAAGGGTAGGGGGAACGTACGTCGGCCCAGGTGTTGGAGGTACCGTCACGGCCGCCTTCTTTGACCTTGAACCAGACCGCTCTAGATAGAAGATAACACCGTGTTAGCAACCACAGAAACAGAAATACAAAAACGATACATAAGAAAGGCAAAAAAACATACGCCTCCCCAGGCGACCAGTCCTGACATCCCCCGTCAGGACACCGCGCCATATACGTCAGCACGGGACCAACGTGACTCTCGGGCCACAGAGTCCAGTTGAGCGTCACGTCGGACCCGGCGGCCGCAGGTGCGTGCAGTGCGGCTGGCTCCGCGCCTTGGTTGCATTGCACGTCGATTGAGTCGACGTCGACCATGGGGCCGTTGCCGGGGATCGAGCGGGAGATGCGGTCGGGCTGGACAGAGGTTAGTATTGTGAATAACTATGGGGGTGGGTTGATTTGGGGGTTACCTTGTCATCGCCCATGTAGGGGTCTACGTAGGGCTATTTGACAAACGGGTGTGGATGGTTAGTGATGGAGTTAAGTTACTAGCGTGGAAGTTGATTGCGGGTGTCCCTGATGCCGCTGTGTAGGCAAACCAGCAGGTCGGTAGCGAGTGGTTAGAAACGAACCTGGTAAAACTATAACCGTTGTGTTAATATCGGACCTGCAGTGACACGGGACGAGCCGGTCGGAAACGGAGAAGCATACCTGGTAGTTCTTCCCGCCAATGACGGCGGAATCAACATAGCCGTGGGCAGCCACGAGAGTGGCCGAGGCCAGGATGGTTGCGATGGTCTTCATGGTGAGTATCAACTTAGATGTGTTGCTTAGGGGTTTGCTTAACCAACGTGAAAACAAGTCGTCTCGTCTTTAAATATCAAACTCGCTTTCGGTTCTGCAAGCGTATTTATATTTATCTCCTGGTATACACGTTTACCCTGGCCTGCTAAGCCATTTGATCTTGATCCCCCGAGGGCCCGAAAACCCGATTCCATGTCTTGGAGGGCGGAACGTCGCGGCCCCGGGTTCTCCATTCGCGGATTGTCTCCGTAAACCCTGCTCGCAGTCTTCGGGAATATTTCCCGATCCCCGCAACGCAACTCCTTTTCAACTGCATACTGCAACATCCGCATGCCCGAATGCTCTCCCGGACGAGGGTTGCTGTAACAGGCAAGTCATCCTCACGGGGTCTAAACTTCAAAGCCACAAGGGCGCGCGTGGTCTTGACTTCTGGGGAACGTGTGATCAGCGAACCCCCAGAAAATCAAAAAGAAATAAAAAGAACCGCCAAATTTCTGGCACATGGGATTTGGGAGCCGCACTAAACAGCATGGAGCATCTGGTTCCGAAGTCCCTTCGAAACCGGGTTGCTCTGTGGGGGTTGACCCACCAATTGACGGTGAATATGGCCTGGTTAGAGACTTGGCGGTTTCGAAGCTCGGTCGGTCGAGGGCCGAGATGAATTCAAAAAGAGACAGTAGAGTTGGGGAGAGTAAAACAGATGATCCGGAATTTAGTGATTGAAATGGTAGCAAAGTTGGAAAAGGTGCGAACAAACGCGGAGGCAATAAAAGGTGAAGCAAGTTGGTTGAACCCGCAAAATGGACCTCGATATTCCATTGACAAACTTGCAAGTCCGATCCTCCACTTTGAGATGTTAACTCTAACCCGATGCCATCTTATCTTCGATTCCCCAAAGCAACTAGAATTAGATCGACAAACTTGACCTCGAATTTCGAAAACATAACCCCATCCATCTCCCATTGTTGCTGCAGGAAGACGGGCCCAGTTTCTCGCCGTTCGTGTAGTACCCCTCCAAGTCTGCCTAATTTTGGTAAGAGGGTTAATTATAGTACATTCAAATATGTTATCTTCCAACACTACTACTGACGGGGACCGTTCCTCTCAGCTGATCGCGCTCAGTCTCTGAGTCTCACGTTAAGTAGTTCAGTTATTTGCGACGTATCCCCAGCCGAGATCCAACGCAGTACATTTCCAAGTGATTAACGATGATGTATATTCAAATGGGAGATCTAAATAAACCAGGCTTCATATCCAAAATTCCACCCAAGGAAACCATTCCCTTGCCCAATATTTATGTGAGTGGGGAGCCCAACCAACATGAGATAGAACAAAACACCAACCGACCCTCCAAGCCGCTCATCAAATGAACCCCAACTCCCCTGGAACCTTCCACATCCCCAACACCCCCGGATACCACGCGGACTCATGACGAGGTTAGATAGACTTACCATGCAACCTCCCCACACTCTCCGGCGTCAATGCCGCTTTATGTCTCCTCGTAGCCAAAATATCCTCCCTAAACAACCACCCCAACGCCATCGTAGCGCCCGGCCCAAGCAACACTGCACTCACCAATCCCAGCCCGACCACCTTAAACCACCCTTCCCGCAACATGCCCGCGGCGCTCAGATCCCAGAACAAGTACGCCAACCACACCAGAGATGAACCGAATCCGCCCGCCCAGTCCCACCGCAGGAACTGGTCCGCGAACGCAAACAGGTCCGGTGCGCTCTGCGGAAGGCCCGAGGGAATCATCGCCTGGAACCCGAAGCTGGCCAGCGTCCACCACCACACGCCGGCAGACGCGATGCCAGCCACGCGCAGGTAGTATTTCATGACGGGGATGTCCTTGCGGAGGTTGTGCAGCTTGTCTTGGTCCATCGTGTCCTTGAAGAGGAGAGCCGAGAAGACCTTCTTTCCGAGGGCCATCCAGATCGGGTATAGCTGCCAGACAAAGAGGATTGATTGGCGGAAGGTGAAGTCAGGCCAGACGAGCATGGCGTAGACCGGGAAAAGATAAAAGAGGGCTACGGCGGGAAGCGAGGCGAAACTGGTGCGGGTGTTGGTCAGGCGCTGGTCGAGGGCGGCGTACTTCTCGATGGGGGAGATGACGTAGTGCAGGAAACACCAGATTGGGGCTATGAGGCCGATGCCGAAAAGTTGACCCAGGAGAGCGAAGAGAGCAGGCCTAGGTCTAGTGTTAGTAAGGAATCTGAAAGGAGAACACGAAAAAGGGGGGAGAAAGAGAATGTCGGGCTTACCATTCCAGAATGGTGAGCATATTCGCCCGCCTGGCTGCCTCAAAGTACCAGATAGTCAACAGCACCATGCCGTCGGTCAGGAACGAAATCACCTGCTGCCGGGCACCCGCATCGATGTCATAGAGAGCCGAGAAGAAAAAGGTGTTGACCAAGGCCACAAAGTCGTCAAACCCCTTGAGACCATAAAACGACCTAATCACGGGAATCTCAACATTAGAATCGGGCAGCTTCAACACCCCGCCATCGCGCAGGGCAGCGGCCCATTCCAAGGCCGGTTCAACGTTCATAATAATAAACGCGGCAACACAGATACCCAGGAGGGACAGCGCCAGCACGGCGCGCTTGAGCCGGCTCTCGCGCATCCCGTCGCCTTGGGTAGGGTTGAAAGGCGTGGTGGAGGTGAGCGAAGCCATGGGAAGCGGGAGGTAATCGAGTTTGACGGCGCCGATGATGGTGTTAATCATGAGGTCGGGGACGAATTCCGAGAAATGAGGCAGCAGGAAGGTCACAAACCACCGGTTCAGGCCGTGCATGTTCTGCGCACGGGCGAGGAAACCGGACGCGTCGACTACGGCGTTCGCACGGTTCTCCCGCTCCTTTTGGTATGCAACCAGCATGGTCTCAACCTGTTCGAGACTCGGCAAGGGCCGTTGGCGATCACGCGTCAAGTCAGCGAGCTGCTTGATGCCGTTGGCGAGTGAGGCCACGCTCTCGATCGCGGCATTGCCGCCAACACCAAGATTGGGAGTCGATTTATGGATGCTGTCGCCAGCACACACGATCCGGCCCCAGTGCCAGAGCCGGAACTTGGCCTCTTCGACAGCGACCAAACGGGCCGTCACAGTCTTCTCCCAAAGGTCAGGCAGGGTCAGCGGGTGCTCCCCGCCGATCAGCACAATGTCGCTGTGCCGCTTCACAAAGTCGTCCGCATCGGCCTGAGTGTACCGCGGGATGTCATCGAGGTGATATGTACGAGGGAGACGCTCTTGGGCGAACCAGTAGACTTTTCCGCCTTCGGAAGCGATGGTGAGCGCGCAACGGCCAGGGCTGTACGAAGTGTTCGCATCGCCGGCCTTAATGGCGGGGTGGTCAACGCCGTGACAGATGCCAAAGAGACAGTTGTACTCGGCGATCATACCTGCCGGTGCAGATGTGTAAGCTGACCTGAAACATGGAAGAACGACAGGTTCCCGTCTATGCACTAAAGGCATCTGAAAATGCAGTAGAATCACTACTTACACTTGCGGTCTGCCTCCACGAGCTTAGGCTGCGTGGGCTCGGCCAGCTCCCAGATCTTGCTGCGGGTCTTGCTGAAAACGCCGTCGGCACCTACGAGCAGATGCCCGGAGTAGCTGGTGCCGTCTGCACAGCGGACCTGCACACCGTCGGCATCCTGCTGGATATCAACGATATTCTTGTTTACGTGGAGCTTGCTCGGGTCCTTGAGAGTCTCGTGGAGCACACGGAGTAAGTTCTGGCGCTCACCCCATCCGGGAGGGTATCCGGTCCTAGAAAGCGAGTTAATCCTGTGAAGCCATAGTGTCTTTAAGAAATCATCTCAACCCTGAATATTCCGGGATCAAACGTACCGGGCATCGAGAAGCTGGGGGCTACGGTCCGGCTTGCTTATGGGATTCCCCTTGCCGTCTCGGTTCTGGAACACACGAAGAACTTCCTACAATCGGGGGCGGTTTAGAGTTTATCTTTTTTGGGTACAATCCTGGGCCAGTCTCACCGTGAGTTTGTTGACGTTTTCCCACGCGCCAAGTTGGTCGAGAATCTACTGCGCTGTTAGGCAAGCTGGAACAGAGACAAGCGATGGCAACATGAAATAAAAGGCGGGGACAGTGGGAAAAGGGCATAAGAAGGAGGCCTCACCCGTGCACCGTTCGGGAATATCCCAATGGAGGCCCCAACCTGGGGCGCAATCTCGTCACGTCGTTCCAGCAGGACATAGTCAACATTGGCTTGCTACAACATACAGTCGACGATTAACAACACAATTCATGCAGGTTTTTTTCGTCTTTTGAGACAGGATCTTCGCACACAAAAGACGCGGCATTACAGACGCGCGTCTATGGAACAGAAGATGGCCCAGTTGTGATGAGCTGGAAAAAAAAATCCCGAAATCGGTCGCACCTCGAGGGCATTCGCCAGCGTCAGCCCAGCAACACCTCCGCCGGCGATCACGACGCGGAAGCCGTCGCTTGCGTCCCCACTCATGATGTACAGGTCGCGTCTGTTTTCTTCGTCTTGGCTGCGTTCCTTTGGACCCGAGGGAACGGGTCGACCGCCCAACAGATTAGCGCCGGTGCAACGCGTTTACGTCAGACGCGCGCGGACGCAAGGTTCGTATGCAACGGTGTCGTTATTGAACCCCCAATTGATCGATCGCGGGGGCGTTATGCGCGTGTGGGTGGGTGGAAACTCGAAGCGGGGTGCAATGGTGGAAGGGGGTAGGACGCGATGATTTTCGGAGTTGAGTGTGTTTGGGTCCAAAGCCGCGCGGGTTGGGGGGAGGGGAGGTTGAAATGCAGGCACAAATCTGGAAGTCCCAACAGGCAGCAAAAAATGCAAGCGAGCCGGGGAAGCGACGATGGGAAGACGCCCCCCTGTGAGCCGGGGCGGACAGGGCTTAAAAACTGCGAATCTGATGACACGCGTCAATAAGACCCGGCGAGAAGAACGTGGGAATGCCGGGACTTCCAGTCAGCTTTGGGATCATGATTGACCAATCCCAATCCTACCCAGAATCGGCCGAATTGTCGCAAGCGAGCGAGTGCGAGCAAAGTTGCGAGGAAGTCAGCCAAGCAGCGGGAGCCACGCAGGGCTGATGGGGTCTGTGCAGGCCTTGCTTGGTCGGGTATCTCGCTGAGTGCTCCTCGGACTCGCAGGCGCCCCGAACCGCGGAGTGGTTCGCTGGGCCGATTGCTACCTACACATAAACAGCGATGAAATGCAAGGGGCGCGGTGCGAGCTGCATTCTGCCGGGATACACCTTGAACAGCAAGATCCAAGCTAGATCTAGGGATAATGCTATGGTAACTGGAGGGTACTAGAACAATACTAACTTTATGGCTATGCCATCGTCAATGCAGTTTTGGAATCCTGAGGGAGGCTAGCGACCACCATACTGTGTGCTCCGTGATGTCGGAATGTCGGCGCTCCGAGAGGAAGAACCAGTCCAATGGAGCGAGCACCGAGTCCACCAACCTTCCGACGCGGGTCAGGGGTCAGGTGCGTGCCGCGACCGGAGAAGACGACGGTATGACTTTCCGCTAGGTCAGCCCACTCCGGAAGCTATCTACCCAGACGGCGCGGACGCTATGCCCCAGACACCGGGTTCGGAAAACCACGGCTGCCTTGATCAACGTGACTCCGAAGGCCGGGGCCCGGGACAAGTCGAAGCGAAATCATTCAACATTGTAAATCTACCGAATTATCAAGATAGACGTTGAAGAGCCACCTATGTACAGCCGGGTCGGCTGCAAAAGCCCCATTCCCAGGCCAGTGACATGACAGGGATACTTCCGAATCCAAAAGATCGAGGGAGGAAAAACTTCCGAAAGAGGCAAGTGGGCTCGCAGCCTGAAGTCCCTGAACAATGACATGTAAATGAGCTATACGTCACGCAGCAAAATCATGTCGCAAGGGATGGTGATTTCGAGGTATTCTTCAAGATATTTTTTACGGCGGACTATTCTGGGCCTCATGATTGGTCCTTGGAGTCTCTTCCGATGAATGGCCCTGGAAGCACCAAACCCGGGTCCCTCCGGCGTAATTATCAGTGGTAAAAAAATATCAGATTCCAAGCCCCGTTAACTTGAGAAATTTTGCAATGGGCGTTCGCGTTGTCTGAAAGGGATGGCTAGCTGCTGACAGGTCATGATGATGTTCACGCCAGAACTGTAGTAGCAAATGAAGATTAGGTAGATCAAAATGGAGCTTACTTCCCTTAGACTTGTTAGGCGCCCGATTTGTGGAAGAAAGGGAGGACTGCCGGGGCAGTTTCTCATTGGCACGAAGTCTCGGTCCTGTATGAGCCCTCGGGGGACTCGCTTCCCGCATCAAGCCAACCAAGTTAGGAAATTGGGATAAATGGCGGCCACGTCGGCCTGAAAGGCTGCATAGATTCGCATTCTGGATTCTGATTTTTGTGCGCATTCCACGAGGGAAGAAACAAATGGAATCCCTGGAAAGGCCGGAACGTGGTAAAGCTTGGAAGGCAAAGGGGGGCGATAGGGATGGGGAACTCGGGGGGGGTGGCCAGAGTGGGCCGCCGTGCCTAGCATAAAAGAGCGAAAACAATGGGGGCCATGGAGCTACTTTATGCGGAGAGGGATTTGGGTTTTTTTTTGGGGGGGGGGCAGTGAAAGACTGCTGGGAACCGACAAGAATCCCACAGCGCGGGCTCCGGCTGCCGACATGGTGAGCGGGGCAATCCAGGACTCGGTTATGCCGTGAAAGATATTTACAATGAATACAATTATCCTGGACACTGGGGTGAGACTATAGGGGATGACCGGTATTGCTTAAGGGACGGACGTGACCATTAAATACGACGAGGAGATGGAGATCGCGTGCGGTGGTCAGTCGTAGAAGCATTTTCCTGATCCCTATCACTTAATTCGACCCGAAACTCTGGACTCCAAGCATTTGCTCTGTCCATTGCCAGCCACCCTTGTCCACGGCAACGGCGCTTCTCCCCGGCCCTCGCCCCGCTGTGCCCTTGACCCCGTGACAATCTTACGCTCTATCCTCCTCTCATTCTCGAACCCCAACGTCCAAAACCACGCCCCCGCGTCGCGTGGCACGACGGCCGACGGCCTCCACCCCGTGCTAAACGGAGCCGACACATCATTGAAATCAACCAACCGACCCCCGCGCCAATTGTCCGGCTTATACGCCTCCATCACAAACCCTATGGCGTAGAAAAAGTCCAGATGCCCTTGGCCGACGGCGAGATCCTGCGGCGTATCTGGTACCAGCTCGTATACGAGTGCCCAGTGCTATTTGACGTCCGTGTCGACGTAGTCTAAGACAGGGGAGGGGGGGGGGGGGGCTGATGGGGGGGTTGGCGTCCCGGTGTACAGTCGTCCAGCCATAGCATTCCGTAAGCGCGGGGACGGGTGGCATCGGTATAGGGTTATCGGGTAGTAGGGTTTGGAGTGGCGAGTTACGGGCTTCGTCGCTGAAGCTACGTAGGTTGGCGACGATGTCATGCACGGTTTTTGGCCGTCGTAGGATAGGAAGCGGCCGGTCTACGTCGGCGGTGGTGATGAGCCACTTGAGCTTCTCCAGCAGGGCGACATTGTGGCATTCGTCCTCGAACGGCCACTCGTCCTGGATGAAGCCGTCGCCGTTGGGCCGGGGGCGAGGTTCGGGGCGCCGTGCCCGCCAGAACTGGAACTTGTCAGTGTCGGGGTTCGGTGGGCAGGAGAGGGGGAGGCTTGCAATTTTGAGGGCTACCGGGTCACCGACGCCGATGGTGACTTTGAATACGAGCCCTGCTATTCCGTGGCCGAGATAATTGAGCCATGTAATCTCGGCGCCGTGTCTCGGGAACCGCCGCAGTTTCGGTTTCCTCAAGTCGCGCCAGGCCGAGGACGGCGCGCCTTCTTGAATCTCATTTTCAACGGGTGGCAAGTCCGCAGAGTTTATGTTCTCAAACGCCAAGCTCGCCATGCTGGCAAATGAAGGGGGTTTACCTAGGTACCTATGTTGCTATGTAAACATGGAGATATGGCATGAGGGTAGTGGAGCACGCAAATGCCAGTGGAGTGCAGTCATCGTGATGTATATGTGGGGCGTCTTCCTCTTTCACACGGCAACGCTTAAACCATGCGCTCCCGCATATATTTTCGTTTGTTTCTCTTTACACTACTAGAACAACAGTTGAATGCATCTCTAGTTTGCATCACCAACCTCTGCACCGTTGCATCAAGCCTATTTCGGAAGGGTGGTTGAATTGCTGCATCAGGTACACCATCACATTCGTCGCGGCTGGTGCCCTTGGGCGCGTCAACTGATAGGCTCTGATGTTGATCTTCGCCCACCCAAACCATTATAACCATGCAATTAAAACAGGTGTTTGCACCGCCTCCCAGATCCGACGACGATGGCACACGATCCAGCACCCATGGTAATCTAAACCCGAAGCTGGTCCACTTCCGCCACCCTGCCTATCCCGACGCGGAACCGGACCTGTTACGTTTTAGCGCCCTCGACGGCGGGGACGGTTCCGACGGTATCGACTACGATCTCGCTCTCACATCATGTTGCATTGTGACCGGAAACACATCTGCAACGGGATGGCTGGCGGTCAGGGTTTCCTCGAGCGATGACGATAAACCGTTGTTCCATCGCGTCGACCGCCCAGGAGACGGCATCCTCCGCCATCTCGAATATCACTTTTGCGTCGGCGAGCTCGACCCGACGACTTGCAAGTGTTGCCTCCCTATTCTACGCCCATCTAGCGATGGTTAGAGTCAACAGGCTAACCTTTTCCCGCAGACAAGTACCCTGTAGTCCCGTCTTTCGACCACTGGCGACTCCCGCACGGCCAACTCCCATCGCCGTGGAAAGATCTTCGACTTGATTCATCTACAACACACCCACATGTCCATTTCAAGTGCAAGGTCGCTGCACTGGCTCGCGACAGCACGTGCCGCATTTCGGGATACTGCGATGCTGTAGTGGCCGCGCACCTTATACCTTTGAATAACGGGCAGTGGTTCCAGTCCAATAGGATGCAACAGTACTGCTCTCTCCCTGCAGACCTCCACCCTATCAACGACGAAGGAACCTTGTCCTCCTTCGCCGTGACCTCCACCACCTCCTTGATACGCGCCGCTTCACCTTTGTGGCCAAGTCGGTCTTCGCCCAGCCGTTATCGTCACCCGCTGCCTGCATGCCCACCGCCCAGCTCGCCCTCCACGTCATGCTTCCCTCGGGGTCCGACCAACTCCCAGGCCTGTATCACAACCGCGCGCTCCAAGAACCAGTTCGGGGCATCGCGGTCGAGTTCCTGTTCGCGCGTTTCGCGTGGACCCTCTTCACCGACGAACACATGCCCTTCCTCAAAGGATTTGTCGAGCACACTGTGCTGCTATACAACCTGAGCGAGGACCGGGTTGAAGAGGAGAAGTTGCATAGCGCCGAGATCCGTATGCAAGCCAAGCTGTTCGGGTCCTACTCGTCCAGCCGCAGCGTCAGCCCCCGGAAGCGGCCACGGTCGTCCCAGCCGTCGTCGTCCCAGCCGTCGTCGTCTGAGCACCGGCTGCCGCAAACGGATGCCGAGGCCTCCGAGACCGGGAGTTGCGGTGTGCCGCCCTTTAAACTACGGCGGTCGACCGACGGCGGCAGTGACGCCGAGGATTGGGACGATATAACCGAGGCCCCGAGGCTGGGTGGGCCATAGTCGTCCCGCTCCAGGGTCTCAAAACTCCGCTTTCTGCGCCGTCCCAGAGTCCACGGCTCCTCACTCCGCCCATCGCCATCGCTATGTCCATCGCCATCACTATATCCACCGCCATCGCTGGCGACGTCGGATGCTACTAGTGTTGCTCCTCCGCACAGCGAGCTGCCTCAGCAGGAGCTGCCGTTTTCTAACCGGTATGTCAGTGGTGGGCCGCCTGAGCCTTGTAGTAAGCGACCACGACGCAGTTTATAATAAACAAGAAGCGTCAATATCGAGCAAGGAAAAGGTCATGCAAAAAGAGGTTTTCTTAACTTTTTCCTCTATAACCCTCTTCACATGGTATACCATAGTGAAGTATACTAGGTTAAGATTCATGACGACAAGGCAAACGTCATGAAAAGCAAAAAGATTAATGACGATGAACAACTAATTATAAAAAAGGTCAAGAAAAGGGGAAGGAAAATGAATGATATGAAAGTAGGAAGAGAGAAAAGTGAGAAAGATCTTTCCCATTTCTCCGATTTCCTCCTTACCCAAACACGAACTTACTGAATAAAAAACAACGCCGGGAAACAATGCCGAAAATAAAACATGTAAAATAATGCTTAACTGCCTATCTACCTTCAGACCACCTTCCAGAGTCTCCCCAAACCCAAGCCATCACTCACCCCTTTCCAGATCAAGCTTTGCCACCCTTCTCCATCTTCACACCCCCCTCCTCACCCTCCCCCCGACCCCTCTTCTTCTGCTCCCTCTCCAAGCCCCCAAGCCACACCTCTAACTTCTTCATCTCCCCCTTCGGCAACCCCCGTTTCCACCCCGCCTGATAATCTACCACCCCCAACTGAACACCCTCGCCCCCGGCACGCTCCGTAACCGACGTAGCAAGAGCCATCACCAGCTGTGCGACATCTTGGGTCCTGACTCTGACGCTGCCGCTATTATTCGTCCCGACCTGCTGAGTTTCACTCTCCTCCCAGCTAAACGTCTGGGTGGTATTGCTTTTGCTATCACCACCACTGGTACCAGGCACAGTCTCAGGAAGCGTCACATCAAACCTCACCCAAGCCGCAGGCAGTGCGTCAGCTATGGCCTGTTTCCACGCTTCAGTGACGGGGGGAGATATCCAAGACTGCGCAGACACAATCGGACTTGTTCTTGTTGTCGGTATCACAGGGACAGGCTTTGCGGCAGGCATTGTAGACGGCACGTTTAGCTAGCGGCGCAAGAAGGGCGAGACGGATGGGTGGGAGGACGGGTTGCTGTGACTGTTGGGAGGATGAGGACGAGGATGGTGTTGCTTTTGTTGTTGACTTGGGTGAGCGGCCGAGCGAGGTGAGTTGTTGAGCGTTGGTGATGTGTTTCGTGTCTTGTGGGTCGGGGACGTTGAATAAGACCCATTGCCGGCACTGGAACACAGATTGTGGGAGGTTGTCGGGTTCTTGCGGCATTGTGGTGTTGTGGTATGAGTAATTACTGGAATGGTATGGGTGGATGTTGGAATGAGTGGGAGAAGAGAGGGATGGTTACCTTGGGGGTAATTTTTCTTTAAATAGGTAGTCAGAGACGATGCAATGGTAGTTACGTGGATGTTGCGTGTTGATTCCTTAGTTAGGTAGGTAGTGATTCAAAGGGAGAGAAAGCAATCCCCGTCAAGGGTAACCTCACGTTAAAGGGGCAAAAGGTCCTTGTTTTTCTCATTTGTGACTTGTGTTTGCTGAAAAAGCTATGAACGAACGTAAACAAGCGACGACTACCCAGGCTAGCCAAGTATCCAAAAAGCTTTGAAGAAATCCTATCTTTTATCTCAACGCTCCCAGGCCTAGCAAGGCGCTCGACTACTGCAACAGTCTTCCCACCCCGCTCCCATTACCATTACGTTGATACCCCACTCGATTTTCTTCCCATTTCCCAGATTCCCTTCCCCGAGACTCACGCAGATCACATCCGCCCCTCCGCTCGATCTCACGCAAGCTCAACGATCCCCCAGCCATCCTTGAACCCCTCCCGGGCCACCTCATAGCAAACGCCAGCCGGGACTGTAGAGTGGCCTTCCACTCCTCCGAAAACCCCCCCAACTTATCGTCATCCTCCCCCCCATACACCACCTCAAAATGCAGCTCCCTGCACCGTCCCACCCGCTCCATCCGCGTTCTCACGTCCGTCGTGATGTCCACGACCCACTGCAAAATCTCCCGCGGGCTCAGCTCAAACCCCTTCTCGAAGTGCCACCCATAATCCCGACATCTCTCCGCCGCCGGCCCCGGATCGGCAATTACCGAATGGGCGCGGGGAAAGGATAGATCAAAAATCATGTGTCCGACCAGCGGGGCGTGGGCGGCGAGGGCTTGGCGCCATTTTCCACCGATGGCGGAGAAGGAGTATGGGTGGTCTGGGTTGAGAAAGGGGTGTGAGTAGTCCGGATCGACAAAGGACCGTGAGTATCCCTTGCCGAGGGGTAGGATGCTGTTGGTTGGGGTGAGGATCGTGAAGGGGGCGAGGGGGTAGAGGAGGGATAGTTGGAGGGCGATGGGGGGTTGTGGGCATGGTGGTGGTGGTGGTGGCGTCATTTTGGAGGAGTTGTCGTTGACAGCTCGCTCGCCTGCGAGGGGGTGGAGAAGGGAGTTGGTGATGCCGTCGATGGGGGCGACCGCGGGGAGCTCGAGCTGGGCGGGACTCGAGATTAGCTGTAGTATGTCGGTGGGATCCATTTTGAAGAGATGTTTGTGGTTGTAGTGGGTGAGATTGGTGGTGAGATAGATGGCTGGACTTGTTTGGTAGTTAAATAAATATGGATGGGAGTGAAGAGATGCAACGAAAGATGGAGGACCTGCCAATTCTAAGAAGGTTGCTATTGCCTTAAATACAGCGGCATAACAAGAAAGAACGGCTTGGATGCACAGATAGGTGTGGTTACCGCACCTAGATGATGTGTAAACATGTAAGTATTACTTGGGTGAGGTTACCTACTCATAGTGATGCACCGTGACGTTTTTATGCGCTCTATTGGTGAGTTAGGACGTCAGTCAGTACACGAATCACTAGCATCACACCTGTCCGTTCCTGATATGGCTGTTCAATGAACAATTTTGTGTCTATCTACAACCGTCTAATCCTCCACGCTACTCATCACTGACACCATCTATCCATCATCCAATTCGGCACCCCCCTCTGAACTTCGTGCCGAGCGTCACTAAGGCCCCCTAGTTCTTAATCTCAAAAGCCAACACCCGCTCACTAACAGCCGCAGCCTTAGACCCCTTCTTAAAGGCCGCATCCAGCTCAGCCACAACCACGCTCGGCACGCCAGCCGAGATGTTGAACTCACGGTGAGCGCCCAGGGCGTCATCCCAGAGGCCGATGCGGTCGGCATACGCAACTTCCTCGTAAGCCGGCTTCAGGGGCCCGCTGAGGTCGCGCTTGCCGAACTTGTACCACATGCCACCCGACAGCGGTTCGTCGTTGCAGTTGACGCACTGCGTGGGGTCGCCGCCGCCGGAGTTGCAGGAGACAGAGCATTGGCCGGTCGGGCCGGTAAAAGCGGCGACCTAACAGGGGGTTGTTGATTAGCTTTGTGTGTAATTTCTAAGGGGGAAATAGGGGGAAGGGAAATCGGTTAAGAACTCACCACAGCCGGCACGCCCTCGGTGATGAGGCTGGTACCCTCAACGGAGTAGATCGGGCTGTCGTACACGCAGCACTTGTCGGCAACGATGTCGGAGCAGGAGGCATACGACTGGCCGTGGTCGCAGTTGTCCTCGAAGATGCTGTAGAACAGGTTGATGTTGACCGCGTTGGCGAGGGGCAGGAGGCCCAGGGCGGTAGTGGCGATGGTGCGGAACTGCATTTTCGGACGTTTGGCTGAGACCGGAGGTGTTGTTGGTGGTGTTGACTTGATGCTGAAGACTGGATGAAGCTGTTGGTGTTGAGATGAAGCGGTTTGAGGGCTCTCATCGTCCTCTTAATATAGGCCTCGACGGCCCCGTTGTCTTTCCGCCCTTATCCGGCTGACGCCGCTACTGGCGCCGCTAACAGCCGGACATGGCGATGTCGGTGACTCTGTGGTTGGGTTTGGACTTGGCGGTCCGCTGAATACGCTCGCTGCGGAGTGTCCGGACTCCGGACCGAGAATGTTGCCATCTTGACACCAGGTGACAACCTACACTATGTCAAAGGAACGGTGAAAAAAATCAGCTAGTCACCAGCCGACGGTAGATACGCGCAACATGGTTGAGTCCTTGAACTGGTCCCGGTGCTCACCCATTCATGTTGTTGCTTACTGTGTCCCTGGTAGTGAGTCCGCTCGAATGAACGACGATCAACGTTTTCCCAGACCTACTACGCTCTCTAGCCCGTGTAACGAAATCGCGTATACGCAGTACCATGTCAATGTGATGCACCCACCAATCGCAGAATCCCGCCTTTATGCTGACTCATTTGAGCGCGAATACGCAGTCGCTGGGATGGGCTCATGCAAGGTCACAGGTCTCGGACGTAAGATACAAGGGTTAGGTAATGACGCGCAGGTCAGAGTCGTCAGGGGCACAACGAAGATATCTGTACCTACATCACATCATGAGAGCGTATTTCAAGTCTGACAAGTCTGGCCAAACATTTAGCAACGCACATGTCAATCTTTTCAAGGACCCTTGGACCCTTCCTTCCAGAAGCAGTAATTAGATTAGTCATCAGATTGTTGGGACATCGGAATTGTTGATCTTATCTGAGGAACAGCTTCACAGCCCATCATTCTCACCCCAATTCACGATCCTCTTCAACCTCAATTAAGGCTCCAAATTCTCCAACCCAGCCCCAATCCCCTCACAAATCACTTCGTGTCCCTCGCCCAATCCCACCTGCTTCCCACCCCACTGCAACACCCTCATCGTCGGCTCGTCCTCCTCCACAGCCTTCCACTCCCCAACCCTCTCCACCTCCTCCAGCGTCTCCTGATACGCCGGCCCACGCGCACGCAACCAGTCCGCACGCGGATTCGGATCCCCCCACCGCGCAAACGCCGCCCAGTGGTCAACGACCAACTTCATGAACGTCGCGTCGAGGCCATCGCGCTCCGGCATGCCCGCGCGCAGCACCGTGCCGAAGACATACACCTGCTCACCAGCATGGCACTTGTAGTACTCGTCGTGGGTCGGGTCGCCGTAGGGGTATTCGGAGGTGGTGGAGTTGTCGCGGATCGGCGGGTCGCACCAGGGCTGGGTGTAGCCGCGCGGGGAGTAGGTGCGGTTGAACTCGAAGAAGTAGGTTTGTTGGAAGGCGTGGTGCTTGGCTGCGGAGTAGGCTTTGGCGTAGGTGTTGCAGGTGAAGAGCCAGTGAGTGGAGAGGTGGACGGTTGCGTCGAAGATGGTTGCTGGGGAGGCGGTTTCGTTGAAGAGGGAGAGGGGGAAGCCCGGTAAGGGGTGGTCGTTGGAGATGTTGAGGTAGTCGTGGGTGGAGATGTTGGCCACGACGCCGAAGACTGCGGCCGCGACCGCGTCGATGTATTCGATGAAGGTCACGTTGTCCGGAGGGTAGGCTGCCGGGGGAAAGTAAACGCCGGTCTCGTCGCGGTTCACGCCAAGGAGGACGGATACATCGGTTGCGAGGCTGTCTGCGCTTGAGTTGACGACCAGTCGGTGGTTGGTAAGGTAGGTGCCGTCCACCACGAAGCCGCTGATATGTTGTTAGAAAGCGAGTCAAGGAAAGTAAGGGGGGAAGAAGAACAAGGATAAGAAAAAAAGGCAGGACACATACTTGGCGTTTGTCGGTAGCGAGACGAGGTCAAACCCGCTCAGCTTGCTCAAGCACTCGATCTCGTCCTCGGCGTCCTCGCACCCCGCGTCCTTCAGCACCTTCTTGGTCGCCACCTCATAGTTGTGCTCGAGAGTATCATAGTACGGCAACCCGATCCCCCCCGCAGGATCCGCCCCGGGCCACCCATCCGGCGACGACTGCAGCGCGGCCCGCTTGAACAACCCCTTCGCCTTGGCCACGCCCAGCAAGATGTGCGTGCTCGCAGCGCCGGCGGACTCGCCAAACACCGTGACCTGCTCCGGATCTCCGCCAAAGTACCGGATGTACTTGTTCACCCACTCCAGCGCCGCCACCATGTCGGAGAGCGCGTAGTTGCCGTTGTGCACACCGTCGTTGAAGTTGAGGAACCCGATCGACCCGACGCGGTAATTGACCGATACCACGACTACATCGCCGCGCGCCGCGAGGTTGGTACCGTCGGTGTTGGTGTTCTTACCTGACCCGGACGTGAACCCGCCGCCGTAGATATACAGCATCACGGGCTTCAGCTTCGTGGTGCCTTCTTGCTTCTTGCCCATCAACCCTTTCTCCCCAGGGCCAGACGGTGGGAGATACGGCGTCCACACGTTCGCGAACAAACAGTCCTCACTGCTCCCACTCGTCACCTCCCCAATCGGCTGCGAACAGTCCGCGCCGGCCTTCGTCGCATTCACCACCTCGCCTTTCTTGCCCCCATCAAAATCCGCCACATGCGAGTACGTAAACCGCGCCGGCGTGTCGGCAAACCGGATCCCGCGAAATTTCCACACGTGATAGTCACGATACCCCGTCAGCACCTTGCTGCCTACCGTCTGCTGCACATGCCACGTCGCCGCGTTGTCATCCAGGGAGGAGCTCGACACGGGCGCGGTGTGCGAGCAGAGGATCGGCAGGTGTTTCGCGCAGTCGACATCGTCGTGGACCTTGCCCGCGCCGTCAACCGCGCGGCAAGTTGCATGCCGTTTATCGCAAGACCCGGCGGTCGATGAGGCGATCCAGTACAGCTGGTCCTCGGGAAAGACGTCCTGGTAGGTTTGGTAGTTGAGAGCGCTTTGAAGGACAGACTTGAAGTCGGTCGTGTCTGGATTCCAGGGGACTTCGGACAGGCGTGTGCAGCTGTCGCTGCCGGCTTGGAAAGGGCCTGGGTGGTTGACGAGGATCGCGCCCGATCCGTCGTTTTCGGCGCCTGTGATTTGCGTTGTTGTCAGTTCGTGTGTTCGCTCGGGAATTCATCTCTGCGCCATGAAGGCTTTGGACCTTATACTCACCGCTCAGATCAGTCCCGGCCAAAATAGTCACGTCGCCCGCATTGTACAATTCCTCCTTCGCCGAAACTCCAACGCCCAAGACCGCCCCAGCCACGAGGGCCGAGAGACATCCAAAGTGACCCAGAGCCATTGCAGCTTCACAATTACCTACAGAAGCTCAGGAGAGGTAAGGCCAAGCGAGAGAACATTAAAAGAAAGCAAAGGACGGGATTGTCGTCGTATTTAATCACAGCTTCCCCTCGCGTACCCTGCGTAGTGTAGCATTCCTCGCTTCCAAAAAGTTCCCCCAGACTTCCCCAATCGTTCGATGGCTGCAGAACTGCAGGACTGCAGGACTCCAAAAAGTACCCTGCTTTCCCCTCGCTTCCTTCGGCGCGCCTAGGTTACATGGCGGCGCCCAGAAAATAATCCTCCCGAGCCTGCCGTGGCGGTGCGCAAAAGCTAAAGCGTGCAAGCGTTGCACTTTTGATATTAGCCGGGAACGGGTTCCTGGGTTCCGTGTCATTGGCGTTGACCTTTTTGGGGTTCGGCTAGGCGGACTCTTGGGAATTTGGTGGCAGGGGGTCTGGATCGATGGGCTGGATCTTGGATCATATGACTGCACTATTGTCTGGAAGGATCGCGAAAAGGACGTTCTTTAGTTGTCGAAGGATTGGGTCTATATAGCTTCGTACCACTTCATGTATGCGCGGCTCGGCCGTCACTCGGACGAGGTGCATCCCATTCTGAGAATGGAAAGCTTAGCGTGGTTACTTCCCCCAATAGCTCGTTACGCTAGGTTAACACTGTTTTCAAGTTTTCAACTGACAACAGGCCGTAACGGGATTAGGGGACGAATTGAAATTACTTTACACCGATTAATACACCGGCCGGCGTTGCTCAGGGTGCCGAAACCGGAACTGATAATTTCCAAAGGGGAATTCGGGAGACTGTAGAGTACTTTGGCCGGCCTCGAAAGCAGCTTATTCCACACAACGGAAACTTTCAGCCCCCTCTGTCGGAAATCTGCTCAAGAGGATTAAAAATTGATTACGTTACCCCCTTGACTCCGTCATAGGTGACAAGTCCTCTAGAAGAACAGCTTTTTGTTGTACATACCCCGAAGTTGAGCTCGGCAATATCCATGTTACCCCAGTAGTGTGTGACCCTGAGCCGCTGCTGAGCGAGGAACCATTGCGTGAGTGTAGCCGGAAAGTTTAACTGTATCATATAGTCAAGTATGGCACCAGCCAATGGATGGTTAGTGAAACATCCTCGATGTTATTCCGCGTTTAAGTTGAGGTTGTAAGTGTCTTCTTGCTTTTTTCTTTATGCAGAAGAGTTTGGCATTTATATACATTTTCCCATGCAACATCTTGTCCTACGCCCAGCTAGTTCCCTCTGCCAAACTATCAATCATTCAGTTTCCGGGAACGCCTCGGCCGCGCGCTGCGGGAGTCTCGGTGTATTGACGCCACTCATCCCTGCAGGCCTCGCAGAGCTTGACGCCACCAAATTCGTTGATCGTGCTAGCGCCGTAGTTCCGTCTGTACTCGCACTTGTCGCACTCCCGCTTAACATCCTGTTGAAGGGGCTCAGCTAGCCCCGGGTAGAGTAAGTAGCTTTCTCTGGAAATGACGTTGTCAAACCTGGCCTACTGCTCGTCAAAGGTTTCCCTAGCGTCAACTCGGTACCCTACAAATCCATGAAATTAGTGAGGTCCACAGGCTAAGAATAGAGGAGCAATGGAAGTAAGTACTCACAGAGTTTGTAGTACTCCCGTGCGTCATTCACCACTTCCTCCGTCTCGGGACGTCCAAGCTCCATCCCATTCTCAACATAACGATACCGCCGCATGGTCATATGCATTGGCCCTCCAAAGAACCGAACGTGATTCAGAGCCACAAGATGGCGGGGTGATTTTCCCCAAGCGGAATCAATCGACCAGAGGACCTCCCTCGCCCGTCCGTAGGTATTGACTTGCAGCTTCGGGTCGAGGTAAGCAAACGTGTTGTGTATCTCTCCCTCAGAGCGGTGTTTGAAGAAGGCGACGGCGTCGTACAGCGTTACGCAGATTTCACTCAGCACTTGGAGCTGCGCCTCGTCGAACCATACGTCGTCGGTATCGTTCGAAGAGAGCGCCGCGGCGAGTCCGAAGCGAATGAGGGCGTCGCCGTCGCGGGCGCGGAACCAAATTCTGGGTGAATGGACGAGATGGTTCACGTACCGGCGGAAGAGCTCATCATCTCATCTGGTGCATTTATTCTCTCATGTTAGCCGACGAAACCATTTTACCTGCTGCGCTGGGTAAGGACGAAGCCTACCTTCCTGATGACTTGGCAGAAGTGATCACCAAATACGTGCGGTACTCACGTTTGCTCTCATCGGCCCCCGGTCGGTTTATGCGTATGGTATCGAGAAGCTCGTCGACATCGTAGCCGAGGATCTTGTTCGTCGCCGTGATATCGGTGAGCTCGCCGTTGTATTCGGAGATGATGCCGATTGCCGACAGACGAACATAACAGCAAAACCGCGTCCAGTTCGTGTACTGGGGGATCACGACCCTGCTGTACTCCCATGCTGTGTTCAGCACTTCCTCTCTCATTCGTTGACTCAGACCGGGTATGTTGATGAGGTCAATTGAGAATTCCTTGGGGAAAAACCAGGTGTCCTGGTGTCTCTGCTTTGGCGTGGGGGTCCCTTGGTGCTCAGCGGAGTCATGAACCCTAGGGACAGACGCTACGCCGTTAGCATTCATGGCTGTATCGAAGCGATGGAGTTGATCTTTAGAATTATACAGCAAAGTGGCTTGATCTAACAACGAAATCCATGAGAGATCATCGATTTCTTAAAGTTACTTATACAAGTAAACGTGGTCCGGGCCAAATGCTCCGTGATGGCGGTATTCCCGGTGACCCGGTGACTCGGTCTCACCTCGACACTTCGGAGTTACAACCAAGTCAAACATCCTCCCCTTCAGCCAGCCTCAAACCCACACCGCTTCCAATCAGTGCAACTTCAACCCACTACATCTCCATCAACCTTTACCCAAATCACCCCTTTTTCTATATGTGACCTTGGCTAATGTACGATGGGTTCTACCGATCAAGATTTTCAAGATACGGTTGTACGGGACCGTCCCGGCTGCTCCTCGATCCGAAAAACCTGCCAAGGAATTCGGCATATACGACCCACACATGTCCGATCCAGAGCCACCTTGAAGATCACCAAACCCGCTTAATTGGCGCCTAATCGCTTCGGATCCTGAGGTATCTCGGGATCTCGGTCACAGCTCTCGGCGCTTGGGTCGTGGGTCACATGTATTATGTACCCCTACACTGACGAATCCCACCGATCACATCATACGGGCACCAACAGCGCTAGCTGGTCCCAGGTTAGGTACTTGGCGTAAGTTGGGGGGTTGTGTCACCGAAAATTGGTGCAATACGGGTATCGGATCGCGTGAGGCTTAAGTAGGGCATCGAGTGAGAAGGAGGGTATCGAGGTTTAAGGCAAGCATCGGGTTGCAAGGTAACGTCTAGGTAGTAACCAATAGTAAAAGCAGGCTATGATCTAGAGATAGCTAACAACTACCAACCTTCGCTTCATACCTACTAGGGTAGGTCGGAGGCAGTGGCAGCCAGGAATACTTTGACCACGGCCGCCTCTGGCTGTAAGTCTAGCACCTACAGTCGTCGCTGGTGATCGATGCATTAACTCCCAGCCAGCGTGCTCTCAGTGGCAGATCCATATTAGAACTGGAAAGCCCCTTATTCAGATTGATCGATCAAACTAGCCAATCTATGGGAGAAAATAATTCCGATTTCTCTTACAGTCTTCCTTCTGAAAGTTGAAACCTCCAGCACGTGCCCAAGCCTTTGATCAAACCAGTCACCCGAGCACCAAAGCCCCGAAATGGCCGACCAGGACTCTGTGAGGTCCCTGGTCCAATGTGTTGTTACACTGGGTATACATTGCCATTCTTGGAACATAGAGCGACGGACTTCACGGAGAATCTATTGGCAGATACCTGGGGCGTAAGCTGAGGTTCTTCCTTGCTGGGACTCGTAGCTCGTCGTAGACAATTGTAATAGATATCTCGTGCTTTGAGACGACATCTCGGGACCCCCGCCGCTGGATATATTTACATTCAGCATGTCAGTCAACGCCGTCAGACAAAACTCTATGATTCACGCACAATGACTGCTGCTGCAGGACACCTTGAGCCATCTTTGCCACAGCCTTCCATACAGGCCCGTATCTTTGACAGCCTTTGGAATCGAACTTGCAAATCGTCCAATGATCTGAATCAGCCACACCGACGGCAACTTCATTTGGTACGTTCAATCGAGCCGATTCTTGGTCGACGACCTGTCATGTGTCAGCTGCGGCCGAGTTTGCGTTTGTTTGCCCGAAATCGCTTACCAGAGAATTTCCCGTCTTTTCTGTCTCATAAAAGGTTCGAATGCGTAAATGAACGGCCCTCCGGACGAAGGCGTTGGAAATCTCGCTCCTCTCGATCGAGTCTCTCTTGAGAGCGTCGAGGAACCTGGTATTGCCCGCCAGACCCAGCGAGGTGTGTTTGCCGACGCGGGCGGGAAAGCTTGCCCACATCGCGAGGTTTGCGCCACGGTGTGGAACCGCGAAGAACACAATCCCTCGAATATTCTCGAGCAAATCTCTGTACATGTCGTCCCTCTCCCATGCGAGAATCATGAGCTAGAACTGATTAGAGAGTATTACTACCAGGAGTGCGTATGCTTTACCTTTTTTACCACCAAGCCTCCAAGGCCGTGAGCCAGGAATATTATGGGTCTCTGTTGCTCATAGCTTTGCATCCTCTTGCCGTCCAGTCTGTCGAGTAGCATCATGGACTGGTCACTGATGCCTCCCACCGACTTGGTGAAGGTGGTATTGGCATTGTACCCGAAGGACATGATCCTTGGACGTATCTCCAACTCACGAAGCTGGGCTGGGAGGAAGTCCCTGAGCCATACTTGGCCGTTATCGTGCTGCCATGTCCGAATCCAATGGCCACCCAGGCCGTGCACTGCAACAATGCTGTGTGGCAGAGGTTAGTCATGATTCGTGGGGCCAAGAAGCAAGGGGCCTAACTCTATATTGTAATTTTCTGATGATAATTCTTTGTCAAGAACGAAAAGACCCGACCGCTCTGAAGCCTTTAATTACACGATCTGATTAGACCCAAACAATAACTAGTAGGATTCGGTTTACAACGTACCTCGGGTGGTTGGTTCATATCTCCATTCCCTTCGTCTGCCATGACTTCCGAGTCTCGACCTTGAGATCGGATGCTACCAAACTCGATCTAGAATAAAACTGTCCCTCACTTGGCTCAGAAACAAGATATCTTGGGTGCAAAATGGGAGGGAACCGAGTATCCTCTGATGGTGGTGATGGTGGCCGTGTTGTGATCAAAGTGCTGAGCGGTCTGCCCATCTGATGCAGACCCCGGCCAGGCCTCCAGGGTGTGTTTCAAGGCTGCAAACCACAGCCATGGAACCTCAATCCCCCACGCCCCATATTTTCGTCCCGTCGAAATGAAAGCCCACGATTGAGTTAACCCTGTGTTCGATACCCGGTTAGGGTTAGGGTTATAGGTTTTCCTCTTCTATAGTTAGTACTCTCGAGCCCCCTTACATACATTCCTAAACAATACCCTTTTCTTTTTGTTATCACTTTTTGAGGGCAGCGTTACACACACTGTTGGGCTCCCGGTCCGTATTATGGGGTTCGCGAACCCTCAGGGGCTTGAGGTTCTGTAAACTAATATTAGCTACCTACCTACGTAAAGAGCCTTGGTTCAACCCCGCAGTCGATGCAGAAGAAGCAGAGCACTGCCTATCAGTGCTACCATGCATCTAACCGACGCGTGCATGGTTCCAGCTCGGCTCCAATGGGGGACGCCACCACAGCACAGGTGAGGCAGACGGGCTGCACTACCTACGTTACCTAGCATGCCCAGCAGACCCAGCAAGGCCAGAACGAAGCTTCGACGGTCGACCGCAGTTAGTTCGCCCCTGACGTTTTCATTGGGGGGGTAAACAAAGTAGAATGGACGACGCCTTTTTGGCGTCCGTCGGTCGCCGCCTCCGTTTACAGTCCTTCCGGAGTTAATTACAGTCCCTCCGGAGCCGGCAGGGGCCCCGATTAGAAAACACGAATGGGTTTTGGGCCACCAAAACCTCGGGCGAGCTCTGGCTCGGGCTCGCTGAGTCATCAATTGGGGTTGTCAAGCCACTCCTTCTAGGCGGCGCGTCAACGCAATTGACCAACGACAACGAAAGAGGATTTTCTTTAACTACTCGCTCATGGAGCGCTCCTGAATCTTCCTAAACCTCGGTACATACCTGGCTTGACCAAGATCGCCGAGGTCATTAGTGACCATGTTCCTAGCCACGGTACCTCCCAACCACCTCCGCAGCGAAAGCATTTCTGGCGACGACTCAATTGTTCGGAATTTTCGAATATCTGCGTTGCTGGCTCCATCGACTTAGATCTCCAGCCGGAAAACACCATGCCGCTTCTCCAATTACCGCCCGAGATTCTCCTTCACATCCTCCGCTACCTCGGCTCTCAATTTTTCGCTCATGATACGCGACGCTTAACGATTTCCCGGGGCTGGTACCACTTAGCATGGACAGTCTTTCTTCGAGACGTGCGCCTCACGCCTGAATCACTGGAGACATTTACTCAAAACGACTTAATCCTCCAACGAAGTTCCCCGCACATGGTTAGCGTAGACATCAGTCTGCCTTTGCGTCCTAAACGGGACCTTTCCCCGTCGCCGCCAGCGGATGACGACGAAATTGACGGCCCTTTTCTCCACCTGGATTCCTCCTTGGCCAAATTCGCTACCATTCTACCGGGATGTTCAGGCATTCGATCGCTCAACATTCACACTCACGTCTATATCTCTCCCGAACACTTTGGAAACGTGGCATCCCTGAACGCCCTACGCGTGACTAACCTTCTTTCTCCGCCACATCTCACATCCCTGGATCTTGATACCGCTGCCTGCCGCCTGGAATCACAACCCGACAGCAACGTTCACGTTTGCAACGTCATAAGTGCCTTACTTCCTTCTTTGCGGCGTCTACGCTGCAGAATGGAACACATCTGTGAAGAGATCTTGCAACTTCCATCGGCCGGCTCAGCTACCCTCGAGGAAGTTATTATTAACATGAGCATATTCCGATACCACGACGACGACATCATCGCGTCTCGATTTTCAAAATCGTGCGGCGCTGCTGTGAGAGCCGTTACGAGCCTAAGAATTGCCCTAGAAACCCAGGCAGTAACGTTAGCCGCTCGGATCCCGAATCCTCGAATGGTGAGAATTATCTCACATAAGGGGCCCTTCCTTGAGGTCTATGCCTTTGACGCAATTACGAAGACACGGCTTCAATTGGAAAATAATCTGGAGTGGGATGCAGACGGGGAACTGCTAGACGAGGGCAATGAGACCGAGGACAGCGAGAGTGACCTGTTTGCGGATGACTCTCCAATCGAACCTGTGTTTAACCCCTATTCTTGAATATATTTACTTCTGATGGTCAAGGGTCCCGTTCAACGGATGGCTTTCAAGATATACTCGGACGGTGTTCGAGCGATGAAACATGGAGGAGCGAGAACTATGATTGCTTACCCACAACAGTCCAGGACACTTGGCCATGGCACCGACTAACACAATTCCGTCTCCCCATACGCATCAACCAGTTGCGTCCACGAAACATGGATTCCGTAAATCAACTTGGCCACCATCCGGCCGTCCCAAAGTGCCCGATATGGTCGGCTATATGTGCACCGATGTGTGATCTCCGCGCGCCTAGTGCCGAAGAGATCCGAGAAGGTCGACTGCGGGATCTGTTCACCCTCATCACCCTGCCTTGAGTTTTCCAGCAGGCGTAACTGTTCGCGTACAAGTTCCCTGAAGGCAACGATGCTGGTATTCACTTCGGCTAGGCCAGCCGGAAAGGTGATGAATTCAGGAGACACAGCCAAGCGCTCGAGCGGGACGGTTTGCGCCCCGCTCCAGTCGATGACGCCTGTCAGATTGTAGTCGTCGTCAAACAGTATATCACCGTAGTGCAGGTCAAGATGACAGAGAGGGAAGGGTCCCCTCAAACGCGGTTCGATAATGATGTGAGACACCGCGGTTTTCAGCACCCAGCAAGCTGCCAGCCATTCCTTGTCCTGGTAATGGCTCTGTAGTGCCTGCCTGTTATCCTCTTGTCGTTCAGCATAGAACCACTAGAGGGAGGTTTTGGGAGCCGCCTCGTCGAGACTGAGGGGGATAACTTCCACCGGTCCATTCCCATCGTCACCGCTCCAAAGCCGGCCAAGTCGTTCAAATGCCAGCCGCGCGTGGAGCTGGAACAAAACTCCTGCCAACTGCTTGGCCACTTTTGGGAGATGCTCAAGAGGTACTTGCTTCGCAATCGGCCCCCCTAGGATTCGGCCGGGAAGGGCCTCCATGAGGACGTAAGGGTACCCAACCTCGTTAGACGGGGAAACATCGTATGCGTGAACGGTGGGCACGGGGATTGTCGTCCGTTCCTTGATCACTCGCATGGTTGTGATGTCGCTCAATAAATCCGCGGTATTGTCCTCGGCCTCAGATGCATCGATGGTGACATGTTGGATCCTTGCAATCCAGTAGACAGAATCTGAGAATGCGACCTCAAATATGACGTTATTGAATCCATGCGCAAAAGCGGAGGGATCGATTATGCAGGTGAGGTTGGAATCTGTTATTGCCTTGTCTTGGAGACGGGCTGCGAGAGCGACCTTTTCGAGGTGCCGGAAGTTTGCACGAGAGAGAACGGCTTGGATCTGATCGTCAAGTACCCCAGGCTGCAGCGCGCTGGATCCAAGCCAATGGGCACTTGGGCGTTCGTTTGGCATGATGTTTTCATTGATAAACCGTATTCTGAGGGTGAGCAGAGTGGTTCGGCCGCAGTCAGTTGTCTCAAGGAGTCGGAATGGAGCACAGAAGATCAAATAAGGAGGTCTGCTTCGGTGGACTCCGGGTGAGCGTGACGCGACCCACCTGACGTTGTTGGAACTCTGTCACGAACGCAACTCGGGCGTTGGTATGTTCTATTGGCTGGAACCACCAAGTTGTTGGCGCCGCCGAACAGCACCCACAACAGCCAACATCCAACACCGTCACACCACAACGCGGTCACTGTAGTGAGGAACGCGTTTGGATTGCGTTGTGATATCGTCGTGTCTTGCATCGATAACGAACTCTTTGCATAATGTCGCTTGCATTTTCCACGGTCTAGACGAAGGTGGTCAGGCCATGATGTTTTGATTCTACAGGTATCTGTTGGCCTTCAGAAACAGTCAGCCGATTCTGAGAGCAAAACACCACAAAATGCACCTAAGGAACTATCATCTTGACGAGTCGCCTACCTCCTCCCAAACATAGATCGAACGTTTCTCTGGGTTTCTCTGGCTTGAGGCATCTTGCGTCCAGAAGCGCGGCCACAGGATAATCATCGACTGCCCGGGATAGAAGGATGTTATTAAATAAGGTGAGCCAAGTAGTTAGTTGCATTTTTCAGACTCCAATACGTACCCTATCAGCCGGAGGTGAGTTTATCGGTCAACGGGCATCAGCTCCGGCTTGTATATTCACGTCCTCACCGATGGTAACCACACTACGAGGCAATTCCTCTACTATCGCTTCGTTCGGAGCTACACGAATGGCCCCATAGCCAGCTTTCAAAACGTTCACTAATCATTGAGTAGCTCGGTCCCCGTACTCTTCTTGATTCTTGTCCCACCTATTCATACTTCTTAGTTAACGTCCGCTAACGTTGACGTTAAAGCTAACATGGTCAAAAGGAAGGATGGATGTCTCAAGTTGTTCGCGCCGCAGAGTGCCAACTTCTCGGCCTAGCGGCACAAAGATGTCCCGGAAACTAGACGAACTTGATGCTCGCAGTGAAGGAGATTCGGCAAAGCGAACTCGTTCAAACTTTAATTACCCCCACCGTCGTTGGGCAGCCCCCCCGTCGCGACGTTCAAAATAGGGTAGTGTTGATTCCAGACCACGTTGTTCTGTCTCACATGGTTATCAGGGATTCGACGCTAACGTGAGCACAGGCGGATAACAGGTCGGTTTACGGGCGACCAGGGGAGGCCTTCCTTGGGGTTCAGGGAAGGGCGATCTTTTGTTCCATGTTGAAACGGCTGCGAAGGGGATGATAGCTGAATGGCAGTGCGACAAAAGGCGGAACGCAATGCGGAATGCAATGTTGATTGAAGAGAGCGTAACGGCTTTAGAGTTGGGAAAAGTTGCGCGCAACACTAGAAACGGAAAAGATTCGAGGGTCGACCTGGAGTTAAATCATCCCCAACTAGTGGACACCTCAACCACCTAGCAAACTCATGTAACTTGAACTCAGCTCTTCTTCCTTTTCGTCAAGAGATGCATTAGGTAGAAACTCGAGTGGAGAGCACGAGTTGACGAGCATGTCGAAATGTCGATGGGGTCCGGCCGGGACTCGGGTTCCGTTCTGGGTTGCCAAGGCCGTTGGCCAAGGCCGTCGTCCGCCCAAATCGGGTTTCCCTTTGCCCGGGCGCTCAGGGGTTGGGGGTGAGAGAAGGGCCGGAATTCGCCCACCACGCTAGCAAAATTTCCCCTGGTGTTCCTCTCTACCTGCGCCCTGTGACGCCTTTCCTTCTTTCCCTTCAGGAAGGAAGGTCAACGGCGATTTCCGGTCGCACGGCCTTTTTGTGAGTGCGAATTGGTGATTTCGGTCGGGTCTGTGGCGCGCGGGAGCTAAGGGTTGGTGGCTTGCCAATTTTTGGACACACGAGCTCTTCGTGGTGGTGAGACCTCTTCGTGGTTCGGAAATTCTTTGGCGGGAGAATTTGACAACATTGACAGCGTTAAGGTGACACCATTCCACTGCGTGACAACCCCCGATAATCCGGAGCGGGCCGCCGATCCTCAGTGGAGCTCCAAACCGAAATCAGCGGCTCGTGTTTACTCGTGTCAACCCTGGAGTGCGCAGTTGAGGGCATCTGGAAGCGCCGAGTGGAAGGCGCGACCCTGGCCTAGCAGCACGGCGAACTTGCCTGGAAAGGCCAAACGGTGGCCCAAGCTCTGCGGGGTCGGCCATTATTCTTTCCCAATCCCAATTCCTGCGCACTTCCTAGTGTACAACGTTAACTTGGGCTTGTCCTGGCACCGCATTTTTCATGGTTCGAGGTGGTTCGTTCACGATGCCCACAGTGGCCAAAGGCAGGCTAGTTTAGCTTGCGGACCTGCATCGACCTCGGGCGGTCGACCGGAGCTTTAGCCTAAAACATCTTATGCCGTTGGCGATCCTGCGCAGGCTGGTTTCCCACGATTCCGTTGTTCCAACTGGTCCGGGCCGTGATGGACCACGGCTGGTGCACGCGAGCTGCTGTTCCAACGTGCAGCTTCCGGACATGCTCGGCTTGGTGTTGGTGGCTGTGGGTGGAATTCGTCCCTTTTCGGTAGAGTTTCTTTTCTTCTTCCCTTGAGCCGCACATGTAACGCTGCAGTGCAGCTTCAAAGTTGTTTTCGAAAGGGCTCCATCGTTCCCGTCGCCCCTCTCGCGATCTTCCCATTGCCCCCTTTGTGCTCCACTGCCCGAGATAGGGGGCAAAAACGGCCACCGAACCACGCAATCACAGCGCAAGATAGAGAAGAAGGTTTTCCACGACCGCTCTACACTAGCCCCTTAGCCGGCACGTGGCCAAGGTCAATCCAAGTTCCGACTTGATATCCCGAGACTACCCTACCTTACTTGCCTAACCCCGAACCTTATGACCCTTCTGGCCGGTGGTGACCTTATGTCAAACTAAAACCGCCCCGATCCCCTCCATTCCGGTTTCCGATCTGTTCACCTTGTAACTCTTGCCGTCATTACTCTTTTCCTACGAAATAATCAATCCCCACGATCCTCACTCAGACAACCCGAGCATTGTCGGCCACTATCAGCCACCTGTCTCACTTTCCCCGGATCCGCGCCCCCTCGCCGTTAGCTCGCTCATTCGCCGAGGACATCTTTTCCCGCTGGGAACCCCGGCCTGTATATCTATCTGCAGCACCGCGAAGGATCATGTCGAGGTAGCCACCTCATTGGATCGGTCTTGGCACGAAGTACAACTACATCCACTCATACACACATTGAAGGAGTCCTTCATCAACAACTACAACACACAAAATATGGGCCAAAAACAGTCGGCTGTTGAGGTATTCCTTCCCTTCACCTCCCACACCTCTCCTCCACTCCCAAACTAACCACCCCCAGGCCACCTTCTTCTGCCCCACAACCAATAACTCACTTGCCGACCCCCTAGCTCCCTGCACCCACTGCGAAGCCCTCCACGACATCATCTGGCAATCCGTCTACATCTGCCCCAACACAGGCTACCGCATCGACCGCGACCGGGCGCCCTCAGCCGCCCGCCCAGACCGTGAATGCCCTTCCTGTTTCCAGAGCCACCAGCCGGCGACGAAGAGGGTGTATATCTGCCCTGTGACGGGGGCCACGATCCCCCATCCGCGGGATACGGGCGGGAAGTGTGAGAAGTGTGGGAGGAGTCATGAGGATAATTCGACGCCTGTGGGGAGTAGGGAGGCGGTGGGGAGTATGGGGAGTTTGAGGAGTGGGAGGAGTGGGAGGAGTTGAGGGGCGTTTTGTGATCTTTGAGGAAAAGGCGGGGGGTGGGAGCAAAGGGGGTTTTGACGGGGGAATGGGGAAATGGGAGGCAAAGGAAAGGAGGAGGTAATAATTCTGGTGTTTGGTGGATGAGACTTGCGTGGAAAGGCGCTACTTAGTGGTGACGAGGGGTCATGCTGCGAGTTCACTAGGAGGTCGGCATCGGGTTGGAACTTTGGTTTATGCAAGTGATGCCCCGAAATGAGGAAGGCGACTGGGAAGTACGAGGGGGGAGTTCACAGGCGAACCTTTTACTCTCGAAAAGCCATGGGTTGGTGCACCGGGACCGGCCGAGAGCGGAGCGGGACTGGATCTTTTCGGGACAACGGTTGATGATACCCTTTGAGCATTATCATAATTACAGACTAGCAAGGAGCATAGCCAGGCAATGGAAATCTACGTTTTAATTAATTCTTGGGGCTGTCGTTTCAGCAGTTACGGTGAAGGTTGCAAATCGCTGCGTGTCATGCGATGGGACAGGGTTAAGAGGGCCCGAGGCGGGTAGAATTCCTCTCACCTGAAAAAGAACTTCCCACACCTTCCTTCCCTCCACCAACACACCACACCATATAAGCCCGCTTCTCACTCCTCCAGTCACCAGCTCCTCCTAATAGAGATCGAACCACCGGGTTCAGCTCAGCGGCATTGGGAGGAGGGTCTCGCCAACCCGTCGTAAATCGAAGTGGCCCCGGGTTCGATTCCCGGGGCCAGCGAAGAAAAATCTTTCACCGGACAGATTTTCGTAACCACCAACCGCTATCCCTCCGGATGGGGATAGGCGCTTGATGTGTGAGCTTTTTGTGGTTTTTTTTCTTTCTCTCCCAATTTCCTTGCTTTTGTAGCCAATCGATTTGCTCTCCTTTGTTGGGGAAAGATTGTGCCTGCGATGGGATTAAGTGCTGTAGGTTAATGGAAATGGTAGTCGGCATGGGAGTTTGGTCATTTTGACGACAGTTAGACTTAATTACTGACTTAGGCGATGTTGTTCAGACGTAGTAACGTCGATTCAGCGCAACTCCGCCGCCCAACTTTCATCTCGACTTCACGCAGGTCCAGAATCCAAGTTCCTTGATTCCCGAAGTAGTGTTAATTAAATATTACTTCAAGCCACTGCGGTTGGGAAACACGGGCCTGAGGTTATTAGCCTGTCGGGCCGCTTTCTGTGCGCCGCAACCAACTCACCGAGAACACGGGAACGTTTGCAGCCTCCAAATTGCCCCCTCGCAGGATCTTGTTTACCCAGAAATTGCGGCTGCCAACCAATACTCCCGCTGCCATGGTTGGCTTGCATGTCATGCATCCCTCACAACTCACTGTTAATATCCTCACTCAACACCACGGGTTCTCAGCCGCTTCACATGGGAACTGTCAAGGACTTAAAACGCAGATCGAGACTTACTTGGGAACGATTGACAGGTTGTAAATGCATGTTTGCAGTTCGAGCGGAAGGAATCATAGTCCGAAAGTGATTAAGGCCCGCCCCATGATGTCTGACGGCGATCACCTAACTGTCAGACATGGGTTGCCGTTCAACTTGGTTGAGCCGTTCATGGAGAGGGTGGTAAACTCAGGGCGATCATCCCGTAGCTTGGAAACCTGGAATCCGTGTACGGGGTATATATCACTTTACAAGCGATCATAACACAGCCCGGACCTCCTCATCTTCTCATGCCCCTGACCAACTGCTCCTGAGCGCACCATGATTTTCCCCGAACACCATCAAACCATGGCCACTTCCCTACTCACCAACATCCTCTTCCTCCTCGCGATATCCCACCCAGTCACCGCAGCCTGCACGCGCACCGTAACCGCCGCAGAAGGCGACACCTGTGCCACTCTCGCCTCCCAAGCCGGCATCACAGTCACCGAGTTCCTCAAGCAAAACCCCGACGTCAAAACCTGTTCCTCCCTCGTCCCCGGAACAGAGTACTGCGTCGAAGGCACCGTTGATGACACCACCACCTCTACCGGAATACCCACCGCCACGGCGACAGACGGAGGTTCGCCGGCGCCGTCTGATCCTCTGGAAGTTAGTAAAGACGGGAACTGTGGGGATGGGTTTACCTGTGAAGGGTCGACGTATGGGAATTGTTGTTCGGTGAATGGGTATTGTGGGAGTTCGGCGGATTACTGTGGGGAGGGGTGTCAGGTTGGGTTTGGAACTTGTGGTGATGATGGGGGGGAAGATCCCCCGACTGGGTCGGTGACTATCACTGTTACTGAGACTCAAACGGAGACGGAGACTACGACTATTATTAGCACTACTGCTCCGGGGTCGATACCCGCCACTGCGACTGCGACCGAGACAGAAACGGAAACAGAAACACAGACAGCAACGGTGACGGAAACAGAAACGGACACCATACCTGGAACAGCCACAGAAACCAGCACTGCCATCATCACCAGTATCCGCACCAGTACCAGCGTGGCAACAATCACCAGTATCGATACGATCACGGACATCGTCACATCCACAGAAGTAGTTACGTCGGGTTGTGAGACTGAGCCACCGACACAAACGACGTCTAGTCCGCCCGAGGAAACGACTACGCCACCGGCAACAGGACCGTCGTTGCCTTTGACGCCGGATGATTGTCAGTTGTTATTATTCTCAGATACCTAGACCGTGTGGTTGATTCGGAAGGTTGCTGACTAGTGATACATGAGTAATTGTCCAGGCGCGAATCTTGATGTGATTGGTAGCACAGACACTTGCGAGACGATGGCATCACGAAATGGGATCTCGGTGCAGGAGTTGTAAGTAAGGGGCCGATTTTACTGTTTGCTTGCTTCTCGTCATTACACACCTTCTCGGATCCTTATGGCCATTTCCTTGACAGCTTTCTGCTTTTTTATTCTTCCCCTCAGTTAAACTTCCCTGTATCTCAATCAACTAATAAACCAAACCCAAACAGCTATGATCTCAACCCGGCAGTTTCGGGCAGTGGACTCGACCTGGGCGACCTCTGCTCACCAGATCTCATTGACCTGGTGTTGATTGGGCTATGCAAGATTGGCTGTGATTCGTTATGGCAGGGGTATTCTGCGTGTGTTGGAAAGTGAAGTCATAGTTGTGCTAGTGACGGGGTAAGTCGGGAAGCCAGGGGCTCAGGGGTCAAATGTTGGAGTTGGTCAATATTGAATTTTGTGTTTTACCACTTTGCCTCGATAAACCCGCTATCATGCACATTAGGGCACAGTACGATGAGGCTGTGTACTGGAATCTTCACGGAAGTTTATCAAACCGTTGGGCATTTATCCAGACGCGAAATGAATCGTGTTACCGTCTAGCTGACACTCAACATACAACACTTGGACTAATACATCCACTCGAGACACGCCACTAAGTCAAGCCTTCGTCACGTACACCTCCAGCCCAGACTGAACCACAAAGAACGACGCATTCTCCGTCAACGGACGGCCCGGGTGCACCAGCTCAAACCGATAATCACGCAACAATCTCGGGACAACCTTGTTGATCTCCAGCAGCGCCAGGTTACGGCCAAGACACAAGTGACTCCCCCCACCAAACTAGTTATTCCCCCGTCGTTAGCAGCTTGAATGGGATACTGAGGGTAAGGGAGGGGACAAAAAACAAGACGCTGGAACTAACTTACGTGCACCATATACCTCTCCATCCTCTTCGCCCGCTCCTCACTTTCCAACCACCGCTCCGGCCGAAACTCGCCCGCATCCACCCCAAACGTCTCCCTATCCCGATGCACCACCCACCCGTTACACGCGACCGACGTGCCACCCGGGAAGAATTCCCCGTCCAACTCGGCGCCCTCGGGTGGGACGAGCCGGGTCATGTTGAGCCCCACAGCCGGTCGCAGGCGCATAGCTTCTTTGAGACAGGCTTGGAGGTAGGGCAGACCCTGTGACTGGGTCCAGGTCAAGTTACCCGTAGCCGGGATGGTGCCTGTGGTTACGGCGGTTTGGATCTCGTGGGTTAGGGCTTGGTAGATCTGGGGGGAAGAGAAGATGTGCCAGAAGAAGGATTGCATGGTCGAGGCTGTCGAGTCAGAGCCGGCGAAGCTGGAGCGTATTATTAGTTTTGGCTGTTCAGATTCTCCATGGAATGGGTGACAATGATGAGATGGGTGAGATGAAACTAATGACTTACATCGCACCATGAGCCACAGCAAAGACATCCCCCTCCCCAAACTTCTGCGGATCCTTCAAATGGCCCAAAATCAAACTCGCCATCAAATCCCTTCTCCCATCCCCCGTCCTCAACAACCCCCCATCACTATCCTTTCCAAACGGCTGCCTCCTCACCAACTCCTCCCGCGCCATCCTCGTGATCAGCGCATTCTTGTTACTCAACCACGGCACCAACCGCCACAACGGGTTCCTCCGCAGCAGGTAATCCAACTCCGGAATCTGGCCCACGAGCCCATTATACGTCTGCGACTGATCAATCGCCCGGATCGCCCCGTCCACATCGCGTCCTTCACGGAGGAACCCAAATGTCCGGCTGAAGCCTACTTCGCCGAGCACATCAAACGCGAAATAGTGCAGGTATTCCCCGAGGTTGAACACCGCCCGCCTCTTTTGTTGCCCAGGAAGACCTCCCTGAGATCCCGGAGAAGAAATATACCCCTCCTTAATCTTCCCCATCAACACATCGACCGTATCATCAATAAACGGACTCAACTGCTGCATCGCCGCCATCGCATACGGCCCATTCGCCACCCGTTTCTTCACCGCATGCACATCCTCCCTGGTCTCGGTAAAAATATCCGGATTCTCCGGCGGCGGGAACACCCAATAAAACGGCGTTTTCACAAACCCTTTCCCCGCGCTCAGCAGCACGCGTGCGGCCTCGGGAGAGGACACGGATACCTCGTTCGGGGCGATGCGGATGACCCGGCTGTTGTATTTCCGGTGGAGCGCGATGTAGTGGTGGTGGCTGCGGCCGGAGGCCGTGGAGGCTGCTTTCCAGAGGCGGGTGATGGAGGCGAGGGCTGGGCCGGGGTATTTGCGGAGGGGGGAGAGGTAGCGGCGGAGGAGGGCGCGGAGAAGGAGGGTGGTGAGGAGGAGGAGGGGCCAGTGGGTTGTTAGGAGGGTGAGGGTGAGGGTGAAGAGGGATTGGGAGTTGGCGGCGGTTAGGGGGTTGGTGGTGGTTGGGGTTGTTTTGGTTTGTCCGAGGACGCCCATGGTGGGCAACAGCTAGGTAGGTATGTTTGTGTTTGTGTTTTGGGTTACTGCTTGTGTCGGTGTTGATGATGTATGGTGAGGTGTGTCACAGTTGTTGTTCGTCTAGACAACCGAGAGCGTTGGAGCTTGGTGAAGCCTATGATAAGGGATTGAGCCCAAAGCCCGAGACACAACTGTAGAAGATGGCCACGTTCAGGAGATGACAAGTTATACCGGCCGAAGATCGGGCTGAAAGCATGTTGGGGTCTGCCCCGCGGTTCTTAAAGCAGCGGACGAACCCCAAAGACCATGTACCCTCCACAATGATCAATCTCCCGATTCAGCTTTCACTCGCAACACCCCGATAACAGCGACGCACGCTACACGGCTGACCAATCCAGGCTTCGTACATACATACCCGGGCTACATCTGCCGGCTCAGTCCGGGCGGGCGTATGCCAAGGCGCGGCTAGACATCCCAGTGGTTGGACGACGACGGATGGATGATCAGAAGCACCAATCCACACAGTTCGGGTGGTAGCCTGCCAGCGTGTGATCAGAGGATCGAAAGATGGTGACAGAATTGCATCCGATGCGGGCCTGATTTGATGGTGAGCTTTAGCGAGGATCAACCCCAATCGCACAGTATGCCTCCAAGGGCTAGATGTCGAGATAAGGTATGGAAAGACAGGAAACGTCATCGTCAAAATAACCTTGTTGGCTGTTGATGCGCTGTTATCACCAAACAACTCTCCTTTACCCGCTGAGTCTTGTGAACATTAAAGTCCCGTTGCCACGGAATGATTAAAATGACCGAGACTCCATACTTCTCCAAGAGAAGCGAACAAGCAAGCTACCAAGCTACCTGAACCAGGTCCCCGCGCGGCTCGGTACATAATCAACTGTCAATGAAAATGAACCGACAAGGGAAAGCCCATTAGGCTCGGAGAATATTCCCGTGCCTGTCAGATCAAATGCGACTGCGGGGATCCGGAAACGGGATGTGCGGGTTATGTATGTGGTCCCTTTCGGCAATTGTTCGTCCACCCCCAGACTCGGAAGGTTATGGGGGTATCGAGTGGCGCATCTTCAGTTACATGTATGCAGGATCCAACTTGATGTTCCATAACTGCGTTTGAGAAGTCTGTGGGAACTCCTGTTGAAGAAGTATTTCTGAACATGGGAGTCTGTCTTATACTTCGTAATTGACATATTCCCTAAAATGTAGGTCTCACGACACACAGTCTTTAACTGTTTTTGATGAATATTACCCCAAGGATGATTCCGGATGTTGGAAGACGGTACCCGATTGAGCGGAAGACTTTCCCCACGCCCATGCTGCTCCTTCTCCGTGCACGGTGTGGGGTCAGCTGGGGAACAGAGGAACTCGACCTAAGACAAGAAAAATATCCCGAAGGTCTCCAAGAAATAAACGCAGAATTAATTGACAGTGGAATGGATCTAATCTAGCACGATGTAGGCCCCAAAATACCATCTTCAGAATACACACCACTTGGCAACAAGAACTGCTTGTCCACGTGACTGCCGGCTTGCCTTTTTCCTCTGTTCCAGACTCCAAAACTCCAAGCATGATGCAAAGATGAAGACCGTCGCCTAACAGCACGACGGTCCCAACCCTGTCTCCATATGTAATATCCCTCCGGTAGTCTTCAAGGTGTAATATTATCTTCAAGCCTCAACCTTGCGCGCCGCCGCCTTCTTCTGCTTCTTCAACTTCGCCTTGCGCTCCGCAATCTCCTTGTCCAATTTGTCGTCATTGCTCTCCGGCACCGCCTTCTTCGCCTTCTTCGTCGGCCGGTCCTCCTTCACAAGCACCTTCTCCGTCTCGTCCGCCGCCACCGGCTCTGACTCTCCACCCAGTGACTTGCGCTTCCGCCCAACGTTGGGTTTCTCTCCAATCGCCTTCTGGTTCTTCCCCGGAAGCGCACTGCCCGGCTGCTGACCCTCGGCCACTACCTTGGAATCATCCAGCCACAACTCATCCGTCTGGTACACGGGCAGCGCAGCCGTGGAGGGGCCCTTGATGTACACGTTGCGCACGTTCTGCCACTTCTGCGGGACAAACCGCTCGACCAGTTCACGCGCCACGGTATCGACATTCTCCGCAATCTTTTCCGGTTCCCAGCTAGCATACCCAACCTTAACAGCCGTGTTGGTCGTCGGACTGAGATGCACCAGCGCAGCGCCAATCGCCTTCTCCACCTCCGCCACGATCTGCGGGATCGGCCGGGCATTGACATTTTCCACCGGGTCGCGCTTCGCCTTCTTGCCCTTGGGCGCCGGCACCCGCTTGCCGTCGACTTTATCCCGCGCCGCCATCAGGACCACGGGGATCGGCCGCTTGACGGTCGTCTTGTAGAAGCTCTTGCCGAGAGCCTTGGGGAGGCGGTTGATGATGCGGTCGTCGGCGAGGAAAACGTCGTGTTCGGCGAATAGCTTGCGCTGCGCCTCGTAGGCCTTGAATTTGGCCCGGAGATGGCTGATGTCGATTACCCGCCCGATCTTGGCCCGTAGCTCCTCCGGGAACTCGTCAGCTACCGCATTCTTGTACCACCGCTGGGGGTCGGCTGTTATTAGGCAGACGCTAAGCTCTTCGCCGGTGTTGAGGGGGTTATGAAGCACAATTTTCCCTGGCTGTAGGCCTGGTGGTTGTCAGCGCATTGTCCTGGTTAAACAAACGATCGACAGCGGGGCGCAAGGAGGAAACGTGTTCCGGCGAGACTCAATTGCTCGAAATTGAACGTACGATGCGAGTCATGGATGTGCTTCTTGGTAGTAAGAGTAAGCCAGATGGGTGTCTCAGCAATTGTGGACTCCTCGGTCGCGAGCAGGTTCTGCTTGCCGTCTTCACGAGGTTCCGCGGCGGACTTCTTGATGTGCGCAACAAGCGCTTTGCTAGCTTTGAGCGTCTGATCCGGGTTAAACGGGATCGAGGCGTCAGCCGTCGTCGCCAGTGCTGTTGACTTTGCCATTGCTGCCCGTGTCTGTTGGTTGTGTGTTGACGACTTGTCCCCGTTTGACGATGTCGATGGGCCGGCGCAAACCAAGATCACAAGTCGGCGGCTATTTTTTGGCTTGGGCGTCCGTCCAAGAAATTTTGGGCTTATCCGGATAACGTGTTTTTCCGGGTAGGCGATAAGGCAGGACCCCTGTCACTTACTGGAAGCGGAAGGTGGGGCTCCATCCAGATGCCCGATCGTTACAACAACACCGCCTTTGTCTGTCCCAACAGCATGAACTTGGTTTGCGTCGTCAAATAAGAAAGGGACACACCAACTTATGAGATTATCCACGGAACCATCCACAGTATTCTCAAACAATTCATTTGATACACCATCAATATAGCAATATGAACATCAGAAGTACCCTCCCGTCTCAATTCGTCCCAGGTATCATCTTTCCGTTCCGTCATCCTTTTCGGTTGTCCTCCATGTCTTGAGCTAGCTAGCCTTCCTCCCACCCGACTCCTGGAAAGACACCCACCCCGGGGAATACGACCAAACGGAAAAAAAAAGAGGAAAGAATTGTACAGACAAACGTACGCCTTGCGCTATGCACCTCCTCCCAAAGCAAACAACCAGCGGATAGAGAGGCTCAGGGGGGTGCGCCAGATTAGTGGAGGGGGCAAGTGACATGCCTCTCATCCAACGAAAAATGTCCGACGGGGACAAAGGTCCCTCCGAGCGTAGCGCCAAGCTAAGCAGACGCAGAGAAATATTAAATAGAAATATACATCCGGTGAGTGAAGCAGAGAAGGGCCACTGATGACGGGTTGAGCTGTGATGATCAGGGAGTCTTGGGGCGCTTCCAATAATATTGCTGCAGACACCGGGTTATTAGCCACCAAGGAACTTTCTAGGAACAATGTTGGAAACCGATCGACGCAACTTACCTTGTGCTGCTTCCGGCAGTTCCTCAAGCTCGGCTTACGGAGTCCATCAGTCACCGCCAGACGTCGGTTCTCATCCGTGTCCAACTCGGGAGTGTAGTAATATTCACTCTCAAGCGGCTTGCCCGCCGCGTCCTTGCCCTGACGCCGAATGATACCCACACAAGGAGTTGACTCGATAATGAGGCGCAGCTGGTCCTTGTTAACCGCCTTACGCTCCTCGGTCGGCAGGTTGTTCAGGATGCTAGTCAGTGGCGTCGACGACAAACGCGAGAAGGCGAGCTGGTTGACCAGATGGTTGGTGATGGCAGAGATCACCTCGGCGCTGAGGCCGGTCAACGAAGCAGTGGGCGGCTCTGGCTGAGCACCGGCCACGGAATTGCCGTCCGCCAGACCCAGAGGGGACGGGGCGGGAAGCGGGGACGATTCGAGGACGCCGGCTAGAGCGGTGCGAGCAGTGGAAGCCTTCCGAGGGGTGGCTGCAGCGAACGATGGGAGCCGACCGGGGATGCTCGGACCGAATGGGCCGAACGAGTGCATGACGGGATCGTTCTCCCCATCCGGGTCGTTCTCGTCTTCGGACTGCGGGTCGCTCAGGTCACTGGAAAAGCTCTCGGCCACCTGGGTCATAAAGCTGGCAGCCGCCATCGACTTGTGCGGCTGTGGCGACTTCTCATCCGCGCTCGCGTCCTCATAGATCTGTACCGGCACATCGTCCTCTTCATCACCCCGCGGCATCAAACTGTCAAGGCTGGCGTTCGAGGTTGAAAGATTGGCGGGCGTGGGAGATTCTGGGCTGCCGAGACGCGCAATCCGCCTCAGCGGACTACCGTGCAGCTCGGAGTCCGCCCTTACGGCCCTACGCGGAGACTCGTCCCATGTGGAGTCGCTCAGATGGCCCGACACATCTTGATCCTTCTGCAGGCGCGGCCATCGCACACACACCCTAGCGTCCTGAACATCAACCATGAGCTCAGCACCCTCCGTCTCCGACGTGAACGAATCGCCCTTGGCCAATTCCCATGTCTGCCCCTGGCAGTGCAACTTCAACCCGTTCCAACCATTGCAAATGATCTCAATCTTGTTGGGCTCCAGTGGGTTAGTCGCCGCGACATATCGGGCCTTGACGTGGACTCTGCTGATCAAACGGTTGGCCGAAAGTTGGTAATGGGACGAGCTGCTGGAACGGCCCATCAGGACCTGCTCGCCGTTCTCCTTAAGCTCGACGGACGGGACGCTGGAAAGGGGGGCCCGTTCTGAGAGAGTCGATTGTCTTCGTTGGGGAGCAGGCCGCGATTTAGGGCGCGGCGGGCTGGACGAGAAGATGGTGCTCGAAGGAACCGGAGTCGGATACTTGAGGAAGGCTTGCGAGCCTGCATGTCTCTTGGACGGCCGAGGAAGACCCGGTGACGAGGACAGAGGTTCGAAAGCTGGGAGAAGTGAGGGGGCAGGACGCTTGACACCCGCCACGATCGGCAGCGCGGGCTCCATCGCCCTGGTGTTTGAGGATGGGGAAGAGTCCATATTGCTGTCTTTTCACACCTTGATCATGACAATTGCCGCTTAACTGGATGCTAAAGAGGCCGCTAAAACTTTGAGGGGTGCACGTCGATAGTGTCGGCGCGGTGGTCACGTCGAAACGCGTCAAATACCACCTTCTGAGCTCGAAACGACGAAACCCGCGCTTTACGTGTGAGGCTCAGAAGTGCCGATGGAGGTAGAACAGAAGCTCAAACTTGAAGAAGTTACAATGCGTGACCTAAGGAAGAAGGAAAAAGATTGGGTGGTTAAGTTCTGGGCGGAGGTGGTCACGTCGGAAGAGACCTTGGGTGTGTGCCGGGGTGGTGGGGATTTTGGCATTTAAAGATGTGGTCGTGTCTGCGGGACCGTGCCGTGGCCGAGCCTGTTGCAGACGCGATTTTGTTAAGGAGGGCTGTTTCTGACGCGTTTTGGCGTGTCCAGGCCCACTGGGCAGCGCGTCTTCCTGCTGCAGCTGTGGGGTTTACAGCGTAAAATACCGTTTTTACAGCTCCACGCGACACCCAGCCGCCAGAATTTCACGTTCTTCATGTTTAACCCTAACCCTTGGGTTACACTTAGTTCCAACACGCGAGGGCAACCCCGGACTTTCCCATCTCGATAAACGCGCCGGGCTCGTCCAATGACGCCGAAGGGGGGCGATGCCGTTTCTGCAGCAATCTATCTCGCACTCCTTTCGTGGAAGTTATGAAGACTGCATCAGCAAACCCAAAACCATACAACCCAGATCCCGGATGGTAGAAATCTAGATGGCTCGGCCTCCGCCGACTACAACTCATGGATCCCTTGGGGAGATCAGTTCCTCCGCGGAGCTGTTCAACTCTCACCACCAAAGTTTCGTCGCCACCTGCCGCGGCCTCCGCGGTTTGGCCCCGATCTTGACATTTTAGCTGAAGTCTCGCTGTCAAACATATTCCAAGTGCCTCCAGACGGCAAACATATGTGTCTTATTCGCCATGATGGAACGGAACGCTTTGACAGCTCGCCCCTCAACTCAAGCTGAGGTAGGGAACCCGTTCCGATCTAGACCATCATGACTCGGCTTCTAGGGAGAGGCCACGCTGCGCACCATCTGTCGTCACACGGGCCTCATCCGCTGCCTCCGCTCCGTCCTCCGCTCATTCTCTCCGGTTGACTACCATAAAAAGCCCTCCTACCTTTACCCAATGCCATTCCAGCCTTTCGAGTAATAGAGTCGTATTAAAAAGGAAACTTCATCTTCAGCCGTTGCGCTTTTGCTTCATTGCCCCAAAACGCCTCTACGGGCCGCCCAATAGCTTCCGGAGGTCAAATCGCCGCCGTTGTGCTCTCGCCGTCCTGCCGCGACCACCACCCCTCTCCAACACATTGTCAACGGCAACAGCAACAACAGCAACAACCCTCTCCCACCCATTTCAACTCCAGCTTCCCGAGTCACACTCCCTGTCATGTGCACCTCTTGGAACGAGTTAGCCACCTGTGGCCGACACTGCGCTATCCGCGGCGTCCGTTTCGACCCCTGTGATATCAGGCAACGACCAGGCGGGGCACCTTGCCGGAAGCTCGAAATACGCTCCTTCAAGGGGACGAAGGTCTGCCGCTGCAGAGAGGGGTACCCCCCGGACAAGAGCATGCCTGCAGGCGTGATCAAGACCATCCCACTCCCAAGTCTTGTGAGAGACCAGGGAAGAAGTTTGATTAGTACACAGCGAGATAGTGTGAGTTTGCCACTCTTTGCTGCGGCGCGGATGTTACTTTCTTTTGAGTGATTTTAATCTTTAAGACAGTTGCTAACGAGGTGTTTGTGTGCTCGTAGGGCAAGTTCCTGGAACCTAGCAGGAGCAAGAGTAGTTCGATGGACGGCCGGTCGGTGCATAAGGAGGGTCCATTGAAACGCTTAGTTCGAGGGCATAAAGGATAGCTCGATTATAAGAGAAGATTTGTTGCTACAGGATTCTTCCAGGTTCCTATGTGGCCAATAGCTCGAAGCAAAGTTCCGTCGTTGCATGTCGGGCCAAAGTCTATTGGGGAAATTATCTCCTATCAAAGAATAAACCATCGTCAACATCGAAATGCTCCATACGTGTAAAAGGGGGCATCATGATTGTTCTGTGTCCACGACCCAACGCCTGAGTCCAGCTCAACTCCTCTATCAACCCACGGCCGGCGCCGATATTCGTCCCCTGGTGAGGCCACGCCGGATCGGTTTCCCTCCCCCAGCAAGCCTTCAACCTTTCATCAACCTGCTCGTTTCAACCCATTTATTTTTTGTCGCCCTTGCAAAAGTTGTTCTTAACCTTCTTTTTCTTCCGCTTCAACTCGCCGCAGTTCTTGTCCGGCGATGCAAGCCTCTCCTTACAATATTTTACCTTGGCCCCAACCTCAGTCGTGTGCCCACGACTACAGTTGGCGCAGATGTAGTCATAAAAGGTGCACATGGTTACGGTTGGAGATAGTCTGCCCCTCCATTAGTCGTTAACATAGTCGTGATGGGTGGTGTCTCGAACAACAAGGCGTCGAATAGTTGGTAAGTGTCAAATGAGGAGGGTGGGTAGATGGTCTTCACTTACTTTTGGGCTTCCTAGGGGTATGCTCGGACTGTCAGAACAGGTAAAGCTCTTCAAGGATGGAATCACCGAGGGTGGAATGACAAGCAAGTGCGAAGTTCCAAGAGCCAAGATTTTATAACGACGAGACGAGGTTGCTCGATTTATCACCTTCATGCCAACCTCCTCGATGGACTTCATCCGATTGTGATTCTTCAGTCCTAGCCTCTGTCGTGGGTTGCCCCCACCTCACATTTGGCCAGGCCAAGGGTCTTCAAAACCGACCTTGTTGTTGCTCCAAGACATTTGGGAGTTTAGATATCACACTAGGAACGGCTCAGATAGTTCACCGCTTCTAGAGCCATCACACGAAAATATCATCGAACCTCCAAAACATACCTCCAGCAATGTCCTCATAGTAGACCTCAAGAAAGGAAAATGGATTATGAGTGCGCATCTGATGTCCGATTTGGTCGGTAAGCAGCAACAAGGGCAACAACCTGGGCCAGAGGGCGCAGTTTGGGCCGGCCGATTTTATATGCGAGTCTGACGCTCTGCCCGACGCATGATTCACAATCTTTTCTCGGAACCGAATCAGCGCAGCCCAAGCATCTAGGACATCTCGGGAAGCTAGTTAATCCCAAAGCGCAACAACACCGGGAACAGGACCAAAAGTGCTGTTGATGTGTCCTCGTGGAAGGTGATGAGGAGGGTGGCGGTGTGTTAAGCATGTACTCTAGTTAATAACAGTTTTGGCTGCTGGAGTAGGTACCGTACTATCGCTTACACACAGTAAGCGCTAAAGCTCCGCAGTCTCGCTGAACAACGTAGTGGTTCCATGGCAGGCCGTAGGTATACTATGTACGAGGCCGATTAGAGCCTGGAAATGGCCAGATTGCAGTGCGAAGCTGCCGTCGCCTCGGTTCACAGAATGTCCGGAAAGAAGACAACGGGAACCGGCACACCCGCGAATTTCTCGTCCCACTTCCGAGGAGAATATATCCGTCGAATTGAACATGCTTTGCCGAAGAAAAGACAAGGAGGAATAATTGAAGAAAACATGTACACTACATACAAACCCCTGATTTAGGACACATCGAATGTGCCGTTGCAACCGAGTCTCGATCAGCACAATACTCCTATTTTCCGCATGGCACGCCGGCAATGCTGTTTCCAACAGATATTACGACTCCAGAGTTCCATTAATTACGGGAACAACGTTCCTTGTAGAAAGGCTTCAATTTGCGCACGCTCTTTGGCTGCATGATAACCATGGGAACCTTCAACAACGCCAACTAGAACTAGTACCTGACCAGATCAACGGCTCCCCAACTCTGTTGAACATCAAGTCCGAGAAACAGATATATCCACCCATCTGACAAATATCCCATAGACCCAACCTAGGTCGTGTTTCTCGCGGCCATACCCCCAAACCGTTGACAAATAATAACCCAGGACGCCTTTGCGGCCCAAATCCACCAGCCCAGAACGATCCCTCACGCCTAGTCCCATATGACAGAATAGTTGTGGCGCTATAAAGAAAAAAAAGAAAAAGGGAAACGAAATGCAGGACGACGTGGTACTGTACACCCGAGTCATGTGCATCACTCATCAAAGATCCTGGTCACCGCCGTCATCCTCAACAACCGTCGCTGGGCGCGGGTCCGAACGGCCACGGCGCAAGTTGAACGGTCCGAAGAAGTCGCCAAATGCCTCCTTCAACAACTCAGTTGAGAGCTGCATGTGGTCGCCAGGCGCGGTGCGGAACTTGAGCCCACCCTTGCGGTCGAGCGTGCGCAGGCCAATCCAGTCCTCCGAGTACAACTTGCGCGCGCGCAGCGGAGTGCTTTCGGTGCCGTTGACTTCCTCAAACCAGGCAGTCTCCTTGGGGATCACCGTGGTGTCGTCTTCGAACATGTACATGACAAAGTTGTCAAGCTGAGCGAGGTTCTTCTTGTACTCGGGGTTCTTGTCGGGACGCTCGTTGTTGATGTCGGCGAGAAAGTTGGAGTGCTCGAGGTACTGCTCGTATTCCTCCGGGTTGCGGTAGTACTGCGCCGGCACAAGCGAGCTCTGGACTCGGTCACTCCAGGCATCCCCGCGCAGAACGGCCATGGCGAAGCGGCATATCCAGTCGGTCGGGGCGCATTCGCGGAAACTGGTGATCCCGTTGTGCTGCGAGCCGAAAGTAATCAAACTACGCACCGGAGGGTTGTTGCAGCGCTCGACGTATGCGCGGAGGAACTGGCCGCCTTGGGAAAAACCAACGGCGTCGATTGCGGGAGCGGTTGAGAGGATCGGGTGTGAGGCGAGGTCGGAACAGACTTTGTCGACTTGCTCGGTCACGTTTCCAACGAAGGAGAGGTAGCGGTCGCGGGAACCATCCTCATCCATGCGGATGGGGTACACGAGGGTCCCGGAATTAACTTCGTCAATGATCTCGGCGACATCGCGCATTCCATCGGCATTGAAGGCGTCGCCCAGGCCTAGGGGAGGCAAGAAATTAGTGGGTGTTAATTCCTGAGCTGCCCGAAGAATGTGTTCTTACCATGCCAGACAACCACCGGGAGCGGAGTATCGTCGTCGTCGTCGTCGCCACCCTCGAAGCGGCGCTCGAGGGGTTTCGCAATCGAGGCCACGATAAGCGACCCGAAAACGAGTCGGCGCAACTGGGTAGCGATCGCCATTTGATATTTGTTGAGAATTCAATACAGACAGAGGAGTTCGTAAACGTAACTTAAGGCAAACGAATTAACGAAAAATGGCTGATAGTTCCAACTTCTTGTATGACGATACTTCGGTGCTCGGAGACTGTGGTGTGGGAGGTTTCGTTTCAGGAAGCTGGAAAGGTTGCCTGCCGGAGCGGCTGAGGCGTCATGTCACAACCGAGCTCCCCACCTCCATGTACGCTATCATTGGCTGAAATTGCCCCACAAGGCGCGTCCCAAGTGCTCTTTCTCGCAACATCTCTCGAAGGCAAGCTTGCTTGACACGTTCCCTTTCCCAAGGCCGTTCCTAGCGGAATTTGCCAACAATAGCAAATGCAGGTATTGACCCCTCGCGAAGGTAAGGCGATTTCGCACTACGCAAAATACCGGGCGTCATGATGATATTAGGTTTAAAAATTATGTTTCAAGACGGGGCTGAGATCTTTCTGTGATTATAATTTACCTTCTGAAGCTCGACTACGACAGGCAGTCTCCAGTCATATTCTATAACAAAACATTGCCAGCTAACTCATCTTGCGGGTTTCCCGTATTTTGATCTTAGGCATTGCTCCGACCCTGAACAGAGTCTTGCAGGAAAGACGGCCCGCAAGGGACTTTTGCCTTGATTCTGGTTAGGCTGTTGTGAGATCGAGCAACCTCACCGGTGACAATACCCATAGGGTTTAAAAGGAGAGGACGAACATCGTACACCGAGTCAGCCACTGGGTCCACATTATCGCAGGTCCCGCGACAAAACCACAGACGTTCCCGGTCGCAAGTACCTCGCTCGCAAACAGCGGAGTATTGCCGTTGACCGCCGCTCCGCCCAGGTATTAACCCTATGCCAGCATTAGGGGCAGGGACAAGCCTCCATAGCAATGGCCGTTTGGCCAAACATTGCGATACTGAAGATAAACAACCCGGGATGAGTAGATAACCCACGTATTGTTCGTAGATAGTTCCTGTAAGCGCAAGAAACGTGTTCGTTAAATTTCCTTCCTCAAGCTAGTTTCTTCTGTCTCTCCTCTTCGCGCAACACACGTTCCAAATGCTTCATCCCTATCATACGGTACATGACCACATCCAACACCCACTCACCCAGCCAAGTCGAGAACCACGCCTTGCCCGCCCACCCACCAGCCCAGAACCAATCCGGCCGTCCAAACCACGAGCGCAACACCAAGGGCCACTCAGGCGCCAACGCCTTCGCCACCAGTTTCCGGGCATACTCATCCGTACCAACCGTCGCGTTATTCTGCGAGAACGTCAACCGGCGCTCAAAAACATCCTTGACGCGCTGGTAGATGCTGTTCTCAGGCAGCGTGCGATGCGTTTTGCTCGCGATCTGGCTGCGCACCGTACCCGTCATGGCAACCATGACGCGGACGCCAAACGGCTTGAGTTCGAGGCGCAATGTGCGCGAGTAGGCGGTGACGGCGCCCTTAGTGGCACAGTAGGCGGAACCGAAGACGTAGGGGGTGATGGCAGCTAGGGAGGCGATGTTGATGATCAAGCCCTTTGCGGCGATCAGTTGGTCGGAGAAGGCTGCGCACATGGCCATCACGCCGAACACATTGGTCTCGAAGGTCTCGCGCACGTCCGGAATGGAGAGGTCAGTCGCGGGGTGGGTGTGAGTACGGCCGCTGGAGTTAAGCGTGAGTTGTAATGTTTACTGAGAAGGTGGGGTTGAGGTGATTGGAGGGGGTGGGCATACGCGTTGTTGACGAGAAAGTCTAGCTTTCCGCCAGTGATCCCAGCCACTTCTTCATGGCACGCCTTGATACTCTCCTCCTTGGTGACGTCGAGGGTGAGGGTGGTCATGCCGAGGGCAGCCATCTCGGTGAGGACAGCTGGGTTGCGAGCCGTGGCGATGACATGGACGCCTGTGAAAGTTTATTAGCAACGGAGGCCAAAGCTAGGAGAAATGAAACTCACCCTTGGTGTGGAACGCCAAACAAATGGCATGACCAATTCCGCCCGGTGTACAGCTAAAGAGGAAAGAAGCTCGTGTTAATATCAAGCGCTAATCGGCGATGACCTGACAGGCGCAATAGGAGACAGACGTACCCGGTAATAAGCGCGGTCTTCTGGCCTGGTTTCGGGCCCATCTCGATTTCAAGTTAAATGACTCGAAAATGCGAAGAAAACGAGTAAAAATGTAGAAGGGCTTGAAACTCAACAAGGCGCCCTTTAGATACTGTCTGTTCAACTTGATGTTGGCAAAGGGCGGGAAAGATTCGAGTGACGTTCGAAGTCTAGCACCCCACCTCAAATTCACATGCCTCGGCTCTTGATTGGCATCCCCCTCATGTTACACGAGTAGACCCCGTCTACTCTGCTTACAAAATAACTACGGGACTCGAACTATTTGGAATGGTACCTGGGGATCTCGAATCTTGTTCCTTTTTACGTCGAATCTTCATTTAATGGAAGTCTGGGCCGCGCTTGGCCCTATCTCCAGCATTGGGTGTCATCAACCACACTGTCGAAGAAAAGGCACCTAAGCCTTGGCAGCAATGAGGCACGTAAGGGTTAGGGTTACTTTTCAGATAAGCGAGTTCCCCCCCAAGAGCTGGGCTTCATGCGTCCGTTGTTTCCCAATTCAGAACGATGATACAAACGACGCGCAACACAGATATCCGCGGTTTTGTGTCACATCCCCAAAAGTAAACGGGGCATTGCCCTCCCAAAAAATACAGGACGCGTCTTCGGCTCTGTTGGTTCCCGGCTGGCCTTTTTTAGTTCGCAACCCACCATCTTTTTTTCTTCCTCTATTCCCGCCCCGGATCACCACCCGCCCGAAATCCCAGGTGTTGGTGATGGTGTGACGAAGAGCTCCGGCCGGTTGGCGCATTGTGGATACCTACCTACCCGGGAAACTCAGCTGCGTGGAGGTGGGACGGGTGAAGGTGGTGATAGGGTTGGATAGGAGCTGCAGAGCTGCCGGAAAGCTGCCTTTCCAAGCCTCACCTCGCCTCGCCTCACCTCGCCAAGAAGGATGATGCTGCTCAGCCCACCCCCACCACCACCGAACATGCGATCTCACTCCATTCCCAGGGAGGGCCGGAAAAGGCCATTTCCGCCGATACTCCACGGGCAGACGGGTTCCTGGCATGGCCGTGCAGAAGCGGAAAGACAAGAATTCCGGCGCATGATTGGTGTTCATCTCGTGATTTTCTGCCCCATTCAGCGGACATCACAGCCGCACCGCGCGGCAGAGGTAACTCATGTGGTTGGGGTGGTTGTGTTGGTGACGGTTTGAAACTTTTGACGGCTGATCTACTCGCAATTCTTCTACCCCTCTCGGCATCTTTGCGGCACCGCGATGAGGAGGATCAAAACTCACCGAGATAGGTAGGTCGTTGGAGCAGGCGGACGGGTGGTTAGGTGGGAGGGTGCGCGCAATTGAGGTTCGAATGGTTCGTGAGCGTATGCATGAGTTTCCAGGTTGCCGGGAAGAATTCCAGATTCAAGTGGGTTGCAAGCAGGCCAGTTGCAGTGGAGTTGACAGGGGCCTGCAGACGCACTATTGTATTCGTAACGGTAAAGGCCCACAAGCTCTAACCATGCTTCAGTTTCAATTCGAAGTTGAATCGACTCAACCTGACTGTCGGGTGTTGTAAAACCGCTTATCACCCCGTTGAAATATGAAGTTTGTTTCTTTTTGACCAGTCCCGCAAGACATCTCACCCGCTGCAGCGGGATGCGGAACATCGGGGATAAACCACGAGTTGGGCCGGACTGTTGGCAACCGGCAGCGGAGTCCAGCGCAGGACAGGGGCACTCCGCTGCGCTGTGCTGTTTTTGGACCTGTCGAAGGTTGTGATACACTGTGCCGCAGGTGCTCAGTGTTCCTTCAACCCCAGGTCCCAACCAAGTCCAATGAGAATACACCTCAGGGCTCTGCGGGTCTGCAGGCATCAATTGACGAGCAACGGCGAGCCCAGGCCGTCGTTTTTCTTTCTCTGTTTTGTTGCCCTTTGGAGGTCGGGCCGTTCTAGTTTCGTTAACGAGAAGAAGCGCGGGACATACGCCGGGCCAACAAGATACGATCAAGGAGGGTGGGGGAGAGTAAAAAGGACGGGCGAGATCCAATGCGCCTTGCATCAACCCCGCCTCATGAGCATTGAACGGGCTCAACAACATCCGGATTTTTTGAGTGCTAAGTTTCAATTTGTGGCATTTGCTTTGCCTCTCCCAAGAGGAAGGATGATGATGACGATGACGGCGATGAGAGTGTGCGCTGCCGCAAAATAAAGTAAATGCATTAAGTGTATCGAATCCCAATGGCCGGCTGTGCTGTTCGTAGAGCACGGCGTATTGCAATAAAGATCTAACATGCCCTGGGGGCCACTTACACAAGATCGAGTTTCTGACACGATGCGATCTGCCCCCATACGGTTCTTCCATTCTGGAACTCCCCCAACCAGCCGACTGACTGACCGGGGGGTTGGTTCGCTGCGGTGTCCCTCGTTCATCGGCGTTCGCCCGCTTGGCGAGATGTCAGCTCCAACTGCAGTCGGCGGCGGCACGGCACCGCTCGCAGCACTCACCTCCATATTTACGCCTCCCTGTCCCACTTCTTCCTGGCTCCTGACGACCACCCGGTCGTTTTCGCAGTACCCACCATTCCCAACAGCTGGCCCCGCGTGGTGCGGCCCACCCTCGTGGAGGACCAACATCGCCGGAGCTGGCTTCCATTACTACTCCCCCGCCATCTGCCCATACGGCTTTGTCGTCGGTCCCGATTGCGGTATCACCAAGACCCGGACGGACGAAGGGTTTCCGACGATCGCGCCAGGAGAGACGGCCGTGTATTGCGTGCCTAGCGGCTTGACCTGTACCACCGACCTCACTGACTACCGCGGGGGCGTATGGGGTGTCGCGACTGCTACTGTATCGTCCAGCACAACCACATACACCCTCGGGCCAGCCATTCAGATTCGATGGGCTAGCACAGACCTGTCTGTACTTGAGACGCATCCCCTTACACCAGGTCTCGGGCCTCAACCTCCTCCTAGGACAGATTCACCCGAGACACAGTCCACTACCACCGCCACCGCCGCCATCATCCCCGTGATGGGAGAAACCACCACCTCCTCCGGTCCGGCCACCCAAACCACCGGGAACGTAGGGACTCGAGCCGGGCCAGCGGCAGATGGAGGGGCCGAGCCGAAAAGCTCGGCCACGCCAACCGACTTTGACGACTACTCGAACTCGTTCACACATATCTTTGAGAGCATAGGGCCGACCGGAAACACTCAGCCCACCAATTCGGCTGACGACAACACCAGCGGCGGCATTGGCTCGCTCAATCGGACCAACAGTATCATCGTGATCGTCGTGGTAACCGTGGTCGCAGGCATCATCCTCTGGATCGGCGCCTTTCTGCTCGTTCGACGGTACAAGAAAAAAGCCGCACAACGCAACGGTAACCGCTCCCCGCGCTCGACCAAGGAAGGATACGAAACCAGCCTCGAAAATGGCTACCGCGATCGGCCCCAGCGCCGACACACGCGAGCGGAATCCGGAGCGCCACGATCTCTCGTAAGTCCCGTGTCAGAGCTAGACGCGGCACCCTCCCCACCCCTCATCTCGCCCGCGATCGGGAGCACCCCCAACCCAGCCGAGCTTGAAGGCGACGTCAGCCTCCAGCCACCGCCCAAGACGTGGGTGCATCAGCGACTCTGGCCACGCAGCCCGTCTCAGCAACACCTACTTCACTCTGCAGCCGCCGCGCCCTTGTCCTCGCCACGGTCGACACAATCGACCTCGACCCGGTCGGCGCGCCGCACGGTACGCGAGTCGTTTGGCGAAAAAGTCAACGATCCCGCCGCGGCGCTGGGCAGGTTGCGGATCCCGATCCCGTTGTCCATCGGGCGGCCGTCGCCGACGTCGGCTAGCCCGAGCGCGCGTAGCTTCTGGAGGATGCCATCGCGCAGTCCGCGGCATCCAACGGCTGCTGCGGGTATAAGTACGCCGCCGAGCACGGCTGGATTGACGGGTTTGCCGGGCGCTGTTGCAGCTGCGAGATTGAGCGCGCAATTGCCTGGTACTGGGACGTCGCCGAGACCGAGTCCAGGGCTTCCGAAGAGCCGGCGGAATAGTGTGGCCAACGCTCGTGCATCGAGGGCGAGCACACCGGGGCGGGGGAAGCCCGGGTGGCAAGGCGATTCCGAGGGCGCGCAGGTGTGATGCGACGCGGTGATGCGACAACGGGAAGGGGTCTGGAGAGGGAGCGAAGGTGGTGAAAGTTGATGGATGATGGATGTTGGAGGGTGACAGCACGATTTGCCCCTCTCTCTGCGCGATTGGTGGTGTAACCCGGGCGGGCTTGGCGCTAAATTACAGGGCATGGTTGAGTGCCCCGCAGCCGGCCAGAACACTCGACACCGGGCGTTCATGCGCGATGAGATCTTTGATATTGTCCCGTCGTCGACATCATCATCAAGTCTTATCGCCCGAGACGGGACAGCTATTCAGCCTGAGATCCCCTCCAATGGATTTAAGCCTGCCCCTCGCCGTTACTTGGGTGTATCAACCCCAACAACCGCACCTTCCACCTCTTCAAACGAAGCAACCCGCACTGCTACCTTATACACCAACGCCGAGCACTTATACAAACCTGGAATCCACACAACACCAACCTAAATTCTCCCTTTTAAATCATCACCTACCATCACCTACCATCACCATGCCCTCTCACCAATCCACCCGCCCAGGCGACGCCATGGCCGATCTCGCCAACTCACTCCTCCACTCTCCCAAAGACACCCGCTCCCCCACTGCCACTCAACAAACCACCACCTCCCAAAGCTCCTCTACCTCTTCTCAAGATAACAACAACACCAAATCCGCCGACCGCGGAATGTCCAGCACAAACAACTGGAAACCCGCCCTCGACCGGCGTCAGAGCTGGGACGCCCAGGAGTACAAACACGATGTGTTGTCTCGGCAGTATGGCCTGGGAGAAGGTGGTGAGAGACAACAGCGGGAGGGCGCTGAGGGAGGGGTGAGGAAGAGGTTTAGTGAGGTGTAAACGCCTATCCCACCCCACCTCTACCAGACGTCTCCTTGCAAAAGGGACCTCTTTTCATTTTTGTGTTTTTATCTTTATTGTTCGTTCCTGTTGTTTCGCTACGTCGTTTCTTACGCTTCTTGCTTGTTTTATTTTCACTTCTTTCTCCAATGTATTATTTCCTAGAGCTTTTTACACCCTTACCTACACCTCATCCCACACCAACGTTTCTTAAACAACTCTCGTCACACCGACCCATGTCATACTTTGCTGCAGGGCAAATTTCTCTCATTTCCAGAATCCTTTTTTCTTTCTCCAAAGATACTTCTCCAAAGATACCACACCATACATACCACATCTGTGCATTGGCGGATGGACGATGCAACTTCGATTTTCCATATGTTGGGTTAAGTCTACCTACGCTAAGGATAGCGATTTCATACGTTAGGCACATGGATACAGGATGGAAGGGTTACGGAACACGGATACTGTCCTTGAGGACCGGGTCAAAATAGGACAGAGGGGGCAGGAGTCTTGGTGGATAAATACGATCTTTACTATGATACCACAGAATGAGAGAAACACAATTAGCTGCTCAATACAGAGTCCCGGCCGGAATCGATTTCGGTCGAGCTGAGTAAAACAAGTATCAAATTCACACACCATAGGAGCTTAAGACGGTGCAAGTCAAGGTTAGTTGTCATATTGGCTAGTACTCCACACCCTACTCGCTCGGAGAAAAGCTACTTGAGGAAGAGTACCCAGGAGCCACCAGAAACGCGAACTCAACACGGAACAACTTGGGGTACCTAGAAAAAAAGAAACCGAAGCCAAATGCTCCTACCAGCCCCATCCGGGTATGAATGTCCCATATGCTCCCGTCGTGCAATCTGATTCGGGCCGTCATGTGTGAAAACGAGAGTGTGACGCCAGAATACCTCCTGTCCGGAACCTGAGTCGAAAAAGAAAGAACGCCATCCTCCAAATCCTTGATGTGTGAACCATGTGAGGGGAAACAAAACGAAAGTGAAAAGCAAGAACAACCCTGGGGGTGTCATGACGCCATGTCCCAACCGACCGAACCGACCGAATGTCCGTAATGAAAAAGACTCCGCTGCAATGGTACCTTCGTATACGCCCACCGTTGAACTCCGAACCGTTACCGTAGAACAAGCCCAAAAAGGAATCAGGACAGACTCAAGGAAAATAGGAAAATGAAGAGGCAAAATAGGAAAAACACAAGCCGCCGTCACCGAGTGAAACCCGAGACCTTAGAAACCCTTTGGCCCTTTCCCGTCCGCACCCCCGTTGCGAAAGTACTCACTGACCACTCCAACCGAGTACGCACTTCCCGCCAGCCCAGCCGCCCCGATCGCCACTTTCTTGGGGAAGCTGATCTTGCTCTTCTTGTTCTTTACATTAGCAGCCGAAGCACTCTCCGTCCGCGAAGTATTCTGTCGCAGACTGGCCGGTGCAGCCTGCACGTCGTCGGTGTTGCTTGTCCCTGGGAGGTTATAGTTCACAAACCCCGTAGGACTCGCAAACCGACTGGCCGCAACGGTGTAGTTACCACCCGTCATGTCGATTGGGTTGACTGCTGCACCGGCCGCGGCTCCTGAATCTTCGACTGATGTGTTCTCAGATCCCGGCACCGCATCGCGCACCTTGCGGAAAATGAGGACATCCCCGCTTCCGGCCACAATTTCGAAACCTTGCGCTTGGAGCGGCGCAAAGTGTGAAAAGAACTTGGCTGGGTGGGAAATTCGGAGGAGAATGTCAGCAAGGGAGAGCGGTGCGCTGGTGTCAGCGACGACGGACGTGGTCTCGGCAGACTCGATGCGTTGCATGGTAGGATCCCAGGCGAGAACTTTGTAGATGGATGGTTCTTGGGGCGAAGAAACAGATGAGGAGGGGGGAGTGGTAGTCGGTGACGTGATTTCAGTGACCCGCTCAAGAGCAGATTGTACGGTACCAGACGACGTCTCTTTTTGTTCCGAAGACAAGAGAGTTGCGTCCAAGTTGGCATCGGTGGTCCCGGCGGTCCACGATTTGGTGAAGTCCTCGGGGAAATCCCGTACATAGTTGCCAGTCAGACCGCCCTGCGGTTGGCCACTGCTGCTGCCGGCCTTGATGCTGTCGTCAGAGCTTGCGCCTGAGACATCACCGGATTCAACTGCAGCGCGGGCCATCAACTCGTCCACCTGCTGGCGGAACGCCGACTTTTCCTCGGCAAGAGTCTCAACATTTTCAACAGGGTCAATCTTTTCTGGGGCATGGTCAGTGGTTTTGCTGGACCGTGCCTCGTCAGGCAGCGGCCGGGTTTCTGCGTCCTCGTAGGTGAAGGCCTCGTGGTTAGCCAGGTCTTGGGTCTCGTCGGTGACGGCGGTGTATTTGCCATCAGGCTCGGGGCTGCGAATGGGTCCTTGAGAAGTCTTAGTGTCGGCCGGCTTAACGGGGGGTTCGTTCGTTGGAGCGTACTTTCCATCCGGCTCATGGCTGCGGAACACTTTGTAGGTAGCAAGCTCACTCAAGGCGGGCTTCTGCTGGACATAGGCAGCGGCATACTTGCCGTCGGGCTCATGGCTGCGGAACGCCCGAGCATACTTGGAGAGCTCGCTCGCGTCGGGCTTCTCTTGCACATAGCTTGCGGCGTACTTGCCATCGGGTTCATGGCTACGAAACGCGCGAGCGTACGACGAGAGCTCCTTTGCATCCGGCTTCTCCTCGACGTAGGCGGCAGCATACTTGCCATCAGGCTCGTGGCTGCGGAACGCTTTGTATCCCGCAAGTTCTTTCGGATCGGGCTTCGCTTGCACATATGCGGCCGCGTACTTGCCATCAGGTTCGTGACTGCGGAACGCGCCGTATTTGGACAGTTCCGCCTTCTTGGGCTTCTCCTGCACGTAAGAGAGCGCGTACAGGCCATCAGGCTCGTGGGCAAGGAAGGGCTTGCGGTATTTGGCAAGTTCAGCCGCGTCGTATTGGTAGGGCTGAACGTGGTTCAGTGCAGCGTAGAGGCCGTCGGGCTCGTGCGCCATGACGGGCTGGCTGTAGAACTCAATCTCGGCCGCGTCTGGGGCGTCTGTGTAGGCTGCCGCAAACATGCTGGTTGGTTCATGGGTGCGCATCGCGAGGTGCTTGCCGAGATCCTGATTCTTCGGGGCAGATTCCATCTCGCGCTTGTACTTGCCATCGGGCTCATGGCTCCGGAAAGCGGTGTACTTGTTCAACTCCTTGGGGTCGACAGGAGCTTCGGCCTCGCCCATTGCCTTGTACTTGCCGTCCGGTTCATGGCTGCGGACGGGTCCATACTTCTTCAGTTCCTCAGGGTCGACCGTCTCTTCGGGCTGTTCTTTGTACTTGCCATCAGGCTCATGGCTGCGGACCGGCTTGTACTTTTTGAGCTCCTCGGGGTCCACAGTGGTCTCCGGCTGCTCCTTGTACTTGCCGTCGGGCTCGTGACTCCGGACCGGCTTGTACTTGCTGAGCTCCTCGGGGTCAGCGGGAGGGTCGGACGCTAGCTTGTACTTGCCATCGGGCTCATGCGCCCGAACAGCACCGTACTTGCTGAGTTCTTCCGCGTTGGCCGGAGGCTCGGGCAAGTCTTTGTATTTGCCATCAGGCTCGTGCGCTCGCACGGCGCCATATTTGCTGAGTTCCTCAGGGTTCGCCACAGTCTCCTCTTGAGCCTTGTACTTGCCATCCGGTTCGTGGGCCCGGAAAGCGCCGTACTTGCCAAGGTCGGTGTATTCTTCAATCGCAGGCTCTGGACGCTGCGCTGTCTTGGAGAGGCGAAGGGCGGCATACCCGGCGGCTGAGGTAGCGGATGCGGAGGTGATGGCGTCGCTACGGTGCCATCGAACCTCTTTGTGCTCCCAGCTAAGGGTGTCCTGGAAGCTCGAGTCCGGCTTGCCGTAGTGGTTGACAATCGGTGACTGCTCGGAACTCGCCCAGAGATGGTCCAAGTCGTACTTCTTGAGTTCCGCTTCTGTTGGCGGGCCATGGGAGAAGAATGGGGTTTGTGTCTGCTCGCCGACTTTGGGCACCCTGCGGTTCGTGATTGGGTCGATGGACGAGTCGACATCGCTGGCTGATTGGGTGGATTTGACGTTTTCCCTAGGCGACTGGAATTGCTTGTTACCGAATAGGAGGTGTTCAAGTGGAGCTCTCTCCACGTCTTCGATGTTCCGGCCGGGGCGAATACCAGTCGGGTTATCTGGGGTCTTTTTCGGGGAGGCATCGGTGTTAATGAAGCGACCCGCGGCCTGGCTCGGTTGGCGGCCAGAAGACCAGTAATTGCCGGCGACCTTCTTCACAACGTTTTTGGCGCCTTCGGCCAACGACGTCTTGTACAAGTTCTCGCAGTACTTGTACCCACGAGAGTGATGGCGGGCGTAGACGTAGGGCTCGAAGTAGGAAGACAGACGACCAAACTTGTAAGTCCGGATCTGCTGGCAGGAATGTTGAGGGATGGCACCAGTCCCAGCGGAGCTGAGCAGGGCCGGGTTGATTGGTTTGGAACCGCGCCCGCGGCGGGCGAAGTTGGAGGCGACGGTCAATGACATGGTGATAAAGGCGTTAAGTGGGCGGGCTAGAGCGCTGGTGGCATGCTATTGGTGATGCGGTAGACTACCTGGGGGTCTGCACCGTCGTCGTTAGTGGGAAATGATAAAATGCAAACGCCCGCGAAAAAAATCCTGATGCATCCGAGTCATCAATGGAAGTGCCGCCTAGTTATGCAGTTATGCAACCATGGCATCAGGCATTATCGCACGTTCTACACGTGGGAATCGATCATCCGTGAGGCGACTTACATGAACGAAGCCTCTATTGGCCCGGGCCGACGTCATGGAGGAGCGTGCGCTCGAAAAGGATGGAGATGGGAGGAGTGAAGAATAGGTGTGATACAGGTGTGGAAACCCGCTCAAAAACGACGATTGTTGGAGTAGAGCTGTGGGAAGTATTTTGGAGGTTTGGGCGGGAAGGACCATGGTCTTAAAACGGGCAGCAACAGCGTTTCGAGGGGAGAAAGCGGCCGAGGACGACCGATCGTGGGACCTTCAGGCTGGAGATGCCATGCCTGGAGATGATCGACTCCCCGCGCATGCAGTGGGCCGTGTGTGGACGCTCGCTGGCAGGGCCGTTTTTGCCGGTCACTGTTTCTGATTCGACGGTTGCGGCTAACACGGCCTGCTTGACCCGGCGGCTTGTGGACCCCTTTGGGCCAGCAGCCACTGACGTCGCAGAGCAGCAACAAGGAAACCTGCGGGGTTGCGCCGAAACCCTGGCTGCTTCGGGCGGGGACCATCGCTTTCACAGGCCCGCGAGGGAGGCTCACGATAGCATCGTTTCGGGTCAAACTGGTCACAACGTGTCCGCCCACGCAGGCCTTGATCAACGACGCCAAAATGGTGCTATCAGACCGAGAGGAAACCCTGAGGGCTCTATTTTCTGCGCTGTTTCCCAAGCCTGCTTTTTTCTGCTTGCGATCCCAGCAACACCGTGTTCATTCCCATTTGCGCACCACACGCGACACAACCTACCCGCCGTTTAGACGCTGCGCCGGTACCCCACCCAGCGATAGGGGAGCACAAACCGCCAGTCATACACAGAAGCATTTCATGTTGGAACGCCTCTTGTTGCTTCCTCCTGAAGAATTGAATGAAGCTTATCCGTCCTCTTTTTGTTTCCGCTTCCTCCGCCCCAAGGCTCGCTTCCCGTCAGAGCATCATGAAAGAAGCGGGTGAGGCCAAGACAGTGAATGCAAGCCGCTCACCCTGGCCTTTGATTTCGCCAGGGGCAGCAGCCGGCGCCCCACCTATGATGTCATTTTGATTGCGCCCCCAAGCCGACGACGATCGATTCTCACTTCCTCAGTCCAAATGTGCTCGGCCCGGGATTCTCCGGTCGTCGATCTTTGGTGAGCTGCTCTTCCTGCTCTGTGGCCGGCCACCGAAGCTGACCGATTCCCCGATTGTTTCGGATTGTGGCCGTTTTGGCCCATCCGCTGCGCAGCGTACATGGTAGTTACCATTCATGTGGGGGGCATACCGAAGTCCCTGTTAACGCAGCAAAGCCATCGCTTTTCTTCAACGCCCATGTGCCATCGTGTTTATTCATAAAGCCACGTGTGGTTTGTGCGCTTTTCCATTTCGAGTTTCGCCCGCCTGTTTGTGCCCCGCATCACGTGTGTGGGGCTCTTGGGCTGTTTTGGGAGGATTTTGCCCTGCCCCGCCAAAAATGCGTTTCCGGATCAGTCACGCCGGGACGCAGGGAGCTTGTTGCGGGAGCTCAGGCTACCGTCTCAACGGCAAGGCTGAATGGAGGCATCCGCCAGGCTACCGTGAAGCTTTTATTTTCTATTTTGAAGAGCATCCGGATTGCTAATAGCCACACGATAACAAAGCCTGGACAATTCCAGTCCTTAATTGCATCAATGCTGACAGGTTTCCCACCTGTTTGTGGGTGCTCTCTTTCTGTTGACGATACCGAGCTTGTATGCTCACTCGGATGACCTCGACTCTAGAACTCACCTTCGAGTCCCGATCGTTCACGTCCACCCGAATACCTAGGCGGCTCGAAGCTACGACTCGCTGGTCGCCATGTTTCCAGGGAGTAAAAAGGGTGGGCGCGGAGCTGGGTTCGGCGGTTTCTCAAGCTCGTCCACAACACTGTCATATCTAACTCCTCCGCCCGACTTTTCTTCGGTCCCTCAGGAGGTGGTTGTACCCTTCAAGAACTTGCTGAAGAAGGATAGTACAACGAAGGAAAAAGCGCTCCAAGAAATCGTTGCATATGTTCAGAGTGTTGGGTCCAAGGGCCAGATGGTAGAAGATCAAGTCATCGACATATATGTTCGTGAATGCCAGCATGGTAGATTCATACTATGGCTCGTTAACTAGAATCTAGGTTGAACTCTACCCTCGCCTATCGATCGACGACTCTGCGCGCGTCCGAGAACTCTCCCACCAACTCTTATTCGATCTCTTGAACACGGCGAAGAAGCGACTAGCCAAGAAACTGCCGACGTTTGTGGGACCATGGCTAGCTGGGACATTTGACCGCGATAAGCGGGTGTCACGCGTTGCTTCGGATGCGCTAGCTTCGTTCTTGCCGACGCCCGAGAAAGAGGAGGCTTTTTGGAAAGCAGTACAGGCAAAGGCTCTGGAATTTGCAACGGAAGCCATTCATGAAACACCGGGGACTCTGAGTGACGAACGATCCACCACAAAAGAGGACTTGGACGCAAAGTACTATCGGGTGGTTGGCGCCAGCGTTTCGTTAGCGCTAAATTTGATCCGAAAAGGCGATGTTGAAACGCTTCACGATGGATTAACGAATTACCTCGCGGTGGATGCACTATGGACTATACCAAAGGCAGAGGATTCCTTCGTCAGGAGGGCGTTTTACCAGTTCATCGTTGCCGTTCTCGAGACGGACTCCGAGTTGCTTCAACCACGGCTGCAATCCGCTGGGAAATCCCTGGTTGCAGACAGCATAAAGAAAAGCCAAACCGGATCAGCGGTGGACCTGTTGGGGGCGTTGACTGCTCTGACCAGTCGCTTTCCACAAGTATGGGGAACCCAGAAACACCCACTGCAGCGCCTACAACAGTTCGTCTCCCAAGGCTCGCAAGGTGGTGCGGAAGAGTACTGGCGGTCATTGGATCAGCTCCTTCGATCCATTCCGGAAAAGACGCCTTCACCTGAGGTTGTGGCCTCCTTTCTGAGCTCCATGCGCAAAGGAATTGTGGACAGACTCGAGACCCGAGGCAGCCGACAGCAAGCATTTCGATCCTATTCCCAAGTACTCCATAGCTTTCTCGCCCATTCCCCGATATCTACTACCTTTCTCGAGGAGAATCTGTCCAACCTTACACGGCAATACCTCCACCCGGTTTCCGATACATCCCTACCATCACTACAGCGCCCGGAACCCATTGCCGAGGCATGGATGGTTGTGGCTCGACACTCCGATGACGAAACGCAAGGAGCGGTCTCCAACGAATGGCAGAAGTTGGGAGACGAGTTCGTCTCTCGCATGTCCAACTCGTTGCCCGAGGTGTCAGAAGGCTACAGGAAATCACAGCTGGCTATTGCTTCTGAAGGGGAACGTTGGTTTCCCCTAGCAGCGGCCATCCTTTCACGGGACGATGGAAACATTGCGTCATTTGTGCATGCGATGAAAACTTCATCCGGTACTGTTTTGAACGGTGCTGCGGACCTGTTGGCCAGGAGGAACTTCAAGCCCTTTGGTGCAGCCTCGGTTGTTCAGTCTGCGTTCCGGCACTGCCCTCGCCTGTGTGCTGACAATAATCTCCTACCGTCCCTTCTTCCACCCGACGATGGCGAGGTTTATGACAAGCTCACTGCTTCACCGTCCTTGCCATACATTGTTTCGGACCTCTGCAACGTATTGGGGGAAAAAGAGCCTCAATTTGGCAAGACGTGGGAGTCACTCGCAGTAGCAGCTCTCAAGATTCCAGACCCATCTTCTGCGATATCTGCCGTTCGGGTGCTGATTGGTGTCCCTTCTGTAGCACCCTATGCTCAGCAGCTCGCCTCGCTCCAAAGCTTCCTGGTGGCCGCCTGGAAGGAGTTTGCCAATACTGAAGATCACCCCGCTCTGCGCGACCTTTGTGACGCCACTCTATCCTATGACGCCCTAACCAAAGAGTCTCTTGAAGCCGTCGCGACCGTTATCATTTCAGCACTTGAGGATCCGGACACCACGACGCCCGCTCTCGTTGCTCTCGAGGTGATCGTGAAGAAACGGCCCGATCTTCTTCCAGCAAACGAGGACTTGCACGTGCGCCTGGTCACCAGTCTCCTTTCCCTGACTGAACTTTCGGACGCTGGACTCTCAAGCAAGGCTCAGAGTTTAAGAACTCTCGTTGACCAGCAACCCACCGGACAAAATCCCGTCGCGAGGATACTCGAGAATCATCTCGGCGAAGCACGTACGGCCTCACTTGAGGTTGATACTCTTGTTCAGCAGGCGCTAGCGGCTATCCAAACTGGGGATGTTCCAGTGGAGGATATTTTCCCCAGTTCCACGGTGTGGATGGAAGAGCTATCGTGCTTTCTCGCCCACGCGCCAAATCCATCGCTTGCGCTGACAAGTAGCATGGGAGGCACCTACTTTCTTGTCCAGGGGAGTCCAGGGGCCAAACCGCCGTCACCCACCAGGGATAGCAGCGGGCGTTCAATACCAGCGAGGATGGCATTGTTCACCGCCAAGCTTCTCTCGTCTGGTGTTCAACTGTCGTCTCTGCCATCCGAGTTTCAGTTGGAGCTTGTCTATCTACTTTCCTTGACGGAGTCGCTAGTCGGCGACCAACTAGCCCTCGCCCACAGCGGCGGCTTGTGGAGTGACGGCCTTGCGTCCGAGGCAGATTCCCAAGAGTTCTGCGAACTTAGCTCGGCGGCCGTTCGGACAATCGTGACAGAATGCGGGAACTGGGCAGATTGGAGCATGTCTGGCGAATCTCTTGTTGAACGCCTTATCAACTTCATGCTGCACCAGTCTGTTGGCTTCAGCCCTGCTGCGTTCTATACCGCAAAGGCTTTGAGTTCACTTCTGCAGCTTCTTGTTCAAATCCACGGGGCCGCGCCAACCGTTCTCGAAGACTGGTTAGTCAAACTAGGTGTCACTAGGGCTACACCTAAGACTACCCTCCTAACGGCCGCGTTCCTTACCGGGTTTGGTGAACTCCTCGCTTCTTCCAAAGCGACCGCGATGCTGTGTGCTCGGCTGATTAGTGAGATCCCGGGCTTCCGCGGCATTTCGGACCAGGAAGCCAAGGCTCTCCCATCGTTGGTCCTGTTGAACCTCTGCCTTGATGTTTATGACGTCGGTGCGGTCCCGGTCGAGCCGCGGAAGCAGGTCCTTGCGCTCCAGCAGTTCACCAGATGGGTCGACTCCCCAGAAAACGTGGGCTATCAGGCAGCTGCCGAGACTTGCAAGGCCATCACCCGGGTCTTGCCGTCCACCAAGGCAACATATGGGGAGTATTGGGAGCAGGCCGTTGAATACTGCATTTGGCTATGGAAACGGGCGCCTGAGGATCGGCCCGACCACCGGCTTCCGTACCTCTATGCCTCCTTGAAGCTAATGCACGCGCTTCACGCGACAGAGGAACCGAGTGATGATCTCGAGGAAGCTCTAGCCAACCATCGGGCGGCCGAGACCGATGGACTGCTCTCATTACTTGGTGTATCCCATGAAGGCGCCGCAAGCCAGCCCAGTCGCCTTGTCGACGCACTCCTGGCCCGTGCCATCACCAAGCTGTCAGATGTGCGGTTGGATGACCTCGGCGATGTCTACGAGTCTGTGGCCTCGGACTCGCGCGAGATCCAGAGGGCAGCGTTCGGGTTGTTACACCACGCACTGCCCGCCGCGCAGGAGGATATCAACCTCGCGGTGATAATGGACAAGAAAGGTGGGCGCGCCCTAACCACTAGCTAATGTTGTCTTATTGATGCTAACATTCACTAGCTGCTAACCTTCCGGACGAGCTGCTGTCTCTACTCCTAAATGCTCCGAACCCAGACGATTACACGGATGAGGATCTAGCACAATTCCCAGTCACCATCCGTTCATACTTGTTGGCGTGGCATCTCGTGTTCGATGCCTACAGCAAGGCATCCTTCCGCGTCCGCAGCGACTATACCGACAACCTCAAGGGCGGTCAGCACCTCGATCCCCTACTCCGGTTCCTTTCCGATGTCCTCGGCCATGCTCTCGCGCGGGCGCTGGATTTGGACAAGGAAGGTTTCACATCGGAGCACATCCGCTCTTACAGCATCGACCTCGCCGACTCGGAGCCAGCAGAGCGTGATATGAACTGGCTGTTGATCCACCTTTTCTACCTGATCCTCAAATACATCCCTGGCCTCTTCAAAATGTGGTACCTAAACTGCCCGTCCAAGCAAACCAAAAACACCATCCAGTCGTGGATGCAACGTTTCTTCTCGCCCCTCATCATCACGGACGCGCTTAACGAGGTGGTCGAGTGGGCGTCCAAACAGGAGGCAGGCGACGGCGACACGGAAGAGGTCATTGTAAGAGTCAGCAAGATGTCCCGCGAGATCACTGCTGGGTATCCGGTTGATGATGATGCCGCTACGATCTCCCTTCACGTTCCCAAGTCCTACCCGCTTGATCCGGTCGACGTGACCAGCGTCAAGCGAGTCGCCGTGAAGGAAGACAAGTGGCAGTCCTGGCTCAAGGCTACGAAGGCCGTCATCATGTTTGGTGTAAGTGCCCCTGTCTTTGTTCCTCTGTAAATGACCACGCCATGCTGACCGCTTCGCATACAGAACTGTAGTCTTGTCGACGGACTGATGGCCTTCCGCCGCAACATCTCCCTCGCACTCAAGGGCCAGGAGGAGTGTGCCATTTGCTACTCGATCATCGCTCAGGACAAGACACTACCGGACAAGAAGTGTGGCACCTGCAACCACTTCTTCCACCGTGTCTGTCTGTACAAGTGGTTCCAGAACAGCGGGCGAAACACTTGCCCGCTGTGCCGGAATGCGATCGATTACCTGGGGTCAGATACGAAGAGGCGGCGGCCGGAGCATGAGTAGCCGGGGACGTATGGATAGAGGGTTTTGGGCATGGCGGGTCCCAGTTCATTATTGTATAGTTACAAATAAAGCACACTAGATACCGGGCTCACAGCCTTGTTACTGTGTGAATCTGTTGATCTCCTTCTTTCTTGTTCCCGCATCTCGCTGAGTAACACATCTGAGTTCCGCCACTGACCACACCCCCCGTCCTTAATATTTGCCCTGCACAAACCAAGAAAAATTGACTTTTCTTTTGGTGGAGAGCCCAAATTCCCGAGCAACAACGACATCGAAAAATTAGAAACCCGGACCCGACTTCCACCCTCTTCCATATTGTATTGCCGTCCAAGTCACCACTCGACTCCATGCAACACAATGAAGCGCAAAAGATCCCAATCCAGCCAGAGCCAACACGAAAGTGTGCGGGTTGACCACTCTCAGTCTACAGTCCTCAACTGGATCACCCGTCACCGAATTGACCTGACCAAAAAGCCGAACCAGCGGGACATTATGCCGCGGCAGTACGTCTGGATATCCTTGCCTGGGGTTCCTACCTACGAAGGGAAGAAGGGCGAGGAGCAGAGAAAGGATAAGGTTCAGGAGGGGGGTGAGGATTATTATGAAGATTGGGGCGATGATGAGGGCGATGAAGGAGAGGAACAAGATGTCTACGAAGAGGATGTCCGTGGAGTAGATGTTCGCGGAGAAGATGACGACGACGAAGACTACGAATACGTCGGAGACGACGAAGAAGACGAAGACGACAACGTATACGAAGACATCGACGAAGACGAAGTCAACTATGTAGTCAACTACGAAGACAACAACGAAAACGACGAAGAGGACGAGGACTACAACGAAGACGAAGACGAAAACGGCAATGAAGATGACGGCGAAGACGAAAACAGCGACGACAACGAAGCGCAGCAACGCGGAAAAAAGCCCGACCACAACAGCACCAAACCCTCTGGCCCGGTCCAGGTTTACGATCTCCCCCGACCCGAAAACGCGGCCCAGCCGGCGGACATCACCCAGGTCCACCGTCGCCTCGTCAGTACCTACCTCCGCGTCTTCCTGCTGTCCACGCCCAACACACCATACCTGCGATGGGAGTTCTGCTTACCCCAGCACGATCACTCGGTGCTCATCCAGCTGTGGACACTCCTCCGGTTAGACAAGGGCTTACTCGAAGAATTTGCAGACCAGTCGTTTGAGAAGACCTGGCAGGTGAGGCAGCCCGTGTTTGTGGAAAGATATAATGGGTTGTATTTTGGGAAGTGGGCGCATGAGTTGTCTACGGCGCCGAGGAAGGCGACGGCATTGTTTGTTCAGATGTTTGGAGTTTTGTACGTGTGCAGTTCCTTACTACTAATTATTCGTGGTTTGTTGATGCAGTTGCTAACACAAGTCATCTACCTCCCCATTAGGAACCTCAACCCCTGCCGCTGCTGCGATGAGAACTACCGACGAGCTACCACAACGCTACGTTTTTACAAAAACGGACAGGGCGAAAACAAGTCGCTCCACGTCACGTGGCCGTTTTTCGGCTGCGTATCCTATGAATCGGCCGACAACGGTCGTTGTGGGAACTGCTGGTGGTTGGGCAGGCGGTGCTCGTGGACTGACGTGAATGAGGGACACCCCCAGTGGGACGCCAAAGCGAAGGGAGACAGAGATGAACCAAAGGTTGCGGATAAGTTGCAGGGTGGTGAGATGTCGCGGCTTGTGCCGATGATGTTTGATGGTGCGTTCGAACGTATGTAGAGATGGCGTGGAGCAGGCGTGGACTTTGTAAGGACTTAGTTGGTGAGATACACCTGAAATGGTTCTAGCTATGTAAAATACCCCTTTGTTAGATAAACTACCTGCTCTTGTTTCAGGCATCAAGGCGATATTTTGTCGTTGTGTGGTAGTCAAGATCGTTTTACAAACGAAGGGCGAGAGTGTCCTCGCAGGCTTCACTGATCCATCCCCTACACCTCCGAAAAGAAGAAGAAAAAAAGCACAAAGCAGGAACCAGTTGTGTTTCCACTAGGCCATGGCACAAGGATTAAGAATCATGACGCATGCCGGATATTCGACCATTCTAGCCCATCTAGCAGCCTTGAGAATTCAACAACTTAACAACAAAGAAGAGCCTAGGCTCAAACGAGTCAGCATGGGGGTGGCAAGCAATATATACCAGCCCAAGGAAGCACTCAAACCCGGCATTCCGGTTTCCAACCCAACCCCCTCGCGATGCATAAACTGTCAAACACGGCGCGCTTCAACGCATTGTCCAAGGCATCTCATACCCTGCCGTCTCAAAACCCTCTTTTTGCGGATCCCAAGGGGGTGGAAACTCGAGCTCAACTCTGCCGCTGGGTGGAGTCTTGGCATCCTCAAGTTGCCGTTTTAGGCAAGATCCCCACGCACAGGCGCCCTTTTGCTGCTGTGGGCCGCCGTGGACTGCCGTGTAAGTGATGGGGTTACCCCTGAAACCCAGGCGCGATGAAACTCGCAGCGCAACAAGTGTCCCGGAAAGCTGGAACACCTTCGACTTCGATACTTCACAGCCCCTCGGTTAGAACCCTGCTGGGCTCAACGGTTGCGATGTGATGTCAAGTACTTGGCCTGCTGCTTTGTTTTTGGTTTTCAGGCTCTATGCGCGGTCGATCAGACGAGACAAGCAGGTCTTGACTTTTTTCGCTTCCTCTCTTTCTCACTCACTCTCTTCGGCGTTTCCCCCGTGTTGGGTGTTTTCCTTCCCTTTCTTCCCTTTCCCACCTTTAGCCAGGTCAAGATGCCTTCGACCTGAAAGGCTTTTCGCACTTTGGCAACGGCCAACCCTTTTCTGCTATTTTGTTCACTTATCACTTTTAATCATCCTTCGTTATCAAGTTCGCGACGATGCTGGTCATCCGCGTTCTTTGGCTGCAGGCCGCCCTGGTGGCAGCCCAGCTCCTTGATTTAGGAGGAGGAGGAGGAGATGCCGGCGGTGACGATACCAAGACGTCGGCCGTTGAAGGAAGCCGCCCAGCAGAGACGACCGCCGCGGGAGGAGGAGGTCTGCTGGGTGGGATAGTCGGTGGTGTGGCCGATGCCGCAAGTGACATATTGGACCCCGTCGTCGGACCAACCGGATTGTTGGGCGAAAATGATGCTTCAGCGGCCGCACCTACTTCCGCGGAAGCTGAAAACCCTCCAGCTGCGACCTCCACCGAGAAAGCCGCCGATCCAGAGCCCACACCGGCGCAGAGCGAGGACACCGCAGCCCCAGCGACAACCCCAGAGCCTGAACCCAAGCCTACTTCGACGGCCGCAGCGGAGCCAACTCTAGAGCCGACATCTCGGGAACCACCAGCCCAAGAAACTGAGAAGGCACCGCCGGCAGACGACCAACAGCAACAGTCTACCCCAACGGCCAACCCAGCTCCGGCGGAAGAGACGGCTGCACCGCCGGCAACATCGGCAGCGGAAGCCCCAGTGCCGACATCCGGCAACAACAACAATAACGACAACGGTAACAACGGCAACAATGGAAATAACGGAAACAACAACAACGGCAACAACGGTAACAGCGGCAACAACAACAACGCCGGCGTAGTCCCACTCCCCATCCCGGCCGCTTCCACAGCCGCTGTCTCCTCAGCCGCAGCAGCACCAGCCAAGCCTACGTCCCAGGCAAACCAACAAGCCAGCTCTGTCCGTCCCGTATCCACCCTCGTGACCTCAGCCGGCCGAACCTTCGTCTCCGTGTTCGTCCCACCCTCGCCCACCGGCGGCCGCCTAGGCGCCATCAACAACCAAGAAGGCAACAACGCGGCCGCCGGGCCTTCCTCCAACACGGGAACCGACACCTTCCAGCAGTTCCCCTCGTCATCCGCCGCGTCGGATACCGACAACAGCAACAACAACGGCGGTGACCCAGCTAACACAGACACCACCAACCCCAACGACACGTTGCAAGACAGCAGCGGCAACGCCATTGCCAACCCACTCACCCCGAACAACGGCGCCGGAGCCGGAAACGGCATCGGCTCCGATACCTCAGCCACATCCATGCCCCTGCAAACCAAGATCGGCATCGGCGTCGGCATTGGCGCCGGCGCGGTCGTGCTAGCCGTGATTACCACGCTGATCCTCTGGAAGCGACGGATGAGACGCCGTCGGCACGGTGGATCGTCGTCTGCGGCCATGACCGGGGATAGCGAGCACGGGTTAGGTGGTAGGGCGGGCACGCCGGAGGAAAAGGCCAAGATGGATTTTGAGAGTGAGCATGATGTGGCGTTTGATTTCGGGGGATTTTTTAGGCAGAGGAGTGCTGCGGCTGCTGTTGGGGCTGGGGCTGCGGGGAGGAAGGGTTCGGCGGGTAGTGCTGGTGGTGGTGGTAGTGTTGCTCATTCGCCGAATCCTTCTTCTGTGACTTCTGTGACGGGGGAGATGGTCGGGTCGCCTGTGGGAGGGTCGCCAGTGGCCGGGCCGGCGAAGAAGTTGGCGGTTGTCAACGGTGATGATGATCGGTTGCCTGCTTTTGAGTTGCCGCAGCCGCAGCAAGCCCAGCCACGACAGATCATTGCGGAGCTTGACGGAGGTGAGGTTCCGCAGTATCGTGGGGTTCTTGGTGTCGGGCGGTAGAAGGGTTGGGTGTGGGCGTTCGATTATTTGGTTCTCCTGAACCGGTCTACTACGCCACGAATATAGGTAAGGTGGAGGGATAAACGGAAAGCAGAGCGGGTTGGAATGAGTTTGACAACAAACGTTATTGACGGGACATGGTGGGAGGCAGAATTTATGCCGTGACGGAGAGTAACACTGTATTTCTTTCTTGTCAGCCATTCATCGATATTTAATTCTGTACGAATCTCAGTTTGGAAACTTGCATGCATTTTCAGAAAACAGACACCCCACCTTCAAGTGCCACACGCCCTCAACACTGCCTCTCGTACCGCCTGGTCTATTCCATCGTTGGCAGCTAGAAACTTCTCCGCCTCCTTCCCTATCGCCTCTCGCGGAACATCCCCAAGCCTAGACATCTGCCCCTTTGTCCCACCCAACAGCCAGTTGCGGTTCGAAAGCCACGCAGCAAGACCCTCGGTAAAGCACGCTTCAATGATGAGATACTGCCAGCTGACATCCGGGTCCGAATGCACATGCCTCATGACCTGGGCCAACGACCCACGCTCGGGATGGTCATGGCCGGCGATAAGTGAGGCAAGATGCATCCGGACCAAGTGTCGGTCGACAATGAGGCTTGGGGATGGGTGCAGATACTGCACAGCAAAGGTCGATAAATCTATATCACTCGGGAGTTGGGACACTGGCTCGATGGGCGAGTCCGGTTCGGTGGCCAAGAATCGTGGTAACCGAAAGGCTAGTTGTAGCGGGAGGATCCTGGCAGACGTCCAACCGATAAGACTAAAACTGTCAGCTTCGTCATCACGCCCGGTAAGTAATTTAAAGAGCCGTACAAGACTTACCCTGTGATGTTGTAGTCCGAGTCCACGATAATGTTACGGGCAGCGAGATCCTCATGTGAGATGGCGTAGATGGGGGGCTCGAACTCAAGGCTCCTATGGACCGCATGCTGCAGCAATGCACGGTGCTCGAGACAGTCGATAATAGTAATGGAAGGCTCTTTACCATCCACAACGCGCATAATCTTCCGATCTACAGTTTGACATAAGCACTCGTAAGTTGAAGATCCCACGGCTACAGATAGCACGAGTATTAGCCCAGGGAAACATAATAATTAGTGGTCAAAAGCTACATACATGCAACTTTGGTACATTCGGCCAACTCTAACTGGATATTGACCACTTGACGCATAATCTTTTCTCTGCACTGAGGCTCTGACGGTGATGTATCGGTCCACTCAAGAGCTGTGCCAGGAATCCAGCTGAGCACCAGGTAAGGGGCCTTGATTGGATTGTTATGCCCAACATCGTGATGTATGAGTTTGGGAGACCTTTGAAAACCAGATTCGTGGAGCACGGTAAACGTCGTCGCTTGTGATTGCGCAAGGGATGCCACCGAGTCAGCCGTCGAACTCGTGTCATCTTGGGCGAAAACATGAAATGCCCAGGCGACCTCATCGGGAAATCTCAAGGCGTATATCAGAGAGCCGCCCCCCATAAATGGCCTCACGTCGGTACCGAAACAAAGACTTGGCCAAGTTCTATCGTTACGGAGGGCTGAGGCGAGCGCTAAGATATCACCAGGCGAGTAGGACGAAGGCGACATGGTAATGCGGGCCGTCTGTGTTGATTAATTTTACCTGGGTAGTTAATTGCCCACAAACCTCTCGGTCACATCGGTCGCATAACGATCCGTTTAAGATCCCATAGAAACGAGAGATCAGATGAGCAATAAAAACATATTGGCGCTTGGATTCAATAACGCCACCAGAAGCAGAAGTATCTGAATTTCAATGTAAAAAATGGCGAAAAGGAAGAACCGTAGATTTGGCGAAACATGTTGGGAAAAACTAAGTTCATCGCCGATCGAGCAGGAACAAAAACAGCGCTTAAACAACGGTTACATTTTGCCTAGAGCCCCCGCTCTTCCATCGTCGTGGGCTCGACCGGCATCCATTGGGTTGATGCCCGAACGATGGTGGGCGATTTCAGATCGGGGGATCGAAATCGAGATTTGGGGGAGCTTCGAGAACGGAAGCGATCAGTTCAAACAGCAAGAACAGCTGCCGAGCCAGAGCTGCCAAGTGGCTTCAGCTGTCACTCGCGTAAATTATTGATTGGCCAAGGTCCTGATAGCAATCTGCCACGTGAAGAATGCTCAAACCACCGTGCGGAAAATTAGTTGACTTTCCCCTTTCAACATCACAGACAGTCCACGTCGCGCTCCTTGCCCATTGCACTTACAGCTTACACGCGCGCATCCAAAACGGGAATTCAGGATTCAAAGGACGATCCCGGGCTAAGATGTCTCAACCAGACCATCGGCTGCAAATGCAGCAGATGCAATACACGATGCACGCGGTGCCTCAACAACAACACCAACAGCAAACACGGCCAGCCCAGGGTGCGCGTCGCTCTCAAATGCAGCAGCAGCCGTCACAACACCAAGCCCAATATCAACAACCATCGCAAGTGCCCACCCAGCAACAGCAACAACAGCCTCAACAGCAACAGCCCCAGCAACAACAACAAATGGTTCCACAACAACATCAACAACCCCAACAGCAACAGCAACAGCAGGAACAACAGCCGCGCCCCAACTTCCAAATGGCCCTGCAACCCCCGCCTCAGGACCGACTGTACAACACCTGGGACGACCTGCGCGAGGACGTCAAGTCCTTCACCCGGGCCCAGGGCTACGCCATGGTCGTAATCTCATCTCTCAACCGGGACGCCAACGGCCAGTACCGGCGCTACAACATGTGCTGTTCCAAAGGCGGCAAAACCTACGCCTCTCACAGCCGGGGCCTCCGCACCACCCGGTCAACCAAAACCGGCTGCCCCATGCGCCTCAAAGCAATCCAAGAAAAAGCCTACCCCTTCAACGACAAATGGCACGTGATCGTGCAATGCGGCGAGCACAACCACGAGCCCTTCACCGGCGGATCGGGCGCCCCCGTGCCGGCCCAGTTTCGCAAGATCGAGAACGACGGCATGCGCTGGCTGATGATTATGCAGCGCGAGGCGCAATGCAACCTGCGGCAGCTGACTATTGGTCTGCGCATCTCCTTTGGCGACAAGTACCAGTATGTCAAGAAGAGCGACGTCCGCAACCAACTGGCCAAGATCAAGCGCGAGGAGGACCGTAAGGCCGCTGCTGAGGCTGCTGCCCTGGGCTTGCCTGCCGATGCTACGTACACTATCTTGCCGCAGGCGCACTTGCCGCCGCCTCCGCCTGCGCCGGAACAGCCGATTGAGCGGATGCCCCAGCTGCCGCCGGATATGCAGGTGCCTGATCCGGATTTGGAGTCGGATGATGATATTGATGAGATGTGAGGGGAGTTGGGAGTTGTAAGATTGTTAAGCTATGCGTTGTTGCCACGGCCTAGATGTATAGGCCCAAGGGCTTTAACCGTGTACGGAGTGGGGGTGAAGATTGTCCTGTTGTTGACAAGGCCGCCGTCTTGAAGTTACGTTTTGAGCCGTCTTATTTGTTCTAAAAGTTACTTCTTAATACACAAGGTGCGCGTCAGCAGGCGTTGGCATCAACGGTTACTTTTCTGACTTCCTTGGGTGGCTAGGCTGGGGCTTTTACTTCGGGCATGATCTGATGTTACCGGAAATGGTCCGTGGCGTAATGTAGTGCGTACTCGAGTCAACCCACGTAAAGAATGAATCAAGTTGTTTCGAAATGAATCAAGGAAAAAGCCTTGGTAATGGATGCCCACTACGTCCCAAATACCTAAGGCTAGTAGGATACGTCAGTTAGCGAATGTAGGCAAGGAAAATAAGAAAAGATAAGCCACAAGCAGAGGTATAGTAAAGACGACCCGAGAAACCGTAACCCAAGAGACACCCGATATCCAACACCAACAAGAGGAACGCTCCCCAACCGCCCCCAACCCAACACAAGTTAACCGCTGCCAACCCAGGCCGCAACAGGGAGACAACCAAGTCCCCTCTTCTTTTCTTCTTAACGGTCCATCACAAGGAAAGGTGTTAACCATCAATACCAACTCCTCCGACATCCCCCTTCCCCCCATCCAACCTCCCATCTAAGAATTAATACCCTCCCCCTATCCCCTCCTCGCCCTCCTCCTCATCCACCTCCAACCCCTTTCACCCCATCCATACCAACCACCGCCACCCGACCACCCGTCCCCCTCCCCTCACAGCTCTTCGCATGCCGCTTACGGTTATCCTTGCGCATCAACCGCCCACACAACTCACACGCCACCTCCTCGGCCCAGTACGCCCGGTTGGCGCGTGCTTCGGGGAGGTCGGAGTGGGCGGCGCGTACGTGTCGCGCCAGCCCCTTGAACTGGGCGGCGCCCTTGAAGCTGGTACAGAAGGGGCATTTGTCTGGGCGCGTGTGGTTGCGCATGTGTTTCCTGTTGTGTTTGAAAGAGCAGTGGTTAGTTATTTTGTGCTTTAACGCTGGCTTGGAATTTTATATGGGCTTTTGAGGGTCGTGGTTTAGGAAAGGGGGTTTGGTTAAGAAAAGGGGTAGCTAGAGGAACTGGGTATGGTGCGTCGGGATTTGTAGAACATGGTCAGGGGTAAATGTGCCAAACCAAAAGCATAACATACCGAAGCTTGCATTCAAGAAGAAAAACCTTCTTCTTGCTCTTGCAACCGGGATATGTGCAGCGGAACTCCTTCGGGCGGGTAGTTGGGGAGTGGTCGCTCTCCTGGGCAGAAATGGGTGTCTCCGGGGGACCCGGCTCGGGCGTAGAAATCGTAGGAGCCACAGAACTAGGACTCAAAGGATCGGCGAAGGAAGTAGTCGAATAATCAGAAGGCGGAGGCGTCATGATGCCGGCGCTCGCAGAAAAAGGCGAAGAAAAAGACTGTGAGGAGCTGTCGGAGTTGTCGACATCGTTGAAATCGCCAAAAGGAAGGAAATCCTGGGTGAGGCCAACAGCCCCGCCGGGCGCTTGTTGCTGCTCGAGCACAAGCTGAGAGAAGTCGTCTGCAAAGGAAGGGCTGGCTGGAGCAGGCTCAAAACTCGTGAAACTGCTGAAATTGCTGCTTTCCAGAGCACTACCGGGCATACTGCCATGCGTGTTGGGAGGACCCTATAGGGTCCAGGCGTAACAGCCCTGACGGGGAGCTACACACGCAACGGCTTCATGAGCGGAAATGTCTGGGACACAGCTGCTTGGGCCATCAAAACTAGTGGACGCAAATTCGAGCGAGTTGGTGGGTTCGCCACCACTGAACAAGAGCGCTTGTTGGTGGTCAAAGACCGAAAAGTCCTCGAGGAGCGGGATTTGCGGCCAGTCAGCGCTCGAGTCAGAGGTGGGAAGGTCCATTCCACGTCGTTCTGCGGCGTCGGGCGTGGGTGTCTGGAGTCTCAACTGCTGCGGGTTGACCGTGAGACTGTCCTCAGTGCCGTAGGCCGCAGTGCAGTTAAATTGATGGGTCTCCGACAAATCCGACACTTGGCTGGGTTGCGCAAGGCCAGGTGCGCTGTCGGTATAAAACCACATCGGGGGACCCAGACCCTCCACCTCCCCGTAAGACGGCGCGGGACCAATCCCGGTACCATCGTTCCCATCGTCGTCCCTCTGCCACATCGACCCCCGCGCATCTGACGGGCTGCTTTTCGCTCCTCCGTCAGCTTTGCCCGTGATCCCGCCGTCGGGAAGCCGGTAGGTGATCTGTTGGGCTTGACTTACATGGGGAGTTCCATGACCTCGGGTACCTAGCTGGCTAGGACTCTGCGATAGAGCCCGCGAGACACCAGGTGACGAAGCGAGGGCCAGTCAAACCGGGATCCCGGGGGGCCGGTTCCCAATTCGGGTCGAGACAAACTAGCTAATCTTTCTCCACTCAGAGGGTGAACACCAGATCGCCGCCGGTGCGACGACGGTTCTCGTGGGACTTGTGAACGTGAACGCCGAAGGGGCTGGATGGAGCAAGGGGGGCCAAGAAGCAACCGAGCAAGCGAACAAGGGCGGGCAAGCAGCTCGGGCGTGCGGCGAGAGGACACACGCACTGGCCACAGCGGCAATTCTCACCCTAATATCCTAGACCCGTTCGAGTGTCGTGCGGTGGTGTCCAGTCCGCAGACGGGCACGGGAAGGGGTGCCGCTGGGGAGAGATGCGGCAGATGCCTTGAGGTTCGCGGACAACCTCCCACAAACACCAGCAGGCGAAGCAGTAAAGGGTTGCCAAGAGCTGTAGTGAGGCCTGCCATACCCGCTTTTTGAGGACTACCATCGTCCGCCCAACACAAGGGTCCCATTGGTTGATGAGACCCTCACCCCCCCTTTCGTCACCAACCAGAGCTCGGAGGCTGTCAAGGTGGGCCGCGAGGCAGTCTGGCTGGGCTCTTCAAAAACCGAAACATGCCGTCTGTTGGAACACGTTGGAACTGGAAAGACGTTGAGTCTGCCTCCCGTTTGGTTTGAGGACGTTATCGGGGGCTGATCCAGCATGGCCGGCCGCAGTTTATTCGAAAGCCTCGTCTGCCTCTTTGGCTGATCCGCTGGCCGTGTAACCAGTCATGCATTCGAGAGGCTTATTTGGGCAGAAGCCAAACACGGAGGCAGTCGGACTATGATGTCGAAAAGGGTGGGCCTCTGTTTGAAAGATGGTTTCTTATAAACCCGCCTCGCGAGTCGATATCCATGGGTGAGGGGAACCCTAGGGTCCGCAACCTTGGTCCTTTCTCAATTCGACTCTCAAGGTTCAATCAAACCCCTCAGATAGCGCGGCAGCTAAGCGCAATTTTCCCCGCTTTGGCGCTTCCACTCCCAGCTTCGACCAATTCACGTCCGCGACGATGTCGGCGACAAATGACGCCGACGGGTTCGACCCAGCTTTCTTATCACCGAGCTTGCGAAAACGATTTTATGAGCCAATCATCTTGCTGGATGTTCTGGGGTCCATCTACAGGAACAATGTCGTCGATGCACCGGACCTTGAAAGCGACTGGGGCAAACCCCAGCAGCAACAGTACTTTGTTTTCCTAAACAAACTGGCTCAGATTTGCGACAGCCAAAAGGGAGATTTGGGCAAAACCTGTACCGCCATCGTGATCCTCGACTCCGGTACCCTCGAATACCGCTTGGCGTCCAATCGGCGGGATGAGCACGAACTAAACACGGCCCGGGACTACCTGAAAGGCATTCTCAATGACCTTCGAAACGTTTCCGATTCCGAAATCAACCAGGCCAAGGCGAAGAGAGCCATCTTCTCCAAGATTCTGCAGAAAGTTCTTGCGTTCAACCGCCCCCGCCTGGAACATTACCTCAGGAAGCTGCTCTCTAAGTTACAGTTTTGCATTGATTATGCTGCCGACGACGAAGCCGAAGAAGGTAGGCAAAATCGAGCCCCATAAAGGTTGCTGTTGACCCCCCGATTTGAGAATGACATGTTGACTTGCCGCTTTGAATAATAGGCGGTCATGTTAGTCAGGCGCTCGAGCAACTGCGGCCACGCATTGAGGCAGCATTGACTTCCCTCCCATCGAGGGGTGATGAGTGTAAGTCCTGGGACCCGGGTTGAAACCGCGATATGAAGTCACCGTGCATCTCGAGAGAGGCTTTTCCTGACAGAGACCTAGTTGCCCGGCACGTCGAACCCCTGCTGCGCACCATCAACAAATCTTACGGATCCCCCCTCGATGGCTACATGAAGCGGAGACCCCAAGACGCAGATAGCCCCTGGAACGATGTCCGCCACGCGCTAGGTCGACTCCTGTCATACTTCATCGCCATCAGGGTTATCATTGTTGCGCGCTCGAATTGGCCACGGCTCTTTGAGGACTTCGAAGTCACCACCATCCCTTCTACCGAGCCACTGGACGACCCGCCTGATGTCCGACGCACCGCAAAGGGCATACTGCAGCGCATGTCCAATAAGAGCAACCTCGAGTTGTACATGTCTCACGCAAAGACGCTGGAAGATCAAAGCATCAACAAACTCATCTCCAAGCGTGTGCGCCCCGACCGATTCCAGCCAATTGTACACGCCGAGACCAATCTGTTAGCCTCGGTGTTGAGATCGCAGGCGATGCCAGATCGTGATGGGCCGCTTCGCTTCTTCAACCAGGCCGAATTCGGCATGTACATTGGGGCATCGAAGCCGAGCTGCAAACTGTGTAAGCTATACTTCGATGCACATCCGTCCGGAGTAAAGTGTCGCGACACGCACGGCAACCTGTACCCCAATTGGCGAGCACCTGACCTGGACGGTGCCCGTTTCGAAAAGGACCGGAATCAAATCCTCGAACGCATGGTCAAAGACATGCGGAATCAGGTCGACAGCGCCCTTCACAGCCATTCCTACCCCGGTCGCCGAAACGACTCCCGTGACACGCCGACAAACCCGTTATCGGATACGGTAATGGAGGTCCACTTCTTCAGCGAGATTGACGACGTGGCCAGTCGAATGGGAAACTTGAGCGTGGCATCAGTACGAGCAGGTAGCGGAACTAGCAGTGTCAGCGGACTTCTCAGAGCTCAGGCCCAGGGCCTCGACTCGGCGTCGACAACAGGGCAAGCCGACGACGACCACGATGGCTCTCGTGAGACGACACCCCAACCAGTGACCCCGAAGCGCGGGGTGGCCGTGGACAACGTTGATGGCGATAGCGATGAGGAGGAGGATGATGATGATGATGACGACGACGACGATGACGATGACCCCGACAACGAAAAGGGCGGCGCGCTGCTCTAGGTGTGATACTAGCACATGGTGATGGAAGTATCTTGCGATTTTTTTCGACTTGTCCCCGTCGCGAGACAGGCAGGTGGCACCCTATGTAATATAAATCAGTTTTTGGAAATTCCTACCAAGGAAGGAGCATTCCCCGCCCAACAATTCCAGCTGATAAGTGATCCTACTGTTGCAAGTGAAGTATTGAATGAACCATGGGTGTCACCCAAACCCCCTTTCAAACATCTGGTCTAATTGTCTAATTAATTAGTTGGTATCTTATTTGTGGCCCTGTCGCAAGCCAACTTGGGAATTACCCAACCGACCTTCACATCCCATTCGGCCGCCTACTTCCCATGGCCCAACGCATCGACCACTTGCCGCAACCACCACACGTGTATTCTGATATCATTCGTCAGCTCCGGGTGGAAGCTGGTCCCAAAGACATTCCCCTGCCTCACGGCGACGATATCTCCTTTCTCTGCTTCCCCTCCCTGCTCCAGCCGTGCTTGTTGTCCCTCTGCCCGGAACACACCCAGAACCTCCACCTTCGATCCTTTTGACCCATCAACCTCTCCCTCAGTAATGATCTTCTCCACGATAGGTGCCCGGATAAACACCGCTCTGAACGGGTCGTCTTTCCCACTGTCTCCGAGGAAGCTCAAATCCAACCCGGCCACAAAGCTCTGCATCTGCGTGCCGTAACGGTTGCGGAGCACCCGAACGTTCAGACCCCCTATCAGTTCCTGTCCGCCCTGCTTCGTTGCCGCTGCTTCCTCTGCTAACATGACCAAACCGGCGCAAGTACCCCAGACCGGTTTGTGTTGGACCCTATTGTACCCCGCGAGTCAGCATTGTATTCAACCGTCGCAAGAGGAGAAAGGTGCGAGGGCGTGGAAGAAGTAATTAGAAAATGTTTATGGAACATACTTGACAAACGTTCGCAGCGGCTCGAGCAAGCCTAGTCTGCTGGCGACAATGGCCATGGTAGTGGATTCGCCGCCGGGTAGTATGAGGGCATCGCATTGGGCGAGCTGTGGTGGTGTGCGCACCTCATTGAAGGTGAATTGGAGGTTATCGGCGGACTGGATATGGGCAGAAGCCTTGCGGAGGAGGTTGAGATGCTCGACAACGCCGCCTTGGAGGGCGAGCACTCCAACGGCAATGGGTTTGTTGACCATCGTGGGCTTCCGGGGGGGAAGTAGTGGGGAGGTGTGTTTGCGTGTGTGCAAGATGCAGGAAGTTCCAAGATCAGGAGGGCCGTTGGCGTTTGCAGGGCCTCCCTTATCGTGTGCCGGGATAGATAACAGCGTGGGTGTCCGTCAAGGTGTTGCCTGCGGGTTCACCAAAACAGTCACACAAGCTGTTGGTGGTCGATGGTCATCACGGCCGCCGTTCGTCGGGATCTCAGGGCAGGAATGTCACTCGGAATCTTGCGGCTACGGGCGGCATAATGACCAATTGAATGATAAAATGCCTCGCCACGGAATGTGTTTTGCAACGACATCGGCGCGCCCGGGCGGGAAAGCGGTTAACGAAGAGGAGAAAAATACGCGTTTGCCCCGCGGTTTCGAAATTCACACTGTGCTTAACCCCTCCAACGTTGCAGCAGCAGTGGAAATAAAGTTAGGACCGGCTAGGGTCTTTGTGATCGCCCCGATAGCACACCTTCCCCAAAGGTGTGACTGAGTGAAGGAACGGCTTACTGCCGGCTGATCCGGCGGTCTTGTTAAGGGCGTCCAAAATAACCTTGGAGAGGTGATGAGAGAGATAACCCGGTCCCGAGTCCAGGTGCAATTAATTGTATAGCTATGGATCGGAATTGAGAACCCATCCCTCAATGGCGCAACCCGCGGCCCCCCGCCATCGCAGAGAAAAGCAAACCCCCCTGCCACACCTCCATGCCCGCGGACCACGGGCTCTCGTCTTCTGAAGTTGTGCTTGCCGAGCCGCCAAGCGTCAGCCCTCGCCGCCGTTCCTGGTGAAGCTCCGGTTCGGAGGCGGGGCGCGCGCAGGGGTGATCCCACTGAACACCGGGGTTTAAGATCGCACCGTGAGAGAAATACTGTGCAATTGCCCCTCCATCTCATTCCACATCTGTGAGAATCTTCGAGGGGGCCAACCAAATGACTGACTCACGCAATTCCCTTTCAGATGTGAATGGATTTAGTCATATCCAGACTTCTGGATCAATACTTCTCCGGGACCTTAGTTCTCTGCTCCATCTCACATCCCCGCGATACCCCAGACGACCTCACCCTTGAGAAGCCAGAAAACATTAAAACTCCAAGTTTCTCCAGTCATTCTTAGCAAAAAAACGTCAGTTTTGCCTATCAGAGGGAATAGAAGAGAAAACTGACCAAAGCAAAAAAGAAATCAGCAAAAATGGCCACCAACCTTCACCCTACCACAAACGGCACCACCAACGATGACTTCACTGTCAAGGCCGGTCTCGCCCAGATGCTGAAGGGCGGCGTGATTATGGACGTCACAACCGCCGCCGAGGCCCGCATCGCCGAGGAGGCCGGTGCCGTCGCTGTCATGGCTCTGGAGCGGATCCCGTCCGACATCCGCAAGATGGGTGGCGTGGCGCGCATGTCGAACCCCGAGATGATCCAGGACATCCAAAAGGCCGTGACCATTCCCGTTATGGCCAAGGCCCGCATCGGCCATGTGGTCGAGTGCCAGATCCTCGAGGCCCTCGACGTGGACTACATCGACGAGAGCGAGGTGCTCACCCCGGCTGACGACCAATTCCACGTCCAGAAGTCTGACTTCAAGATCCCCTTTGTCTGCGGCTGCCGCAACCTCGGCGAGGCCCTCCGCCGCATCAAGGAAGGCGCCGCCATGATCCGCACCAAGGGCGAGGCCGGAACCGGCGACATTGTCGAGGCCGTCAAGCACATCCGCACCGTCAACGCCGACATTGCCCGCGCCAAGGCCGCTCTCGCCGCCGGCGGAGACCTGGCCATCTCCGCCCTCGCCCGTGAGATCGGCGCCGATGTCGCCCTACTCAAGCAGACCGCCGAGCTTGGTCGTCTCCCCGTTGTCAACTTTGCTGCTGGGGGAGTGGCTACCCCAGCCGACGCCGCACTGATGATGCACCTTGGCTGTGACGGTGTGTTCGTTGGCAGCGGCATCTTCAAGGACGCCGAGACACCTGAGCATGCGGCTAAGCGTGCCCGTGCTATCGTCAAGGCTACCGCCCAGTACACTGACGGGAAGGCGCTTATAGCGGCCAGCATCGAGCACGGCGAGGCTATGCGGGGTATTAGCAACGCTGGCCTCAAGCCCGAGGAGAAGATGGCTGGTCGGGGTTGGTAAGGGCTGCACGAAGAGTTGGGCAATGGAGTTGAGTCGGTTGTCATTTGCCAGAAGGGGACCAGGCGTTATTTTCTGGGGTTATAAAAACTGGAGGCTTGCTTGAAACCATTCACCACGGGTAGCATAGGCGCTTTTATAAAGATCGAGCCTTAGAGATACGACGAGTTCCTGTTCCACACAGAACTCTGTCTCGGCTGGCAACACCGTTTACGGACACAACTGCTTGTTTTCTCGATTTCTTGCGGATGATTTGATGAATTGTATACCACGATCCAAGTGTACCTATTTTCCCAATCGTGTTTCGGCCCGGAGTACATTCGAGGCTAACCCATGATAATAACTCGATGCCACCCGCCCACGGACGCCTCGCATTTAACGCCAATAATTCGCAGGTCTGGTGCCAGATTCGACGGCACGCCGGTCATCATTCTCCCCGCGAAGTCACGAAATCGATCTGGCCGTCACCTGTCTGGCCAAGCTCTCCGTCCTTTCCGAAGCCCCGTCGCTTCGTAACCACGGGTAAGGGCCGCTGTTGTACCCTTCTCCAACATCCTCATTCGTATCGGGCCCCCTTCTGTTCCCAACCGGTAATACTTCCTTCCCAGCACCTTCTCCTATCGACCGCTGTCGATGATGGATGCCCCCCGACGTAACACCCCCTGTGCCGTGATACGCAACCCCTGAACCCGTCTGGCGCCCAGGTACGTCCCTGTCCCCGGCCACAGGCCCCATCTCGATAATAGCATCAGTCCCAGTTGTCAAGTGCGCCTCTTGTCGCCCCGAATACAACGGCCGTGTCGGCCTCGAGCCGATCGTGGGCGGGGAATGGTGATTGTTGGCACCAGAACTAGTTCCTTCCCCGGAGCTCGCATCGAGGCTCCGCAGGGCGAAGAAGTTTGGGAAAATCTTAGCGGCGAGCGGTTTTAGGGTCATGGCGCAGGAGACGGCGATGGCGGTGTGTACTTCGATGGCAGTCCAGTAGGTCAAGGAGCTGCTTGCGTGGGTGAAGTCCGGGTTGACGTGGCTCTTGGCGTCGATGAGGATGACGAGGCGGATTAGAGAAACGAGGCAGACACTGGTTGATGGAAAGTGGTGTTAGTTTAGTTGTGAACGGGTGCTTCCTCTGAAATCTGTGGGCACTTACAAAAATCCGACCGCGAAAATGCACATCACGATGAGCTTTTGACGCTGCGGAAGTTTAAGGGGCAGAACGATTGGGACGGGAAGGAGAAAAATTAACACGTCGGTTACAATGATGATGCTGATGGAGCCGATGCGTTAGTGTTGTTTTCGGCAACAGAGCTTTTTATGGGAGGAAGGGGAGACGAACTATGTATTTACCCACCATGTCTTGTCATTATGGCAAAACGTAGGCACGATGGATAAATCCCAAGTTGCTTGTAGCGGGATGCAGAAGGTGAGTGTGATGGAGACGGCCCATAGGTTGGTTATCACGACAAAAATGAGGACGGCGTAACAAGCTCGGCGGGCCCATGTAAGGGTAAAGATGTTGAGATAGAGCAGGCAGATGGAAACCTTGGTCAAGCCCATAGAGAGGACATAGAAGAGCAGTGAGAACCACCATCCCTGTTTCCGTGACAATGGTTAGCCATGTTATCGGGCTGAGTAGAACAAGTACTATCTAATAGCGGGATTTGGGTCTACCTCCATCCGGTGAGGCCAATGAGCCCAGAAGTCTATGTCGTCTATGTCATAGGTGTGTCGGCCAAGGTCATATCGAACCTCTTGTGTAGGGTGAGTAAGTATCTCGATTTGCAAAGGGAGTCGAGTAAATAACTACAGGGCAAAAGCTCACGCTGAACATAGCTGCCGCACATTCCTGCAGCCGCTAACTATCCGCCAAAGGGTTAGAATATCGAGCTGTATGTACCTGCGGGTGTGAAATGGCCTACGAGTGACAATAAGATACACCAATCGGCTGCCCCCAGCTTATGAACGATCTTCACCCGCGTCCAGAACCTCATCATCACGAAGATGGAGGCAATCGTCCAAGTCGTCCATGTTGCTACCAGAATGTTGGGACCGGTGTTGTCGTGGGGCAAGCTAGCCGCCGAAGAACCATGGTCGGGCCCTCCTGGCGCTGCTGGACTCATGAGGATTGGTGTGGCATCGGGACTTTAATGTTTTGCTTAGAACCCGCCTTCCACCTTGATTTGGTTGGCGGCCGCCTTTGCCGTCAGTAAATGTCGGTGGAAAAGGGGGAACCGTGACCAAGGCGGCATTGGGCTGCCGTGTGGTGGCCGTCGTGGGGTGTCGCCGATGTGGTCTGATAGTGCTTGACAGCCGCGCGTGGTCGTTTCAACGTTAAATGAACAATACGTGCTCGAGAGCAAGCCCTCAAAAGAAGAAAATCCCAGGACCGGGCGATCCGGTGGGTACTATGTAGAGCGGTCGTTGGGGAATCTCGCATGGGACGATGACCTCGCATTCGAGTCCCCAGTCGGTGTGGCTGTCGGATGCTCATCCGGTGTGCTCCACTTCGGAATAGCTGCATCAAGTGGCTCACATCGCGTAACAGACCGGCCCGGAAAGGTCTTAACTCCCTTTTGAGGGATACCTGATCGAGATTTGGGACCGCGCAGCAATTGCTTTGTTGCTCTCCCATTCCATTCGGCTAACCGAGGTTTGGTGGGCGTGCATCTCTCTACATATCATCTTTTGAAAACACGGCGGAGCTGTTTCTCAAAGTTCGACACCCCATTCTTGTAAGGAGTCCCGCCGCGCAACGTGACATCCCATGACGAAACAATTGCAGGGCAGTGATGGTCTTGGCCGCCTTGTTGCCGGCGAGCCAAGCCATCGTCGCGGTTTCTTTTTTGGACAACGCCGCGGGAACAAGGCGGGGGGGCGCGTGGGAGATCATTTGGTTTCGGCGATCTCCCTCTGAAGCGGAGGGGTCTTATTGATAGGATTTGGGGGAACCGGTGAAAGAGCCCACAATGCATCGGGCCTGATTCGGTTTGACCTTGCCTCCTTGGGGCTTCGTCTCGGAGTTTTCTTAGCCGGGCGTCTTTTGTTGCGCACCGTGAGGTCATCGTGTTCGTGTCACACCCTTTTCTCAGCAGCTTCTCCAGCGGAATGCCATCTCGGGCCGTCGCACTAGCGTTGCAGCCGTCAACGTCCGTCCATCAGGATATTGGGTCCTTGGCACGGTTCCGGGCCCGGCGTTAACTCGTTCGTTAGTTAGCGCACATGTCTCGGGCAATGAACCTCCCTTTGTGGACGCTGAAACCCTAAAACAGTCACATCGAGGGATTGTGAGAAGCTTCACACCAACCAAGCGGTGTTTTGTGGTGTTGATATTTTCCGGCGTCTCGCGCTTGGCGGGCAATTGCCCCTTACCACGCCTCGATTGAAGCGAGGATGGCGTTGCGTGAATTCCATCTCGGAGCTTGGCTAGTGTAGACATCTCGTCGGTCCGGCATCAACTGCAAGACAGAACCACCTAGTGTGGAGGTTCATTGCCCGGCTGAACTTTATCCGAGACGCGGTCGCGGTTTTGTAGCGTGACTCCCGTCCCGCTCCAGCATTTGTTGCAAGCCCCACTAAAATTTCCAGCGCCGCGGGGCATTTGCAGGTCGCTCTGATCCCGCTTTGACTGGTAACTAACATTGACAAAAGCTGTGCAGCTTGACAACCTGAAAATAAACCTCCCTCAAGAGACTGATTTCAGCGAGTTGTTAAAAGTTGTTCAAGTAATAACTTTGCCCCCTACTGGCGTTTACTTTTGCGTCAATTGCGTCAATTGGAACAGTTAACCGATACCACGGCCGATACCATGTCGGCAAACCCTCGAGGCCCTTCAGACGACGACGACCCCATCGTTGCAAAATACTCCGTCTTCGTCAAACCCTCCCTCACCGAGCACCGGAATCTTGTTGTGCTACAATATGTAAACAAGACCGCCCAAGATCCGGCTCAGGTACGCGTGCCGCGCATCGCCGAGCTGCGTATGAAACCAAGCACCGGGATGTACGAGGTCGACATACCACTGGACACGACCGAAGCATACGACAAGAACAAGGGCGTAGCGTGGGGCACATCACTTCAGAAGTCAATGGAGGCCAAGAAAGGAGGCAGTCTGGGCTTAGCGGGGGGCTTCAACATTGTGCCGACTTCGTCCACTGCCCGCGGCCGTCGAGGGGTTGCCGGCCATAACGACGACGAAGGGCCATTGACCTGGGCTGAGGCGACGAGACAAGACAAGGTCCTACGCACACAAACATTTGGAGGCGGACAGAGTGCAGAGGAGGAGAATACCCGCCATATGATTGGTGTTTTTCAAGGGAGTAAGTCAGCGGGCCTCTCGCTTTCATCCACCCGCCCAACTTTACTAACCGAATAACCTTTCCCACCCAGAAAACCTCCACCTCACCCCTGTCTCCTCAACCATCCACCTCCGCCCCGTCCCACACCACATCGACGCTTCCACCGAGCAAGAACGCCTCTCCCGCGCACCCACAGCAGCGGCGGCCGCTGCCGCCGCCGCCGCCGCCAATGGAGCTGACAAACCGGGTGCCTCTGCCGGCCGAGCCATCCACATGACCATTAAATCCGCTATGGATGCTGACGGCGGCGTCGCGACGGAAACCATGGCCGACCGCCTGCGCAACGTGCAGACCGAGACCTGGCAGCGCATGGAGTGGGTGCATGATGAGGCCGAGATGGCCTGGGAGGCGTACAACGAGTGCCTGTTGCTTCGGTCGACAGGCGGTGATGCTGCCGGTTCATCTGAAACGGGGCCAGCTGGGAAGGGCAAGGAGGTAGCCGGTGCTGGTACTAGTGGTGTTCAAGAGAGAGCCACAGGAAACAGCCTCGATGAAAGCAGCGCGGCGGATTTGGTGGACAAGGTGTCCAGGCTGCGGACAGACTGGGAAGAGCAGGAACTGCTACAGGCTGTCAGCAAAGCGGGTTCTGCTGCCGGCGAAAAGGGCGGTCGCAATGACGAGAAGTCGGTGGGCGTGAAAGGCGAGACGGCAGCCGGGCGGGTACAGCCAGCGTCGGAGGCACAGAGAGTGTCGAGTGAGCGCCCAGGAAGAGCCACCGGAGCGAATGCCCCCACAGCGAGTTCCGCTGGCCCAAGGAAGTCGACACGAAGGGGTGCGACGAAGGGCACGGCGATGGAGATAGACTAGCCGGCAACTATGGCTTGCAAAGGGAAGTGTCAAAGCCGGCATCGCTCAGTGTTTAGCACATTGTCATATCAGTAATTAAAGCAAACACAAATCCTATGCTATAATGGCGGCTGTCATTTGACGAATCTTGCTGCTATTTCGCGCACAATGTTGTACGCTGAAAATCATTGTGTCCATTTTTGCTATGTGCCCGTATATCGACGGGTAAACCAGAAACGATGTAAGCCATATATCTCATGCACCTCGGTATCTCTGCCAGCTGTCCCCTAGTGTCTGCGTCCTTTACCCATCAATGAGGGTTCCACCCATAAATATGTTCATAATACATCACCAGCCATCTTTCCATGTGCCTTCAATGTAATTATAATTTTATCGCCCGCTTGCTTTTTGATGCGACCCCCGTAATCATCCACCGCCCTTTACTGGAGCAATTCCACATCTAGGCCGATCGAGCGCATGAACAAATTGACGTTCTGGAGGCGCTGAGCGGCGAGATCCTGGGGAAGTGTCTTGGACAGGGCGACGGTATCCATCACGCGGTCCTTGACGGCCAGAACAAGCCTCTGCTGTTGGTCAGGGCTGGCGCCAATACCAAGAGCGGCGAGAAGTTGCCAGACGTAAATGTCGTCGCTGGTTGTGACAGGGCCGGGGAAGGTGTGTGGGAGCGAAGGCTCGATGAGATCAAAGAACTGGGTGTGAGTCACGTCCCTAGAAAGCTGTCAATAAAGCGGTGGTCGCGGCTGGGATGGGGGGAGGGGGGCTCACCAAGAGTGCCATGCTTGTTCGCTGCCGCCACCACCATGCTTGATAATCTCGGCCCGGCTCAAGATCATGGTGAGCATAGAAGCACCAACTCGGCTCTTGGCAATCACATCGACATTGCGGCTGCAGACCAATCCCAGCATGCCGGCCACAAGGTCCAGATCAAGCTCGTTCAGGATGTTAAACAGAGTAGACATGACTGCGACTATGAAGAGCTCGACGTTCTCACGCATAGCTGCATTCGGTTGCGGGGAATCCGGCGTCACTTGGGCGCCGCGTACGACGTCCAAGCTATCCAAGTTGACGAGAATGAGAGTCAAGATTGTTGTCCGCTGCTCGTGGGTGAGATGACGCGAGACACGCTGCATCGCCTTCATACCCTTGGTGTATGACAACAGAATAATGAAGGGGTGGACCACACCGTTGTCGGGATGGTCGTGGATCCGGAGGCTTTCCCAGAGCTGGTTGTTGAGAATTTGCGCTTCGCTGTTCCAGGCGACGAAAGTTTGGATGGCTTCGGTGTCCGCATCGTTGGCGGGGGGCGGGGGCATAACCCTGTCGTGGTCCTCCATCTTCATCAGAGTGGTGTAGATGCTTTCAATGGAGCGGAGGTCGCTCTTCCTGTCGCCCACATGGTCGATGTGCCTGTGGGCACTGCTGGGGCGGTGGGCCTCGGTAGGGTTCTCTGCCCGCTTGATATTCAACAGCGGCTTTGGGGTCTTAGCATTGCTAAAGGAAATCTTGCCCAGGCTACCTTCAATCACAAGCTGCTTGTTCTTGGGCTTGTTCTTGGCAGCCTCTACAGCTCGCTGGACCTGTTGCTCCATGCGCTGCATGTGATTCTCTGGGCCGCGGTGGTGACGGCGCATGCCACCCTGGCGGCTACCAGTCTGGTAAAGATACGTCTGGGCAAAATTGTTGAGTGGTTGGTTGGGGTTCTGGCGTTGGCTACCCTGGATCTGGCTGTGGACTTGGTAGTAAAAGTCTTCAGTTAAGGACTCATCAGTGCCATGCTCGTTAGGATTGCCGGTGGCGGCCACGAGTTGTTGAAGCTGGATCCTGGTCACAAAGCTCTTGTCCTGGGGAGTCATGATACCGTTATCGCGGGACATGAGAAAGATCTTGTGGTTGCGCTTGGCTCGTTTCGCTTCCTGGTCCAAGTAGGCCGCTTTCTCTTCCTCGTTGAGCTGAGACAATTGTGACGGGTGGGTGATAATTTGCGGCTGTTGCGAGAAGGAGCCCTGCTGCCTGTGAATCGGATGTCCTGGGTAGCTTCCGTGAGGAGACTGTTGGTGCATCCCGACCCTCGCGGCGTCTCCCGAAAGGCGGTTGGGGTTTTGCAAAATCTGAGTAGGGTGGATAGGCCCCGATGGCTGTTGCCGCGCGTGGGCGGCAGGTTGAGTCGGAGGTTGCGGGGAAGCAGCTGGTTTCGACGTGGGCCGTTGAAGAATGGTGATGGGATGACCATGCCCAGCAGGAGCGCCTTGATCATGTCCAGTAGTATCAGCGTGTTGGGCGGGCTGGCCATGTTGAGCGAACTGGTACGCCTGATCGTAATGCATCGGAGGCACTTGGGTTTGGGAGCCCGAAGGGACAGCAGCCACCGGCGGCGCCGGGGAGGGCGTGGCCTGCTGTGAGGTCTTCTTAGCCTGAGCCCTCATCTGTGCCTCCACCTCCTCCAAGCTGAGGATCTTTCGAGCTGGAGCAGCCGCCATAGGTGCCGGTGAGGCAGAAGGAACAGCCGCTTGCGTCTGCTTCTTGGGTGCCACGCCCCAGAGGGCCGCGTCGACCTGAAGCTCAGCAACGGGCTCGCTGCTATACTTCTCATAACCGGTGCGAGCCGGCTTGGAGGGCGGCAACTGGGAGTAGTGCCCATAGGAAGATGATCCGGGCGCGTGGTGCTGGAAAGCAGCGGGCGCGGCGGCCTGGGGCACCGTTTGTGAGGACCGGGCCGTGGGTTGCTGGCGAGTAAAACGGACATGCTCCTCTTCAATGGCGTTCGCGACCTTGGCGGTAGTATTGAAGAAATCGAAATCTTTGCCAACGGGCTTGGACTCGAAAACCGTGGTGTCGCCAAACGTATCGTCATTGAACGCGTCGCCAGTTTCGTCTAGTTGGTCGCCCAAGCCGTCGTATGTGTCCTCGAACTCTAGAGCATCGCCTTCATCCTCGCGATTCGAGAGCCCGGCAAACGGATTGTGAGCTTGCGAGAAGCCCGTCGCCGCCGGGTTATGGCGACTGGTGTCGAAGCCAAAAAACGACATGATTACGGATTTGTCTCAGCCGTTGTGTTGTGTACGGATGCGTTACTTCTCAACTTGTCAGCCGAAATTTTGTCGACAATTTCTTGCCGCAAAGTAGCTGCGGCTCGTGGTTTCTGTGGGAAGGAGGGGCGGGGTGGCGCCGCAGGCGCGCGGGTCCCAAATGGTGGGAAAAGATTTTGTACTGACAATGCGGTGCGTAAAAATATTAAAACAGCTGAGTTGATTAATGGGCATAGTGATTTGGCCCAAGGTTGTTTCGCAGTGCGGGCGGGTATGCGATTGAATGCGGGGAACGCCGAGGCCAACACGCACAGAATATTGATAGAATGGAAAGGCGACTTCGGAGCCACGGTACAGAGTATCGTGCAATGCGTTTTCACTGGTAAAGATATAGCAAAGCAAAGGGCCGCGTAAACGCTAAAGCGGCGGCCCAAATGAGGCCGGCTTTGAAGCTGAAGGTTTGGGGAATGGGTCGGGCTCGCCGGCGTGAAACCGAAGCTCGCTCAAGTCGTTCGGAGTGGTGCAAAGGGACGAATAATCCGACAGACCAATCGGCGTGTGTACTGAGGACGAGGCCGACATTGATGGGTGTGAGGCGCACGGACAACCCCATACAAATTAATGTCATTTGAGGCCGCCTTAACAGTACCTCAGAAATGTATTTCTGTACCTCGCCAATCCTCCACTTTAACTAGGATTCTTCACGATCTAATGTGACCGCTGCTTCAACTCCATGGGCAATGGGTATAGAGCTAATTCTAGGACCTGTGATTGTTGTGGAAGCTGACTGCTGAACGGCCCCGGACTTTAATGATGAAGCTGAAAATGGGTACTTGCTCTGAGGAGGATGGCCATGGTGCCTTTATTTGCAGCACCTGAGAGGACAACAACCAAGGATTGAACACCATTACTTCGTAGAGATCAACAATATCCTTCATTTTCTCAGCATCGCCATGACTACTATGCCTGACTTGGAAAATATAATTCAATGGAAGTGGTTGGTAACCGGGCATCCGGTCAACTTGAGTCGTCATTGTGTAGGTGGCCTTGGGTTCCCGTTCTCGTTTACCAGCAGCAAAATATTAACTAGTCCCAGTGGTAACCTGAACGTTGGGTACCCACATTCGAACGCAGTTGGAGACCAAACCGCGGGACCCGCACCGACCTAACCCAGTACTGGGAATTTGGCCGCTTTGGGGGACGGCCCCTGAGTGATGAGATCAAAGGTGGAACGATAACGTTAGATAGGTCGTCAAAATGAAGTCGGATGGTCGCATGCAAAAAGTTGCAGAATGCATTGTCTGTTCATGATCCCTTCTGACGCAAAGGATGATAAAGGATTGACCACCAGCCCTTTGAAATGGTCGTGCTGAACAAGTCTAGGCTATGGCCCATCCATATTCGGCATGCGAACTTATCGCTCCATGCGCGCGGCCATTCCGCACTTCCATACGCTGGGGCAGTGGGAGGGGGATGGGCCTAAAACACGGGCGTCCGTAATACGAGCTTGTCCCATGGCTGACGTATGCGACAAAGTCCCACCCTAATTTGTCTCACTCTCGAATAGCCTTGTGGGCTGTTAATCTGGTACAAAGTTCGCCAAGTCGAAACCACTGGGCGCTGTGCCCCAAATCCAAGGATCATTCAGCAAGTTCCTTCAGCGACAACCCGGCGACCAACCGTTGCACTGCCCGCGGCTGGCCATTTCTCGACTTCTCGAACTTTGACGGACGTTCCGCCCTGCAGGAACATTTGTTCCCAAACCCCGACGGTTTTTCAACTTATAGCACGACTAAGGGAGATTGGTTGTTGCAAAGTCGACCGGAGAATGAATTCGGAGATCCGGTCTTGAGCCCCCCACCATTACCTTTGCTGCCGACTTTTGGTCTCGGTGGCCTGCCACAAACTCGATTCGCCCTTGTGGCGCCCAAAACTTGCGACGGAAGGTTGAACAGGCCGACTTCCTGGGCCACGCTGGCATCTCGTCTTCAACCACCAAACATTTTGCATCATGGCCGCCGGGAGCGCGCGCTATGTGCGCTACATTTTAGTGGCCTTTTTCGTAAGTTTTCGCCCCTCACGCTTCCAGGTTTTGCGCATCGTGATGTTTTGAACTGTGTTCCTGATCCCACCTAACGGATTCCTTAGATCCTAGCAGTGTTTTACTTCGTGTCAAACTCGACGGATGTCACCACACCTCTCAGGACCCATCTTCCGGGGGTAAACAAACCAGCCGATGGCGGCGGCAACAACGGCGGCGGCAGCAGCGAGGCGAGCGAGCCGAAACCGCCAGCATCGAACGACGTCAAAGCCAAGATTAACTACGACCCTGCCCAGTTTCCTATGGCAATGACGCCTAATGACCCGGGCTGGAATGACCTTGCGGGCATCAGGGACGGTCCGCGAATGAATGCTACGTTTGTTACCTTGGCTCGGAATTCAGACGTATGGGAAATTGCGAAATCCATTCGACAAGTCGAAGATCGCTTCAACCGCCGGTACAACTACGATTGGGTCTTCCTGAACGACAAGCCGTTCGACGACAACTTCAAGAGGGTTACCACCTCTCTCGTTTCCGGCAAGACGCACTATGGCCTGATTCCCGAAGAGCACTGGTCCTTCCCGGAATGGATTGACCAGGACAAGGCAGCGAAGGTCCGGCAGGACATGAAGGAGGCCAAAATTATTTACGGCGACAGCATTAGCTACCGTCACATGTGCCGCTTTGAATCCGGGTTCTTCTTCCGTCAGGAGCTCATGCTGAACTACGAGTACTACTGGCGCGTTGAACCGAGTGTTGAGCTCTATTGCGACGTCCATTACGACCCCTTCCGCGTCATGGCTGAGAACAACAAGAAATACAGCTTCACCATCAGTTTGTACGAGTATTACGAAACCATTCCAACGCTGTGGGACAGCGTCAAGAAGTTTATGAAGAATCACCCAGAGCACATCGCTGCGGACAACTCGATGGGGTTCCTCAGTGATGATGGTGGCGAGACCTACAACAAATGCCATTTTGTACGTCCTTCCACCCTATACTCCTTTTTACTACCCTTGACCCAGAACTACGTTTCTAACAATCAATGCAGTGGTCCAACTTTGAGATTGGCAATCTCAACTGGCTCCGATCCAAAGCCTACACGGATTTCTTTAACAGCTTGGACCGTGATGGGGGTTTCTTTTACGAGCGTTGGGGCGATGCTCCCGTCCACTCCATTGCGGCCGGGCTGATGCTGCCGAAGGACGAAATCCACTTCTTCAACGACATTGCGTATTACCATGTACCGTTTACGCACTGTCCGACGGGCGAGAAGCTGCGCACCGAGCTCAAGTGCCATTGTGACCCTGGTGAGAACTTCGACTGGGCTGGATATTCTTGTAAGTCTTGGACTCCGTTTCTCGCCTTGGTCAATAAATATGCTGATTTGATCCATCATAGGCACCTCCAAATATTTCGAAATCAACAATCTTGAGAAGCCCGAGGGATGGGATACGGAGGGCAAAGACTGATCGGGGAAACAGTAACCAACTTTAAGGGGAAGCTAAGGGATTATATGTCGCGTTTTATGCGTTTGCAAGCTTCTCGGTCATCTCATCCTTATCGGAAATGTGATTTCCTTGCTGCTTCGTGGAATTTGGGGTTTAAAGGGCAACATACACGAAATCTTTTTCACTATGGGTTAAGGAGGGCGTCACGGGACTACAACTGAATATTAGACACTTCGGTATTCATTTCGGGCAGGTAGCGGACGGGGCGGTCTAAGTTGCTGATTTCGGGTACTTCGAGCGAGGTTGATCCCGCAGGCTGCTTTTTACCTTGTCGCACATCTTTTCTATCAATGTCCCAATGCTGATGATCGTAGTAAGCTAGTGGTGGTTGTACACGTGTTTACCTGCAGTTATTGATCGTTTTCAGACGACTTAGACTTTGACTTTGCTCTAACGCTAATACCACTGGCCGCTTCAGGTTTAAAAGTATGAATGAATCACCACTAGGAGAACAAGAACGAGAGAAGGGCCACGGTTCAAGTTTTTGTCTGAAAGCTACAAGAATATGGTACAAAACCGCTCATTGGTGGCGGCCGGTAGTCACAGAAGCGCTGGCGCGTGGTCTATCAGATATCTCTCTATTCTGTCCCTCAACGCCGTTGTTATGAAACCGATCCTTACTCGCACAGCCACTCAGCGTCTTAGCCAACAGAAGCCTTCTTTGGCTTCTTTGTCCCGTATTTACTCCGGCTAGTCATCCGGCTACCAACACCACCCTATATTGCTCAGGTCAGCTTCCACATCCCTGCCCCTAACGGACCTCGTCTGCAGGGCCGGGTTGCAACTCACCAGGTCCAATGCTCCGCGCACCAAGTGGTAACGCACACCGGGGCAATCTTGACTCCGCCCGCCACGCACTAGCACGACACTGTGCTGTTGGATGTTGTGACCTTCCCCGGGGATGTATGCCGTGATGACCTTGCCGGTAGACAGGCGCACACGTGCCGTCTTTCGTTCACCCGAATTGGGCTTCTTGGGCTTGGTAATTCCCACCTTGACACAAACACCCTTAAGCGCGGGGGCGTTTATTGCTGACAATGCTGGGGAGACAGCGTGGCGAGCTCGTTGTTCCTTCCGACAACCCTAAATGGAGCGAAGAGAAGCGAGTTAGAGGTCAATTTTTTGATGGTAGAGTCCCGTTTCGTCGCGCGACTTATTCTACTGTGAATCGGGTGGAAAGCAAGGCGTACTCGGATTACTTGGTTGAGAGTCGCGCTCTGTGATGGAGTCGTCGAGAACTTTCGGGAGATGGGAATCCCGGGGGCGGCGGGCTTTGGGATTGTTGGCCGTAGTGCTGGCCGCAGCACTAAATCGCGGAAGAAATTTGTTGCCATGGCGCGCTTCGGTTCCTCGCACACAACGGTGCCTTATCCCACATTCAGGAGTTTGTCGTCGCCGTTTGCGTCCCGGCGCCGAGACGTTGAAATCGAGGTTTGGACCCGCAACCCACAAGAATTGGGTGGGGCAGCTTTACTTTTTATATCACGTGTATCACCACGTGAATTGGGCGGCAATTGTCGGGTTAGTGGAGACCGGCCTCAGCTTGTCTCTTTGTCAAAGCCGGTCACATGGCTTTGTTTTGCCCCTCCATCCCCTGCCCCGACGCGGCAACCCAGTGTGGGGAAGCTTGTCGCAGGCCGGAGCGGAGTGGGTCGGTAACCTCGGCTCCCCTCCGGGGGCCGTCGAAAAGCGCGGGAATGGCCCTTTTTCTTCTCTTGCGATGTCTGCTTCACCTCTGTCAACCACGTAACGGAAGTTTTTGGCCCATTTGTTACCCATAAACTCGTCCCAAGTTGTATTGGCTAGCTTTCTACTGCCAAGTTCCAACCTATACACATAGACAACGATCCCAACCAACGACCCCGCCGAGACTCCGTCGACCGTTACTTTCAAGATGAAGTCGTTTGTGAGAGCTCTCCGTCCCGCGGTGCGGAGGAGCCAGACCGTTATCGCTCCCCAGATACGACGTCCGTTTCTCGCGCAGTGGTGAGTTGACGCTCGGGCAAGGAAATAGGACGATGGCAAGGGCTCACGCAGCTCTCATACAACGTAGACATGCTAACCAACGGCTTGGCTTGTTGGCTTTCTAGTGCCCGTCCTCTCTCCACAACTGCACCACGCCGAGACGCCAGCCTAGCCGATGTTGCCCCAACGCCTATCACACACTTCTCCGAAGTCGAGACGGCCATGGCCGAGACCGTACAAAAGTTCGCAACCGACGTGATCCTGCCCAAGGTGCGCGACATGGATGAGGCCGAGCAGATGGACTCTACGGTCGTAGAACAGCTTTTTGAGCAGGGCTTGATGGGCGTGGAGATTCCTGAGGAGTATGGCGGCGCCGGCATGAACTTCACGGCCGCTATCGTTGGCATCGAGGAGCTGGCCCGTGTGGACCCCTCCGTATCCGTCATGGTCGACGTGCACAACACCCTCGTCAACACGGCAGTGATCAAGTGGGGCAGCCAAGCACTGAAGAAGAAGTATCTCCCCCGCCTTGCCACCAACACCGTGGGCTCGTTCTGTTTGTCGGAGCCCGTCAGCGGGTCCGACGCATTTGCCCTCGCGACCAAGGCCACTGAAACAGAAAATGGGTTTAAGATCAACGGGGGCAAGATGTGGATCACCAACAGCATGGAGGCGGAATTCTTCATTGTGTTTGCCAACCTTGACCCAAGCAAGGGTTACAAGGGCATCACGGCCTTCGTGGTGGACAAGGGCACTAAGGGCTTTAGCATCGCTAAGAAAGAAAAGAAGCTGGGTATCAAGGCCAGCAGCACGTGTGTACTCAACTTTGACGATGTCGAGGTACCCAAAGAGAATCTGCTTGGCGAGCGGGGCCAGGGTTACAAGTACGCTATCTCGCTGCTGAACGAGGGCCGCATCGGTATCGGCGCGCAAATGACGGGTCTTGCGCTCGGCGCGTGGGAGAACGCGGTCAAGTACGTCTGGAACGACCGCAAGCAGTTTGGTCAGCTCGTCGGCGAATTTCAGGGGATGCAACACCAAATTGCCCAGTCGTACACCGAGATTGCCGCAGCCCGTGCCCTCGTGTACAATGCCGCCCGCAAGAAGGAGGCAGGCGAGAACTTCGTCATGGATGCTGCTATGGCAAAGCTATACGCCTCACAGGTTGCTGGCCGTGTAAGCGGTCTGGCGGTAGAGTGGATGGGCGGCATGGGCTTCGTCCGTGAGGGCCTGGCAGAGAAATTCTGGCGCGACAGCAAGATTGGTGCCATTTACGAGGGGACGAGCAACATCCAGTAAGTACTATGCCTTCTTGTGATGAATTTAGGGAAGACACTAACGATTTAAAGACTCAATACCATTGCCAAGACGCTACAAAAGGAATACACTGCTTGATCTGGGTGCATGAAACACAGATTTATTTTTTCTGACACGGAGTTGGGCATGGCGAGAGGAACTAAACCGGCTATTTGGATAGGTTCTTTTTCATAGATCACAAAGAGCAATGTTTCAGTCTTAAAATCCTTTTTTTGCTTCCCTATATCTCGGCTTATTTCTGACGCTGATAGTTGCTCGGTTTATTAAACTCCGGCAATCCTGGTTGTTTGGCCGCTTCGGTTTAAACCCGGCCGGTCCGGGCAATCTTGTTGAGGGAATCGGAGCTTTAAGCACAGTGATCTCCGTGAGGGTAAGCTGAGATCGCAGCACACTGCTCAAGGCGCATTCTTTCGGCCTGGAACCCGGGCCGAGGGTTTTTGCGTCGTTGTCTTTAATTTTTTTTAAAAAAAGAAACGCTTATGAGAGTGGCTTCACAGTAAACCGGGGCCAAAGAGTGGGGAAAGTCCTAAGAAGATGAGCGCAGTCCTACGTCTAATGGGATTCGAGGGATTAGACAACAGAAACGCTTCTTCAAGACAAACTGTGAGACAAACAGGCCCGGAAAGCGGGGAGGGACATCGAATAGGGCCAGCCTTTGCTCATGCATGACATGGATCGGCCGCGACTCTGCCGTTATTGTGTCCGTCAAGCGTGGGCAATAGTTAACTCGTGTCGCCTCGCCCAAACACCAGGCTGTAATTGACAATTACGGTAAGGTACCTCTTGTATCGGTTAGGTAACATTGTGACGTGGTGTTGTTCGCCCGGTTCCCGTCCTTCACATTACCACCTGCATACAGTTGCCCGCACGGAGCTCGCGCATCAGGCAAGACAGTGTTGAGTTGGAGATTTTGAAGTGAGTGACCATGCGAAAAGTAGCGTATCTCATCCGGCTTTCTCCGCGGTCATTGGGATTGCCCGGGCCACCAAAATGTCCAAATGTCTGTGCACTTGACTGCTCCGCATCGCTGGTTCATGAGAGAGCACGAGAGTTTGCGACTCACAAATTACCCCGCAGACCATAACGCACACCCCGGCCCTCGCAAGTCCTTGCCATTGAGTTTGGTAACATCCAAACCCAACCGCCTCATTCAACGCAGCAAAAAACTGGAAAAAAGGTTCTCCGGTGGAGGTGGAGGCTAAAACTAAGCGTATACCCACCTCGATCACAACGGGATAATGCCCAACGCTCCATTTGCAGGTTGTGTGTTGCTCTCGGTTGTTTGTGTTGCTGCCCTCTTGTTTTAAGACCCAGTTCCTGGTGAGTTCAGTCATGCATACCCTGTCCCGCTGTTGTGGTCCTCCAAGGCAGCAACCCCAGCAGCAGCAAAGCATCCCCCACCCAACCTAGCCGCTGCATCTCAAAGCAACTGACTTCCAAGTCCGAATAGGGCGCTGGATCAAACTTCCTTATCGAACCATCCCCGCCCTCCACTACGAAACTAAGGTACCGCGGCCCCTCCCCATCCGCATCGGCGAGGGCTGTGAGCAACATTTGCGAAACACAAAACCCCGCCATAATTCGTCGCTGACGACATCCCGCGGCTGCTTGCAACACTCCGCGAGCAACTGCACCACCTATCGCTATTACCCACTCTCGCGCGACCCATATCTCGCCCGGTCTGACACGCGAGCAGCGTGTTTTCTACTCCCGAATTCGCCAGGAGGCGGGAGAAAAAGGAGCACAGCGAAAGCAAATAGAGAAACCAAGCTCCTCTCCTCAACCGACAACCCCACCCGTTCCTCTGCGCCCCGTTGCGCAGCCCAACCGCCAACATGAACAACGACGAGAAAATCTTGGATATCACCAAGAAGATTGAGCGCGAGAAGGCTTTGATCAACGCTGCGAATTTGATGCGTCAGCAGACCAACAATGAGGCCGTCCGATCCAAACTCGATACCCAAATGCGTGAGGGGCGCCGCAATCTCGAATTTTTCGAGGAGAGGCTCCGCGAGCTGCAAATGCGCCGTCTCGGGAACTCCGTCGACAACATGTCTCTGGGCGGTTCGACACTTGGGTCATTCAAGAGCGGAGAGCATGGCGGTAATGAGGGCGGACCGCCCGCGCCCCCGCCAAAAGACGCCTATGGACAGTTTAGCCAGGGCGATCTGATGCCGCCGCGGGGACCATTCCCCGGCCAGCCTCCGAACTCGGGAATACCGAAAACTCGCCCAAACTTCACAAAGCTCGGTATGGAGCATGATAAAGGTCCCAAACGTAACACTCAAGCTAATGTGGCCATGCCTAGACCTTATCAAATTCGACACGCCGTACCTTGGCCCCCGTATTCAGCTTATGCTCTCGCAGATTCAGTTTAAGCTCAATGTTGAGGAACAATACCTCAAGGGTATTGAGAAGATGGTGCAACTTTATCAGATGGAGGGCGATAAAAAGAGCCGAGCCGATGCTGCCGCCCGTCGGATCGAGAGCGGCCAGAAGATTGTGCTGCTCAAGCAGGCTTTGAAGAGATACGAAGAGTTGCACATCGATATGGACGCCGACTCACCAGATGGTAATGTTCTCAACAGAACGCAATCCCGTTGTTAATTTGCTAATTTGAAGTCAATAGATGACAGCATCAACTTACCGAACTTGAGAAAGCCGCTGACAGGTCAGCTTTCGGTCCGGATCCTGTCCGTCAAGGACGTTGACCATGCGCCACTCAGCCGATTTTCGCGTGCCCCCGAGACGTTTGTGACCATCAAAGTTGAAGACAACGTGGTGGCCAGAACCAGAGCGTCACGTAACGACCGATGGGAAACTGAATTCCACAACATCTTTGTCGACAAGGCCAACGAGGTGGAGCTGACAGTTTACGACAAACCTGGCGAGCATGCCTTGCCTATTGGGTTCCTGTGGGTGAGGATCTCCGATATCGTGGAGGAGCTCCGCCGAAAAAGGATCGAAGCGGAAACGAACAGCACTGGGTGGGTGTCCGCCGACCGTTTGGGCACAGGAGGCCCTGGTGGCCCTCCGCCACAGTTTCCTCTGGGCGCGCAAAGCCCCCAGTTTTCCGGACCGCCAACTTCCCCAGGGCAGCAGATGCCACCCTTTGCTCCCCAACCGCCGCCTAATGTTCCTGCCGTGTCCCAGCCGATCGATGCCTGGTTCAACCTGGAGCCGACGGGACAGGTCCAGTTGAGCCTTAACTTCGTCAAGGAGAACAAAGTGGCTGGGCAAATGGATGCTGGTCTTAACCGCAAGGGTGCCGTCCGTCAGCGTAAGGAGGAAGTACACGAAATGTACGGCCACAAATTCGTCCAGCGCCAATTCTACAACATCATGCGCTGCGCGCTTTGCGGCGACTTCCTCAAGTACTCAGCCGGCATGCAGTGTGAGGACTGCAAGTACACATGCCACACTAAGTGCTACACCAGTGTCGTCACCAAGTGTATTAGCAAGAGCAATGCTGAGACGGATCCCGACGAGGAGAAGATCAACCATCGCATTCCCCACCGTTTCCAGCCCTTCTCGAACCTTACGGCCAACTGGTGCTGCCACTGCGGCTATATGCTTCCCATTGGTAGCAAGAAGAACTCTAGAAAGTGTGCCGGTATGTCAATGATCCGTGTTTCTTCTTTTCCTCGAGATACCTTACCCCACAATACTAACGATATCTCTCAGAATGTGCCCTTACCGCACACGCGGCTTGCGTGCACCTCGTTCCTGATTTCTGCGGCATGTCAATGGCTGTAGCAAACCAAATTTTAGAAGGCATCAGGTCGACAAAGAAGACCCGCCAAGAAAAGGCGTCTTCCATGAGCGAGAGAAATCTAAGAGCTGGAAGCAAAGCCACCACGAGTAGTGGTCAATCGGCCGCATCATACTCGCCGTCCCATCATAGCTCTCAGGTCGCTTCTCCCGAGGCTACCGAGGCGGCCAAACTGATGTACAACCAAACCTCTCCACAGCGTCCCGGGTCTGACAGGCCTTCGACGTCCTCTACTACGGCTTCAGCGGCGGCTGCAGCAGCCATGTCCCCCAAGCAAGCATCTTCTCCACAGCAGGTGGGCCAGATTCCCGATTTCGGTCCAGGGCACTACGGAGCTCCGGAAGGCTATGGGCGGCCTGCGCAACAGCAGGAACCTCAATATGGCGCTCCGCCGCAACAGCAACTTCCGTACGGCCAACCGCAGCAACGGAAATATAACCCGGCAGACTACGCCAATATTGGTGTTCATCCAGGGCAGCCGCCCGCACAAGCTCGCCCGACGCAGCAACAGGTTGCGCAGCAACAATATGCCCAACAACAACAGATGTACCAGCAGCAGCAGCAGCAGCAACAACAACAGCAGCAGCAGCAGCAGCAACAGCAACCGCCGCAGCAACAACTTCAGCCAGCGGCGGTGCCGAAACCTCAAGCTGGCACTGAACCGGTCGACTCACAGGTATCTGTTGTTTCCGGGATACCGGCCCCGACCAAGAAGCCGCTTCCATCCGCCACCGATCCCGGAACGGGTCAGCGTATTGGTCTCGACCACTTCAACTTCCTTGCTGTTCTGGGCAAGGGTAACTTTGGTAAGGTCATGCTTGCGGAAACCAAGCGCTCTCGGCGACTGTATGCCATCAAGGTGCTCAAGAAAGAGTTCATTATCGAAAACGACGAAGTTGAAAGCATTAAGTCGGAGAAGCGCGTCTTCTTGATCGCTAACCGGGAGCGCCATCCGTTCTTGACGAACCTCCATGCGTGCTTCCAGACAGAAACACGCGTCTACTTCGTCATGGAGTACATCAGCGGTGGTGACCTGATGCTACATATTCAGCGTGGGCAGTTTGGTACCAAACGTGCCCAGTTTTACGCCGCCGAGGTGTGCCTGGCACTCAAGTACTTCCACGAGAACGGCGTCATCTACCGTGATCTGAAGCTCGACAATATTCTCCTGACGCTCGATGGCCACCTTAAGATCGCCGATTACGGTCTATGCAAGGAGGACATGTGGTACGGCTCGACCACCAGCACCTTCTGCGGCACGCCAGAGTTCATGGCTCCCGAGGTACGTATTGAGACGAAAATGTTGCCCACGCTCGACGGAAGGTCAAAATATCACTAACCAAGCTCTTTACAGATTCTGCTCGACAAGAAATACGGTCGTGCCGTCGACTGGTGGGCCTTTGGTGTCTTAATCTACCAGATGCTCCTGCAGCAATCTCCATTCCGTGGCGAGGATGAGGACGAGATCTACGACGCCATCTTGGCCGACGAGCCGCTGTACCCGATCCACATGCCCCGTGACAGCGTCTCGATCCTGCAGAAGCTGCTCACGCGTGAGCCGGACCAACGCCTGGGGAGCGGGCCGACTGATGCTCAAGAGGTCATGTCCCAGCCCTTCTTCCGCAACATCAACTGGGATGATATCTACCATAAGCGGGTCGCACCGCCGTTCCAGCCGCAGATCAAGAGTGCGACGGATACGAGCAACTTTGATAGCGAGTTCACGAGTGTCACACCGGTGTTGACGCCGGTGCAGTCCGGTAAGTCTTTTTGTTTTCTTTTCTTTCTTTGCTCCTCGTCTGCCGTGCTGGTTGAAAAATGTCGGGATACCCGCTAATACGTTTACTTGTTGTAGTGCTCTCCCAAGCAATGCAGGAAGAGTTCCGTGGCTTCTCATACACGGCGGATTTCGAGTAGTGTGGCACGAGTAGACGAGGTTTTGGGTGTGTCTGAGTCCAAACACGGTCAAAAACGTGCGTTCAGTTTATATTTAGCCCTCGACCCAGTGACGCCCGATTTGGGGGCGCAACAGAGGCGGAAGCTGGCCAGAAGACCGGGACGTTGCCTTACTTTTCAGCCTTGCTTGCGGGTGTGATGAAAAAGATAGTTTTGAAGCATTTTCGACCGGTCAGTGGATGTACATGAGCGGTCGACGGGGTAAAGCATGGACGGAGACATGAAGTTTATTTACGAACTTCCTGTTTCGTCTTATATTTTTCTCCTTTTTCTCTTGTACTGTGTGTGGCATGCCGCGGGGGAGACGACGGCTGGGCAATACCAACCTGAATGTTTTGATTTGTGGTGGGCCGCTTCCTTTACCTAGGGTATACGTAATGCAAAGAATACGTTCGAGATTTAGTCTCAGTTCGGTCCGAGTTCGGTTTGAGTTCACGTTCACAATTCGGTGCCTCAAGGTAGCGATAGAAGTCTGTTTTATCAACTTCAGTCATGGTGTTGAAGATCTATCTAACTGCAGCCGAACTCAACTGGCCTTTTTTCCCAGAGTGCCTAGATACTTTTACAAGTCTACAAAAGTTCAAATATGCAGGTAATATATACAAGTAGCGCGCTGCACGCTATGCTGAGCTGAGGGTCTGACGATAGAAAAGATGGATGGATGCAAGACCTCACAGATTCCTAAACAAGGAAACAGTCAAGATCAACGCCACGGTAGCGCCCGCTGCCGCCCCCTGAACAGCGATGAGCGTCGCATCTCGCATCCGCAGGTCTATCCTGCGGTCACTGGACAAATCCAGCGCAGCCTCCCGAATCAACTCCGGTTCCTCCCAGAACTCGTGGAGAGTTTCCTTCCAGTTCTTCCTCGGCCAGGTAAACCGGCCAGTTTCAGCAGGTGCGGGAGCCGAGGAGACGCCACTCTGCGCGGCCGCCGCAGTAGTAGCTTCCGCCGTCGACGCCGTGGCTTGCTCCCGCGCCAGCCTCGCCTCCCGTTCCCGCTGATCCTGTTGCCGTTCCCGCTCCCGCGCCTGCTCCCACTCCTTCAACCCGCTCGCCTCCAGCGCGGTGCGCACCTCGCCCAGCTCCCGCCGCACTTCCTCCAGCGCCCGCTTCTCGCTCTCCGCCACACCGTTAATCAGCCTCCGTCGGCGCCACGGCTCGGCAACAAACTGCAGCACGAGGAAAAGCAAGACATTAACGCCCATCAGACCCCACGTACCCCACGTCGACTGCCGTCGGATCCGGTCACTCCAGATCTGCTCTTCATGGTACCGCTTCAGGATCCCCGCATTGAGCCCTGCGCCCAGGCGTGACTCGTCCGACTCAGCCTCCGTCAACTCCGCCGCCGCCGCCGCCACGCGGGTCTCCAGCTCGTGGTCGGAGCGGTACAGCGTGGTGAAGCGCTCCAGATCGGCCGGGTTCCAGGTATCCTTCCGGGCCAGTAGGGCGGTGACTTCGCGCTGGGTGGAAGCGCGGTGGGAGGTCAGGGACTTGTAGTCGTGGCGGGCGGTGCGGAGACGTTGTTGGGCGGCGGCTAGGTCGACTTCGAGCTGGCTGTTTTGGCGTTTGATCTCTTCGATGGCGGAGTAGCCGGTTAGGTCGTTGATCTTTTGGGTGGCGTTGAGGGCACGGGATTGGAGGTTGTCCATGAAGGTGCTGAAGCCGGCGGAGGCGGGGTGACGGTGGGTTTCGGAGAAGGAAGGGAGGGAGGGGTCGTCTTGGGCAGGTGGTTTTGGTGCTTCTTCTTGTTGTTGTTGTCGTGGCGGGGGGGGTTTGGTATCCGGCTCGGTTGGTGGTTTTGGCTCGGGGGAGGGCTTCGTGGGGGTTGGGGTTCCGTTGGACGGAGGGGCGGAAGGTTGCGGGTCAGGTTTGGGCCGTGACCGTTCTGGACGTTGCCCTAGTGGGGGTGGAAGCGGGGATGATGATGATGGTGTTGAATGCGGAACATCTTTCGTAACATTCGACGCGGGTTCTGGTTTATTGACTTCTTCCCGTCTCTGTTCATTCTGTTCTTTCTGTTCTGGAAGCGGGGACGAGGGCGAGGGCGGTTGTCGTGGGGGAGGAGGGGTGGTCGAAAAGAGCCGCAACCGGTTGAAGCCGGACCGAGGGTCGTTCACGATGCGGCACCGCAGACATGTTGGAGGGCGGGCGAGGAAAGGTTTCGGCGTCCCTACGGCGGCCAATTGATCGAAAATTGGAAGCCGGCGCATAGGGCGCGCAGCCAGGCGCAAAGCTGTGTGGGCGGACATGGGACAGGACGGTGCGCCCGGCGGGCTAAGGCGGGGGAGGGTTGGGCTTCGGTCGAGGTCGGACGAAGTTGGGAGAATGCTCAGGGAAGAAGCCCGCTCGGCCCGCATGGCGCTCCCTCACCGCCCGCCACCAAACAACGTTCACTTAACCCTAACCCTTACTTACGTCTTGTTTACCGTGTAAAGGGGGGAAGAAGAATTCGAGAGAGTTCAACTGTACAACCTACAAATAAGAAGGGGTTGAAACCGCATAGTTAGTAATAGTCAAAATATATATTCAATATGGATGGATAGGCTGTATTTATAAAATACCCTAGCTTCGGCGGTCTATGTAGTCGACGAGCAGTTTTAACTGGATAACATCACAAACTGTTTAATATTTACTCGGGGATCTTAGAAATAACCAGGTCCGGAATCATTGGGTTGCACACCCAATTGAGGCGCCGGTGGCTTTATTACTAGATCATATATTAAGGAGGTTTAGATCCCACTAATTAATGTTTACTTTACATCCACCTTGATCCTTTGGTTAGATGTCTACGACGAATTCGTCCCGTCCCAAACATTTCAGTGAGTTCGAAGTCCGATACCTAGAGACATCGAATCCGTAAAGTCACTATATCAGCGGGGAAAGGGAAAATCTCAGGAGTCCCGGGGCACGGATATACCCAGTCACAGCACCACCGTTACATGTTTTAAACATCGGAGGAAGGAAAATGGTTGATGCATTACTGAGAGAATATCATGAGCACAGATCAAAGACACTAGGTAAGCATCGTCACTGCCAGTAGAGTGACTATTAAGAATGAATCACACCTATCTGCCAGTCTTTTTCTTTATTTCATGGGGAGTTATTTATCGTATGTCATACCTCCCGCACCAAGCCTGGTTGGAGAATCAATCCGAGGTTCCAAGGTGTCGTATGGTTCCGATGACTTACGGAGTTGCCGTTTCCGGCAACTGCGCAACCTCGGCCGTATCGCACCAACACCGCACACGCAAAGAATTGATAATCAAGCTTGATGGACGTATGCAAGAAGTCACGAGCCAGCCATGACCGTGGTGATTTAATCACATTATAATCACATTGAGATGGCTTTTCCTACAAGAGCACATGCAGGAGGCGTGCCACCTCTTTCGAAGGCTTCCAATCTTCTGTTCAAAAGTTGTGCCGGACCGACACGATACGACAACAAGTCATAGATAACAACTTTTGTGCTCGGTATTTTCTATTCCCTTTGTTTGGAACTGGCCGGGGGTTCTGACGCTTAGAAGTCCTCACCGACGCTGGATCTATCAAATCATGGAAAGTAGAGAGCGTTTAAAGAATGGGTATGCTTCATCTCTGCCTTTACTATGTCTTGCTGGCCTCACAGCGGGACTTAACGACGTCCCCCACATTGCTGCTGCCAGTGTTGTAACGTCGATAGAGAGGTAACTCTAATTATACTTCCACTGATGCTTGTCTCCTCCTCCATGCCTGCTGACTAGAACTAGTGACACACTCGGTACGATACGCACCACTGTTCCCTTCCTTCTCGGAACGATCCTCGCCGTCGCCTTTCTCAACCCCCTTCCTCGAGCCTATCAATACCGCCCTTCCACCCAGCTCTCACTATCAAATCTTCTCATTGCCTTGGTTCACACCTCAAAGCTGTTCTTCCCGCAGCTATGGGATTTGAGCGACGCTTTTACTATCATGGAACATATGTTGTTAGGTATTAGCAAGGTCTTGAACCTGGCGTTCGCCTTTGCTTTGTGTCACGGTGGGACAGCATCAATCAACGTCACATACGCAGCCACGGCTTTAGGCGTAGCCTTCCGGATAACCACGTTGGGGCTCGAAAAAGGGGGATTTGTCTCCCCGGTAATCAGCAACTGGTTCTTGGTTATAACACCACTCCTCTCGGCCACTGGCCTCGTTTTATCCACCACAAGACTCCAGGATACAGACAGAGACGGGGAACGCGAAGCCCATAACCACTCAAAACAAATCACCAAGGGCGGACTCGACCGCGGAAACATACATCACTGCCATCCTTTACCGTCGCCACCCACAACTGACTTTACCAACCCCCTGCCCGCCGTTTTCACACTCGCCCACCAGGCGACCGTACCCCTGATCATCTCGCTCTTACGTCAGTCGTTCACTCCGGTCTCCCAACACACAGTTGCTGACAACCCACCAACCGACGAGATACCCACCCTCCGTGTGTTAATCGCCGCCTCTCTATGGATTGGTCTCGCCTTTGGTTATGCTCTTGCTCCTGTATTGTCGTTGTCCGTCAGAGGAGGGAGGTATCGCGGTGCTGGGAATGTTCAGCGTCAGGGAGGGGAGAGGCTGCGTGAAAGCGGGAGTGTGGATGAGTGGGGATGGCCTCGACCGTTAACGATCGCTTTTGGCGTCATCTTCTGTATGCTCACGCTATCTCCGGCTTCACTTTGGACGTCGTATCTCACGGGTTGGAAGGATAATGCCGTGAGGGTCCCCACACTGGTCATCAGCGGGCTGGTTGGGATAATGGTGGGGTTACTTTACCCCTCGGCTGGTTCGTCTATGGCTGGAGTGGTTAATAATGGGATGTTAATGCCGGAGCAACATGATTTGGGGTCGGCTGGGGTTATCGTCACGTTTAGGACGGCGGGTGCTGTGTTTGGGCTCATGGTGGTGCAGTTGGCTGAGTGTCTGGATGTCCCAATCTTGCTGCGGTTGGCTGTCGCCGCCTCGTGTTGGGGAATGGTGGTGTGCTAGCGGGCGTTGATGACGAGCGATGGCCTAGGGGCGGCTTCTCTTTGTTAAGTATCCGTTCTTGAATAGTGGGAGGGCGTCAGGAGAAATGAAGCGATCTGCGCGCGGTGAAAGTTCTCAAATTGCCAAAGTTCTCTCTATCGTCTATCGCTCTATTTTCGTGACGTAGGCCCTATTCCAACGGACCTGCGTGGGTATCCTTATCTACTTCCTGCCCGTGGCGGCCTCCTTGACCGTCAACTTGCCGGCCACGATTTCCTTGACCGTGTTGTGGATGTCAGAGAAATCGTTGAAGGTGGTGAATACAACTTCCTCCTTCTCGCAGTAGGTGACAAGATCTAGTTGAGGGTCAGTTTGAGAGCCTTCGTTAAGAAAGAATAGAGAACATACCGCGACCGGACTTCGCGAACAACAAATCAGTCTCCTTAGCGGCCGAAAGGTCAGAAACACCATCACCGGCATAGAAGAGAACCGGCCTCTCCTCGGCCGGGAGCCGAGCGTAGGGGCGGATCTCGAGAGACTTATCGTGGCCGAAGCCGCTACAAAGATGTCAGTAAACTGGTCATCAGTTGTAGCCATAACACCCCATAAACAAGACCTTACCTGTCGTCATGGAAGACAATTTGCCACCCGCCTTCCTCGTTGATGCTCTTCCCGTCCCGCGGCGCAACATCGTTGCTCACAATCTGCAGCGTGTCCACGGCCTCCTCGCCAAGCAGATGAGCAAGCAAGGCACGAATGACAGGAGTCATGCCACCGCTGAGCACAACAATGGGCACATTGTTCTCGCTAGCCCACTCGAAGAAGGCTTTGAAGCCTGGGTCGAGGGTGATGTTCTGACGGAGGATGTCGATACACTCGTTGAAGGGAGTCTTGACGCTGTCGAGCATGTCCCGGAACGAGTCGCGGAAGTCGCGGCGGCCGTACAAGACGTCGGCGTTGCCCTCCTTGCGCAAGGCGGTCCCGAATCCGAGGTTGTCGGTCATGTAGTCATTGCTGTCTTGGACAGTGATAGTGCCGTCAAAGTCGGTAAAAAAGATGAACTTGGGGTTCGTCTTGAGCGCCGGAAGCGCAATGGGCAATGCTGATCCCATCTTGCCTGTTCTGTGAAGTTACGGAGGTGAGAGGGGTTGTGAGGTGAGTAAGTCCGGCAGGCGTGAGGTGGTAAGTGACCGTCAAGAGTCTGAGTTGAGGGTTGAATGTGAATAAGGGCCACGGGTGGGGTAGCAGAGACGAAATACACTTCTACTCGCAGATTTAGGCGGGTCGCGTCAGAGTCAGTTCTCTTTGTTCTCTAACAATACTGCGAAATCCGCTTGGCGTATGAGCAGACACGCTCGTGGGCGAAGGAGAGAGGGCGAACACGGCGTTCGGCCCCGCTACGAGTCCTGCACTGCGCGGCCGATCAATACTGACCGCACGTTTCGGCACCCGCTGAGCCGATTTGAGGGGCGTTTTGCAGCGGGGTCCCGGCGAGGATTGCGGCCGGTGTCGGCAGGGAGCGCCGGCTCGCAATGAGAACTAGTAGAACGAGGTCACGGTCGACATCTTTATTAAGCGCGGAACCTTGGTGCCGTAGCGTTTTCTCCGATTGATCATTGAGGTGCCGCGCTCCTGTAAAATATACGGACAGGACGCCTTATGTTCTCCCCACATAATGCCCCCTGATTAGAGCTGCGTTCATCTGTACAGTCCCTAAGGCACCTTGGCTGCTTTCTTGCTGCACACCCGCTAGATTGCGGACCAGATACATGCAGTCCCTGAGGTGGGCTTCTATCGCGTGGGGTGAATTTGCCCCACCACGGAAACTTTAAATTTCAAGCACTTCTTCTAGTGGGGTGAAATCTAGCTCTGCAAGCTTCGAGACTTTTCGAACCACCCGCGTTGCCGCCAGCAATACCTCGCACTCGAGATAGCTATGGGTAAACCAAGACGAGCCGCTGTTCTTGCGGCCGCACAGGAGTCGACCACGCCCCCCGACGAGTTGACTGAGACCCAATTCGTCGCGCGAATCGTCAGGGCCGAGGGCAACAGCCTCTACACTTGCGAGCTGCCCAACGGCAAGACCGCCACCTTAGAACTCGAGCCAAAGTTCCGTAACACCATCTTTGTCAGGCGCGGCGGATATGTGTTGGTGGACCTCGCGTCAGCAGAGGAACGATTAAAGACCAGCAAGGTCATGGGTGAAATCATCAACATCGTGCGCGACGAGAAGGCGTGGCGTAAGCAGCCGTACTGGTAGGTTGGCCCTCTTTAGCCGTGGATCAGGCGGTGGCTGACCGTGATGTTTGATGTATGCAGGCCGAAGAACTTCGTCAAAAACACGTTCGGCGAAGACGAGGACGACAATTCGACCGTTGGTAAACTGCCACCTAGTGACTCAGACGAGGAGTGATCTACTGCGTAGGTGTGCTGGGTCGATTGCAAGAATTGGATCAGCAGCCGACACGCATTATTCACATTATCGCTTGGCCGCCTCGTCCTTAGCTGCACCCCTCTTCGGCCCCGCGTCATCGCGAGTACCGTGCCAAATGAAGGCCACCGTAACAGCGAGAACTCCCACGACAACGCCTGAGCTCACCGACGTGCTCGGGTACACGTTCCACGCCCATTCCTGGGCCGCCCAGAGGGCGTATAGCAGGACGGGGTGAGCGCCGCTGCGCCAAAGAAGGAACGGGGTCGACCAGGCGAGATAGGCGTAGAATTGGTAGTGGAGAGACCGCGCAAAGAGGAGGCCGATGACGTTGGAGGATAGAATAATCGTCATAATAAACCGAGGCGTGATATCCCGGGCAACCACGCGCTGTTCCTGTTCCGTGAAGGGAGATTTGCCGAGGGTCATGGGGATCGCCAATTGTGTCAACGACTTGTTCGCGGGTTTCAGCCACCGGCTAGTCAAGAACACCGCCAGGACCACAACGTGCAGGCCCAAGAGCGCCAGTGAAAACCAGCGGCTGAGAAACACATCTTCGCCCACAAATCGCCAGTTGACCGTCCACTTGAAGAAAAACTGCCTCGACAGCTCAAACGCACGGCTCAAGTAACCCCAAGGGTTCTTCGACAAAAACGGCACAGCAGTAAGGACCTGCACCAGCCCCATTGTCACCGCAAGCCGTAAACTCGTCGCAAACCCCGCACCGAACAGTAGGACCACACCCGCAGCCGGCAATACCAACAGCAGCGACATCTTAACACCTAGTCCCAATGTATATGCCAATGCCCCGGCCGTCCATGACTTCCGCTGCCAGAAGAACACCGCCGCCCACAGAAACAACGCCGCAAAGCAGTCGTTAAAACACCTTAGCACAAACACACTATGCAGTCGCTTCGACAGCACCAACAGTGGAAGGACATATGGCGGCACGCCTGCCTTCCGGTAGCAGGCCATGACCACGGCCAAAGCAGTCATATAAACACCGGCAAACAATCGTTGTGCCAGCAGGATGTTGAGGCCCTCATCGGTGAGGTGGTAGAGCGCACGGTAGACAAGGACGTGCGCAGCTGGGTAGACTAAGGGGCCGGTGTCGCCGCGGATGAGAGGGTAATCGCGTTCCCCCGAGACAATTTGCCCGATCTGCTGCATGTAGGCTTTCCAGTCGATTTCGGTGTCTTTCAGGGAGCGAGAGGTTAGTTTCTCGAGGGTGTGGATATGGGGAAGCTAGGTGTGCATACAGGGTATCTTCCAGATAATTACGGCGCACAGCAGCGCGTCGGCGAGGAAGAGTAGGGGAGGGATGAGGCTGGAGAGCGCATGGCGACCGTTGAGGATGTCGAAGACAAAGTGGGTTGCGCGGGCCGCAATTGGGGGGTCTGGGTTCGTCATGATGTCGCCGTCGACATCGAGCGTGGCCGCTCGAGAATCGAGATGTTACGACAAGAGTTTGGGCTTTGTGTTGAGGACGCGTTGCCATTGGGAGTCGCTCCGGCAGCGTGGCTCTCAGGCTTCGGGGTGTGAATGGGCCGTGCACCGCCTGGAATACGCTAAAGATTCAGCGCACAGTTACTCCTGTAAATTACCGGACGGCGGTTCCTTTCGAATTTTTTCCCATGGCCGCTTACATGTCAGAACCCCTTCCACTTTCCATCTCCAATTTGAGCGTGGTCGTCAGCATGCTTCGATTACCTAGGTACATGTACATAAGCTGCGAACTTTTCTCCGATGTCATAACCTCCATATCAGAGCTTTGATTCCCTCTTTCGCCTCTCGACAACTTCGTCCACCAGCTCGACCACCCTCTCCGCACATCCATAGCTCCCCTGATAACCCCATCCGGCGTGTCCATAATTATGTACCACCCACGTCCTACCAATCTTCTCCTTCTCAAGCCTCACTCCGCCCTCTCTCCAGGGCCGTAACCCAACTCCATGCCGGATCACATCCAACGCCTCGATGCCCTTACCCCCGGTCAACTCCGGATGCACTTCCACCGCTCGCTTCATAATCCGTATCGCGATATTCGGATCCGGATTCGCCTCCCAGTTACCCTTCATGTAGGTACCGCCCAACACTGTGCCGCCGCCCGCAGCCCGCTGCATGATGTACAGGATTTCCTCCTCGCCATCATCAGTCCCGCTCGCTGTCGGCATCAAGCCACCCGCCTGGTTGCGCACCACGACAATCTGGCCCCGCGCTGGTATCACTTTGGCGTCCATCACCCCGCCCAAACGGCATGCTAACAACCCGGACGCATTCACCACCACATCCGCCTTTCCGCCCTCGCCGTGAGCCGACATCCCTGCGGCCTCGTTCACATGGTTCAGCGTAGCTCGTTTGAACTTGACGCCTAGTTTCACGCATTGGCCGACAAGCCAGGAGAGGTATACAGGGGTGTTGATGCAGACAGAAGTAAACTCGCAGGCCGAGTGGATCCCGGACGGCAGTTCACTCGCGGGGAGTTCGCGGAAGTCATCCATGAGGTCGGCATACCAGGGGGATTGCTGGAAGAGCCCGTCCGAGAGCGCGACCTTTAACCCAGAGGAAACGTCGGCCTGCCGGCGTAGCACGCGGGCAGCTAGGGGTGGTGTCAGTCCCGGGCCTCACTCAACGCAGAAGGAGTGAGTCAAGGAGAAGGGGTTGACTGACTCTGAAAGTGTAGCCCCGCTTCCGGAACCTCGGCCGCCAGCCGGCGGAGTTCGGGCCAAGTGCGTCGTTCCCAGCGGCTGTCTTTTTCAGAGTTCATTCTACCGGGTAAACATCCATTAGTTAATGACACGCGGATCGCTTCCATAGCCATTGAAGGTAGTAGCTTACGGCAGGACGTTGGCGCCAGCCCATGGAGAGGTGTACTCGATGTCATAGTCGCCAGGCATGTGCTTGGCAATGACAGTCACATTGTTTCCCTCTTCCTTCGCCAGGAGCAGAGCACAGGTGAGACCGCTCACACCAGCACTGTTGAGGGGTTAGCAACGGCCTTGAGATCACGGGGCGCAGAGCGATGGGCGTGCCGGTGCTTTGTTTGCTTACCCCAGAACCACTATGTTTGGCATCTTGACCTCGGCCTGCTCTAAAAAAACGTAATGATTTAAGGAGCTGTCGGGTAACAGGTGGGGGGAAATGGGGAGTCCCTAAAATGGACCGCCGAGGGAATTATATAGGACAGGAATTGGTCAGAGATAACAGCTGGCGGTTGTCAACAGAGAAGAAATGGGTCAACTCGTCCTCGAATTACACCGAAGACTAGGGGGCTCGGCGTTGAGTTATTGGCGGAGGTCACCCCGCACACCGCTGCCGACAGCAGCCGCACAGCCCTTGATCAGAAACAGCCTTCTTTCTGCTCTCCAAGATACAACTTTTACCTCGTTTATTGTGCTGATTGCTCCTGTTACCCTATGTTTTGAGGATCCTCTTCGATGAAGTCAAGTGCTTTGAGAGAGACTAAGTCGCCTAACGAGCCGCCTTATGGAGGATAGGAGGGGTGAAGCTCCCTGGGCCCACAGCCTTCACTTTCAGGGCGTAAAGCCGTTTATTAGATAACGGGACTCCGAAATGGTTTCCGGGATTGAGTACGTTACATGACACCGGAGAGTCAACGACAAAACGTTTGTGCCACGAGGATTGAGAGAAAGGTACGAAGTTACATTCACACATTGATAAACCTCATATCAGCAACTTGTAGTATCCTCATTTCAAGGGCCGCTGGTCTAGTGGTATGATTCTCGCTTAGGGTTCACCCTACAGCTTCTGTTGCGAGAGGTCCCGGGTTCAATCCCCGGGTGGCCCCCATTTTTTCCCCTTTCAACTATCCTCATCCATCCCTCTTTACCTGTATTTTTGCTTCGACGCATTTGACATGGGGAACCGTTATCTGAGTCGTATCATTTACTACATTGTTCAATGGCCAGGATAATTGCACGTTACGCCCCTGTTGCCTGCTTTATTTACTTTTCTTAACTCCGACATTCGTATCTTCGTCAGGCACCGTGAGCTAACAAGCACGATTTTAACGCGTGTTTTTCCAAGGGAGCCTTGCGGCGTCTGAGAATACCCTTTTCTAAACAGCGGACCCGAAATAAAGGATGTTTTGATCTCACTTGTTAAAAGTGCCAGGCAATTAATTGTATGACGCTGGACTTGCTTGCGCCACCAGGGTAAATTGGAATATTGAGTTGTTTGACCTGACTGTATTTCCGTTTTGGTATCGACAATGAAAATGAATGCCTGCACAAAAACCTTGCTATCCTCCTCTATAATTAGCAGCCGCATACCGACTGGCGATGTAAGCCCCATCCATTATAGTCTTTACGCCGACTTCGGCTCCTCGGTGTTCTCAGTCTCGCTCTCGTTCTTGCTTTCGTTGTCGGCAGCTGGTGCAGCAGCGGACACAGCAGCCTCTTCCGGGTTATACTTCTTAATAAGGTTCAGTACCCGGGCGGGGTTGGCACCGACGAACTCGTCCACCTTCTCGCCGTTCTCAAAGAAAAAGAAGGTCGGCATAGCGCGGATTCCGAGTTCTTGGGCAAGGTCGGGGAGCTGGTCAACATCGAACTTGGCAAAGAGCGTCTTGTCTTTGAACTCGGGGTTTTCGGACCAACTGTGTGATGACGCGGTGTTAGTCTGCTTGTAACCATAACGATTTGGGGGTGGGGTAGTGGTGGTGAGCGGGGAGGATGTGGGTGGGAGGACGAACTTGGCCATCTGGGGCGCAATAGCCCTGCAAGGACCGCACCATGTCGCGAAGGCGTCGAGGATGACGACCGGGTTCTTCTGAATCGTCTCTTTGAACTGCTCGTGCCTGCAACAGAAAACGTATTAGCCCGTGTCTACAGGTGTAGGGGTAAAAGGTAGCACCAAGTGAATGTCCGGGGCCCCCCATCAATAGCTGAGAGGAACTAGGAGAAGGACAAGGCGGGACTTACGAAGTAATGTTGAAGATGGCCATCTTGGGCGAGCTGGCTGTGAACTGTCTCGTGGTGTTTCTTGTCACTGTTGGTGGAATTCCTCGAAAGGTCCTGAAGGCGGGGCGAAGTAGTCTGGTATTCATTGGGAGCGTGGGATGTTTGCGCCGGGCGGAAGTGAGGGTTTATGAGGGCCGATTCTGCAGAGGTCGCGGGGTGGATTCCAGCGAATGATGTAATCCAGGGCCCTCAGATTTGTCACTGGGCCGATGGCGCGACCCACGGTTCTTCCGACTTCATGAACCAACGAGACCGCATGTGGAAACCTCGATTACACAACGAGGTAGTGTAAATGCACGTCGATCTGGGTGACAAGTCAAGCTATATTCGGACTCAAAATTTACGTATAGAAACAAGATAATCTGATTCCTTCCCCAGTATTTTCTTCTCCGGCTTTCGTTGATATTCCCCACCTCCAACCCGCCGATTTAAACCCTAACCCCGCTCCCCTGATGCTTGCCTCATGTGCGCGTTTCGCTTTCCTCGACGGTCTCAATCCCGTATACACAACCCCGAAACGCCGAGGGATCAGTAATCTGTACCTAATCCTCAACCAACCATTTCACGGCTCACCAATGTTATCACGTTCTTGATGACCAATTTTGACAGTCTTTTCGTTTCACAGGCCCCTGGGTAAAATCGGCACAAAAGTCTTGAACACGACTAGACGGGATCTAACTAGCACCAACTCAAGTTAAGTAAACACCACATTCTCGCAGGCCTCCCCACTATCACACTTCTCATACAAACTCAAACGCGCATCACCGCCGCAAATCTCACCCTCGTCACCCGTGCACCGGAAGTTGCAGCCCTCCAGGCTAGCCAGTGTTGTCGCGGGCCAGCGCGTCGCGACCACTGCCTTACCACACCAGCACTCGCGGCTCCATTCGGTGCCCGCGTACTTGAACCCGCCCGCCGTACAAAACGCCGCGCACGCGGCATTGGTGTTGGTATCTGTCGACGTGGACGCGTCGGGGAGTGTGCGGAAAGCGCCGTCAGTCGTCCAGCGTTCCTCGGGCGCGCAGCCGACGAAACGGAAGCCGGAGGAGGTGAGGTCAACGAACGGAGCGCTGCTGGGGGTACTAGTTGCGGTGGAAGTCCTGGTGGAGGTCGTTGTGGTGGAAGTTGCTGGGATAGTGGAGGTGGAGAGTGTGGTGCTGGTTTGAGGAGGGAGGTCGGTCGTGGGAATCACCACGAGAGTGACTTTGATGCACTCGCGGTTGGGGTCGACCACTGGCTATGGGGTTAATACGGCTTCTTTTGGTGGAAGGATCAACAAGGGAGGCAAGGGGAGCGCATACGTGTGTTGCCCGGCGGGTAGTACCGGAACTCGTGGCTCTCTTCAAATGAAGAACGAACACAGATGTGGCCGCCCGTGGGCTGATCTTGCCAGGTCACGAACCGAAGCTCAATCTGAAGCGCGTCTGTGTCTGGGTTGCAGGCGTAGGTCGGCTTGAAGATGGCTCGTGGGTCACCTCGGCCAGTCATGAACATCTTCGTGGTGTGGTCGATCTCCGAGAACTTGGTAACTTATGTGAGCTGGCCATTGTACTACGACTAGACCCGGAACGGGTGGGAACAGAACACACCTCCCCACCGATCACGGCGCGCACCCCATCCGGGACATGGTTGATGACGCCGTCGACAAGCGTCAGGTCGTAGGTAGGCACACCGACGGGCCCGATGAAGAGATGACGATCACCGCCACCAGCTTCAAACAGGTTCATATACTTGTTGTGGACTTCAGGCCGGGTGGCATTCTGGACCTGAGCTCGGAACGGGTACGCAATGTTGTTATCAAGAGGGTCTGTTGGGATGGTGCAAGCTGAAGCCGTAACAGCGCTGGCAAGCAGCGCCGGGATGATCTTGCGATTCATGATGCTGGCGTTACCGAAATGACAACTCGAAGTCGCGCGAGAGAGGGTATATTTTAAAAGTCTCCCGCGAGCGTTGAACCACCGAACCAACCGGCCGCGCTCTTTATAGCTTCATTCCCCCTCCCTCGCTTTCCGCCCCATGGGTCCAACGCATCCTGCGTCCGAAAACAAACCATCACGGATCCATCGAAAAAAAGGTTTCACTGCAGCCTCCCAATATTCCCTTACCCCCCGGGCGCGGGCCGCCCAGGCTCGGCCCAGAACCGAGCTGAAGCGGCAGGTTCGATCGCGCCCAGTGCCTCACTGGCTGCTAGTTGTCGCCCAAGAACTTGGCTCCCACCCTGCTAACGAGCTTCCGGAAATATGGTTAGCTTGGGGGTGACGGTGGCTTCCACAATGCCGCAGGGCTGGAAACTTTTTCCGCCGTTTGCTTGCGGTTGCTTCTCTTAAAAACTCCGGTATACGAATATACTATGACTTCATAGTATGCCTCTTTTTTTAGCAGCCGAGAGCTCTCGTCGAAAACGTTATCAACACCCACCGTTTTCGGCCACGAACTCGAGACTCGACGCAGAAAATCGCAGGAACGTGCAGCGTCGCACAGGCAACTTCCGCCCAGACAGCACACATCAGCCGCACCTTGGTCCTCGTATCCATGACCGTCTCGGGTGATCGGCGTATATTTTGCCGGATTCGTCCGGTATGCAGGAAGCTGCAGAATGTTCTTTGGCAGCAGGGCTCCAGGGGTTTGAGTCTGGGCCCTGAGACAAAGGCCGCCGCGCAATGCTCGCCTGTTGGGGCGCGCAAACGGTGGCTACTGGGGGGTTGGGGGTGAGAAATACCCGCTGAAAAAGGAAAGTACATTCCTACGAAAAAGTCGCGGGAAAGAAGAGGTAACATCCATATGGGCTACTAAGAAGAAACAATCGCGGGAGGGGAGGCGGGAAAAACCGAGTATCTTCCTGCAAAAAGACGAGAAGTTTTGATCCTTAGTTATTCTTCATCTTTTCACGGCCGTCTTCCCGGCGCTGATGAAAGAAGAGTGCCCTCAGAGATACACCTCCTACATGGCAAATTAAGCCTCGTTGGATGGAATAATCTAGAGTATTATAGGTATTGTATAAAATCACACCGAAACTAAACTTATGGGAAACAACTCATCCCCGTTCGAACTGAAAGTTACATGATTAAATGGAAACCCGATGTCCTTTGAGGTCTACCGGACAACTTCGGTTTTTCGCAGGCCAAGCTAGTCACATATTCTACAACTAGGAGAAGGTAGAAGATGAAGGCTTGGGTTTGGTGCTTTGCCTCCCAACGTTTGGTCTCTCTCACCAGGCTTGAATTTCCCCAGTATACGCGACAAACTTCCCACCCCACTTCTCTCTCGTTGCTGTCGTCAACACCTTGAACAATCCGTTAATGGAATCCTCTAGCTCAACCCAAGGCTCGCTAAACCCGAAGTTCCCGAACACCTCGGCGGCCCGCCAGCCCATGTCGGTCTTGGTCCATCCCGGGTCGAGGATAATGCTAGTGAGCCACTCGTCTTCGCCGTGGATACGCACGCCGTACCAATTGAGCATGCACTTGGAGCCAGCATATGAGGCGCTGGGAACGGGAGGTTGATTGCTATGAGTAATAGCCAAGGCCTAAGTCAGCATATCTCTTCGAGTTTCAAGACCTCTCTCCATCTTTCACCGTTCTAGAAGCAAGATCGACGGCCAAACTTACCCTAGCGAGCCCCCAGACGACCCCATGGGAGCGAAAATCGGGTTCTTAGACTTTTGGAGCAAGTCTCGCGTTGCCTGGTACAGAGCAATGACACCCAACACATTCACCCTCACATGCTCCTCAATGACAGCCAGCTTCACATCCTTGACCAGCGGCCAGTCACGCGAGATGCCTGCGTTTGCGACCACTGTGTCCAGATGGTCAACACCGTGCTTGGACTGGAGCTCGTCGACGACAGCTGCTGCGCTCGCTTCTTCACCCGCATCATACCGGATCGTGATGAGCGTGCTCCCGGTCCCGCGGGTGAGGTTGGCTAGGGACTGGGAAGTGGGGTGCTCGGGATTGCGCACGGCGGCTATGACGGTCTGGTGTCCTGGTTAAGATATGAAGTGGGCATTTGTTTACCGTTAACGCGACTGTCTACTCACGTGGTGTGGTTGGGCTAGGAATCGGCCGACTAGACCTTCCCCAATACCCCGGTTGCCGCCAGTGATGAGGACGACGGTGGAAGTCATGTTGTCGATTGTATGTTGAACGCGGCGGGGGGAAGAAAGCAGTTGTGAGAAGTCGAGGGCCGATGGGAATGATGAGAAGAACGGCCGGCGCCTTAATGGGGTAAATGGTATGTTATTTATACATCCCTCAACCGGAATTCAGGCATATGAGGGGTTTGGTCCAGGGCGAGAGGTTCAACGACGTAATGCCGGCCAAACATCATCCGTCACGGTTGGGGTTGTACTTGCCATACCTCCCTCATCTACTTACTACATTTCGGTTCACTTGATTCGGCGACAAGCTTCAGGCATGCTGACAAACGGGTTCGGACTTGGGTGGCTCGGACTCTCTTCAATCCCGACATGAAAATGGTTGAGTTGGTGAGGTTATCACCCCCACCTACAAGCTACGCTCCTGGTTAAACCTTGAGCCCCAACACAATTCACCCTGGTTTGTTTCGTTGGGTCTTGAGTCCACCACATGAGAACTAAAATCCGAATTATTTACAGGCAAACCACTGCCTTCCATTTGGTGAGCTTGATGTGTGAGTATTGATGAGAAAAGGACAGAAAAGAGGTTATCATCAAATCTTCCGCCTCCTATGAATCATCACACACATCTTCACATCATCCTACAGACTTAATTACTCCTCTCTCCATCTCACAAACTCGGTCTCCAAATGCTTTTTCAACTCTGCGAATTTATTCCCAAACACTCTCCCACACCTCCAGCACACCAACTCCCGTCCTAAGTTGGCATTCTGATACCTTGTCTCACGGCGTGCGTCGTCTGCGGCCAGCGGCTGGTCGGCAAGCGGCACAAGAAATGGGGTCGTGAAACTGTTGTAGTGCTTGCGATGGCGCATCCGGTCCGAGTGCATGTCTCGCGACACGATATGCACGTGTAGATGGGCCATCGATGGGTGCGCGTGTGTGCCAACTAGGATCTCGCTTTCATAGTCCCGGCCCGGGGGTAGCGGGAGCTCCTCGATGGGTTTTGCCTCGCCGGTGTCGTCGTCGCCGGCGCTGACGTCATTCAGATGGTTCAACGCCGCGTCACGGGCCCGGTTGGTGGCTGAGAAGGACCCTAATCGGCGGGAGAGTTCGGCGGTGGCCAGGCGTACACCGACGGCGGCCTCCTCGCGCATCATAGCTAGGAACTCCTTGTCCATAAAGGCTGTGTGCGGGTGGAGGAGGTAATGCGCGGGGGAGCGCGGGAGCAGGAGAAGATGCACTGTTGCCTTGGGGAAAGCGTCCTTGATCAGGACTGTGTTGGTTGTCACGCGGAGAACCTCGTTCGGGAAGCGTTCGGGATGGTCGATGTACTCGACTAGAGCACCGCGCCAACGGCCGCGGATGACTTGGGAGGCCTTGTTCGCGAGAGATTGGGGTTGTTGTGATACTGGAGCTTTTGGTTTCGGCGCCATCAACTCAGTGAAAGCGTTCCGCGTTGAAGCTGTCTTTGATTTTGAAGGTGGATTTTCCGTTGATGTCGAATTCTCTGATTTCGCCTGTGCTGGATGGTATGTTTTAGGGCTCAATGTCTCGGGCTGGACCTCCTCGTCCATGTCGTCCGCTGAATCTGCCATGCTGGGGAACTTGTTACAGAACTTGCTTTGACGAGAAATCAATGCGAGTAAACGCGCGCGGTATAATTTTGATCGAGCTGTTGTATTCGTTATCATTAAAGAAAATGCACCGACTTTTGTTTGTGTCGCTCGTTTCCGGGTCGTTTGTGAGTTGGGAAACCTGGGATTGAAAAGTCCAAGTTTGGAGGTTCGAGCGGCAGCCTAGAACCCGCCAGTGTAATGACACACCAGTGCCTAGCGATCGGGCACTTGCACCCGGTCAACTCACTCTTGGTTTCAGCACTTCCACATTTTATCACTTCAATGGAGTTGACAGTCGAGGATTGAGGTGGCGTCGAAACCTTTACATTTTACACCAAGAGAATCATTTACCCAACTAATTCCCCCAGGGAAAAAATTGGTTTATCTTCGAAACTATGTCTTTCCACTTCAGATTCAATGTACATACACCTTGCCTGATATCGACCTTACCAGTTCTCCTATAATTTATTCCACCTTCAAAATTTTCTTCACATACTGAATTTGCGCAGCCGTGAGACCTCTCTGAGCGCCTTGCACAGTCATAAACTCCATAAATGCCTTCCTTTGATCCATCGGTACCGCACCGCTTACCTCCCACACACGTGTCGCAAACTCGCTGTTGAGAAGCCACATAATATCCCCAAAATCGTTGGACTCGCCGCCGCCACGGGATGTGAAGGCGGCCATCTTAGCTTTGAGGAGGTGCTTGACGTCGAGGAGGCGGTACTTCCGAGGACCGCGTTCAGTTTGGCCATCGACCTCCTCGGAGGCATCGAGAACGTTCTTCGGGGCACCGAGTGATGCTTAGTAGTGGAGGAAGGCGGTATGTCAACATTTTGATAGACTCTGGCTGACAGTTTACATGAGAGACCTGAAAAGTACACACCTTCACTGATCAAGTCCACGCACACCGGGACTTCGGCCAACCCAGCGTGAAACTGTCCGCCAACACGGACAAAAACCCGCATGACACCTGATACCGGGCCTTGGGGAATTCGTACTCTAGACGGCCGAGGATCAAAAAAAGATCAGCAACTCGTCCGTTCAATCGCAAAATGATCATCAGTCAAGCATCAAAAGGGCCGTTTCCATCTTACCGAGGGTCAGTAACCAGCGCCGCCCGCAGCTTCTGCATCGTGGTGGCCACCGCTAGATCTACGTCTAGCGTCAACCGCGGGCTGCCACGCAGCCGCAGCGAGAACCCTCCCATCAAGGCATAGTCGATTTCATGGCTGGACAGAAGCTGAATGATGTAATCCGCACCATACACAATATGGCCCGCCGTGGCCTTGCGGCTTTGTTTCTCGAGAACATGGAGCTGCTGATGGGTGTATGAGCTGGGCGTGTCGACCGACGATGGTGTGGTTGGCACGTTGGGACCACGGGGCTGGAGAGTAGGGGCTCTCCTGTTCGGAAGGGTCTGTAATGTTGGGGCTGTACCGCGTCTTGCGGCGGCTGATGTTGAAGCGGATGTGGTAGCGCGTGATGAGGAAGTTGATGCTGCACTAGAGGCTGTGGGTAGAGTCGAAGCTGTAGTTGTTGTAGTGTTAGTCGTGGTAGACTTTTGGACGGCAGCTTTAGATGTTGTCTCAATTTTTGTAGTCGCGGTAGCAGATGTATTATTGGTCTGGGTTGTCGCCGTTGTTCGGGTTCGGGTGGTTTGTGCTGGTTGTCTGTCTTGATCATCCGTGGACGCTGCTTTCTTCGCCGTTGATTTAGTTTTTGGCAGCGGGTCTTCCGTAGACGGCTTCTTTTTCACGGTGACCTTTACTTTTGGCTGTTCCTCTTCTGGAGTTGACTCCCTGGATTTGGATTTCTTAGATTTAACTGTCGACATCGTGTCTTCTAGCCCCGACGGGAAGGTTATGAACAACTATTGAAATGTTAACGTGCACCCTAACTTTTCTCATGGTGTTTTACCTATCTCGTTGTCTCAAGACGGGTATGTATCACTGACCTACCGGTCACTCTTCAGATAGTGTTTCGATAGTTGACTTAGTTCACGATTCTGTCGGCTGTTCTTAACGTATAACTTATCCGCCTTGAACTGATAAGCCCAGTCGAACTGTAAACCGATGATTTGTACCACACTATTGCCGATGACCGGTATAAATGAGAGGCGAGAGATCCCTAAACCGGAAGGATAATATCACCCGCGATATGATGGCGAGGTTAGTAGTCTACACCTAAGTGGATGTATACAAATATAAGATGTAGTAATTTGGTGAAGTTATTGACGTCTCTTATTCACAACAGCTAGATACGACGCTGATGGGACGGCCATTATATTCCCCATTGGCCGTCCGCATCGGCTAAGTCCGTGGTCGGCTTAGAATCCTTAATGTTCCAAGTTCCAGCATACAGTAATGGCCTTAGACAAGACCCCGCCGCGGATTTAAGCTTTGGTTGTTATGTTGGAAGAAAACCATACAGTCGGTAATTTGCAAGTTCTTGTCAGCGTGGTGCTGACATCAAATCCTTTGTGGCCGAGACAAAAAAGCGGTAATCATCACGGTCTTCGGCCGTCAGACCAATAATCCATTTTTTTCTCCCGTGACCCTCAGGTTCCCCGGTAACTACCCACATTGTTGTCACGTAGTTCATCACCCGTTTCCAGATTCTTAACACACGAGGGGCGCGGTGGATGAGAAGGATCCGGCCTGGACCAAAACTGGGACTTGGCGGCCATGCAGCTCAACCCAGAGGATGATGACAGTGGGGCGAGGGCCGCTGACTTGTTGGTTTCGATTAGCGCGATGCTGCTTGGAGAGGGTGCTGATATTTGCTATCATTGTATCCCATCCCAACCCCGGCTTTTGAAACGCTCGCCCGCCGAGAACTTTCTAGTTCCTGGGCCCCAGTCTAAGTCAACCTTGAATCCATGATCCATCCACCATCATGGAACCCTTTACCACCCATGACTTAGAGAAATGGCGAGAACAATGGAATACCGAGATGTCTCATCTGCCCAAAGATTTGCAACAGCCGTTCCCAGATCCAAGCCAGTTCAAAACCGCAACTCATATGCGTAACATCATTGAACTCCTCGAACAACACGACATCGCTTGCTGCATCGTTGGTATCAAGGCTCTGTGTTATTACGGCGCTGGAAGACTTTGCGAGGTACGAATGAAGCGTTAGCTCGTCCCAGCTAGAACTCGTTTGTAGGCCAATGATTAACAACATTTTGTTTCCATGAAGACCATTGAATTCTGTGTTCCCACCCAACAACTCGAAGCGGCCAACTCCATTTTCTCCAACGGCCCGGCAAGTCAAAACTACACACCATGGCGAGGATTCAACCCCGTTGCGGAAGCTAGACTTCGTTGCTCTCTCTATCACACCTTCCCTCGCTACCGTCTCAATTCAGAAGATGATGGCGCTCTCTTTGACTTCTACCTCGTTCCCTCCGTCGACTGGCGATTTGAATGCATCCCCGAGAACTTCGAGTACAGCGCCCAGTGCCGGTTACCCTACCCGAAGCTCCAACTTTTTGCTCAGTCCCTCCTAGAGAGACAAAATATGAGCGACATCCAAGACCTAGTTGACGGCATGGACCTCACCGAAGAATGGGGCAACGAACACCTTTTCGGCAACGAAACTAGCCCTGGCGCAAAAGATGACTACGCCCATTGGGTATCCAACAAGAACGCACAAATCCGCGCTGCCTTGCCCGACGCGGTCAAAAACGATCCACTGACCACTATCTTGGGCACCTCACTGTACGAGCTTGGAGATGGTCCGATTAATTTCCGCGAGAACTTCAACCACCTCGCCCGGACGCGGCAAGAACGGATTGGACCGGAATACCCACCGGGTACCTTTGTTACGAAGTTTAGAGCGAAAGGGTCGCCGGATCCGAGGACGGAAATCAGATTTGACGTGTAGCGGGAGAAAGATAATCCATGATAAAGGCAATAGTTACATAATTACCGCCATAACTCGACACGTGAAACGTTGCTTATTAAAATTGACTGCGGAGATTATTGAGTCGTGCAAGTAGACAGTAATTATAGTCTACACATATTCTATTAAACCCTTTACATCTTTAAGTGATGAAGAAAAACGTCGGGGATCAGTAAAGTTCGTTATGGCCTTCCGACCCTCGGGTTATGCACGTTTCTATGTATTTTAAGCCCTCCAAACCCCTTCATACCCGAGTCAGTCCAGTCATATCGGCCATTCTCCCCATCACACCATGTTAAAGGACCAAAGGAAAAACAACCGCCCATCGAGGCCACCGGCCGCGAGTACTAGCTCCCATCCCTTGGTATCAACCCATAACGCGCCAAGGAAACGGAAAGGGAAAACAGCCTGCCCAGATCATTGCCCTCTCGTGATAAACGTAAAGGCCATTAAAGAGGGGGAAAAACACAAGAATACAAAGGGAAAACAAAAGAGACGATCTGGGCGGTAGTAATGGAGGTGAACGGATCCGTGGGCAAAGGGGCACGTGGGTAATTATATCCCACCCCGGTGCCCCATGACCAAAAGTTGATCGATGTCTGATTCGGATTCAAGAGAGGATAGGGTAGGCTTGTGGCTGATCTTAGAGACTGGGTGTGTTTGTGATGTTTTGACCTTTTTTTTCCTTTTTTTTTTCTTTTTTTTTTTGGCCCGGGTGTTAGGCCGAGAAGGATAGGAAATGGAGTGTAATGAGCGAATGAAGGTCGGTTTGAATGCCCGTTGGCGGGCTAAAAGTTGTTAGGAAATGTGCAAACGAGTGTCAAGTCTCAGGATCGATCAGCCAACAAAACCCCCCTTCCATATCAGATTTCCTTTCCATGGTCGTTCACTTCGTTGCCGGAGCCCATTATGCATCCATTCCGGAGTGCAAGGTTGCCGTCTTCGCGTCGACTGAGGAACGAGGCGAAATTGAGAGCAGCCGTGCGCTCCCGGCGCTGATGCGCCGAGCGTGCGCCTTCCCATAGTCGATGCTTGTCGCCCGCTGAAGCCCAACATTGTCGCTGGCGTCGCTCTCGCCCTCTGTGCCCTCTACACCTTCTTCATCAAACGATCGGAGCAAGCCCTCACGACTCTTGATTCGATCGAAAGCCTGAGAGCGTACAACTGTGGGTTGCTGACCTTCGACGCTGCCCCAGTGGGGCACTTCTTCGCCCCAGTCACTCGATGGTCGGGCCTCTCCAGTAGATTTACGATTTAACGCGGAGCGGTCGCCGTGTGGAGGGGCAAGGCGCGAAAGGTAGTCATCGTTGGCGATGTACACATCGTCGTTGGGATTCTCGCTAATCGGAAGATTGCTGTGGTCCGACTCGGGAGTTCGACGGGATGATTGCAAACTAGGTCCGTGCTCCATGATCCCCGAGGACTTGCGCTTCTTTCCTAGTCCGCCACCGAACCACGATCCCTCAGAATCGATAGAGGCTAGCGACATCGCTTGGGGCTCGGGAGAAATTCCCGGGCCAGTCGTGTGGCTCAGGGTGGATGGTGTCTGCTGCATTCTATCTTCGGAAGGCGACTCAGAGATATGCGAGTCGTGTTTCGGTCTGAATGTCGATGGTGACGATGCTGCCGTTTCTGCAACCGGGGGAATGTCGGTGCGGATTACCGCGGGGGCCGGATGGGTTTCGGCTTCCGGCGACTGTACACGGGATGCTGGAGGGGAGATGGGGAACTCTGGAAGATCCTCACGGAAGCGTGACATAGTTCTCTTGGGGACCCCGGCTCCAAGATGAAGCGGAGTCGGGGTTATGGTAAGTGCGGGAGTTGGGCTTGTTTGCATCGAATCCCGAGAGGTATTGGAGAATGAGGGCGGGCCTCTTGAGTGCCGTCTTCTTTTGCTAGCCCATCTGAACAAAGAGGTCCACGCCCGCGGGCTTTTGGTAATACTTCCATCCAAGGGTTTTGATGGTTGTTCCGACCAGTCCGTCCTGGTCGTGGATTGTTGCGGGGACTTGGATCGTGAGAACTTCCGGCGTAACGACCCCTTAGATACAGGGGTCGCCAAAACTGGGGTGTCCTCGTTAATGTCGGGCAGGGTTTCCAACGGCGGTAACGGGTGGCTGTCGACTCGGTGGAATGTAGCCACAGGGCCTGGTCGGTCGGTCGCTTCGCACGGTTCCAAGTTGTCGCCGTCGAGCTCCGCCGACTCGCCGTTGTATTCCGGTGAAGGGGTATTTCGGATTCTCGAGGATGTGACAACGGCAGAAGCTGGGTCAACGCCGAGGCCGGCAGTTTCCCGACCGAAAACCCCGCGTTCAAGGTTCGGGGGCGACTCTCGTCCATGCTTAATCGCCTCAGCCTCTACGGCTTTCTGCTTCTCGGCGCGCCTCGCAAGCCTTTGTTCTAATTTCTCTTGTTCCAGCTGCTTTCTCCGGGCCCGTCGTCGTTGATCCCGCTCCATCAACTCACGCAAGTCGCTGGCACTGAGGTCGTCGGCAAGGTTGTCGACCCGCTTGTGCGCCTTCAACGTTGCCTCGGGGATTGGTTCAGTTAACCTCGTCTGGAATTGAGACGGGCTTCGGGCTACACCTGTGCTTCCCTGTACATGGGGTCCGGCTCGCGGGTTGGTCGTGTAGCGCAATGTTGGCCGTGGCGAAAGAGATTCGAAGGCGGAAACCTTATACGAGATGTAATCTGAATCCGAGGAAAGGGCAGAATCGATGGATTCGGCGAGCGGTAACGAGATATCTGATGACCGATTGTACCTCTCGAGCTCAGAACCCTTGACATCGCCGCCGCCGAACCCAGGTCGGTACCGTTTCGTATCTTTTCTCATCGGCCGGCCAGCCGTCCAATCTTCAGCAGCGGGGCGAACGGGTGCGAAAGCGCTCATTGCCTTGATCTCGGCTTCACGTTGACGATCATCCCTCCGGCGTTTCTTGCTCGACAGCTTCCGCAACGGGCGGTCCCCATCCTTCTTGCCATGAAGCGTCGGAACTCGCCACAGCATGTTGTCTCTCACGGCGTCCACGCCATATTCATCAATTCGGGTGTCGTTCCCAGCGTCTGGCATTGGTGTGTCTCCGTCACGCTGCCCCCCAATAATCCGTTTCCTTCCAACCTGTACGGAATCCTCGCGCCCAGGGGAGAAGCTGTATGCGCGAGGCCGCCGGTAGAGTTTGTTTGATCCCGTTCGTTGTCTTTTGCTCGATTGCCGTTCTGGTGCGTGGCCGTTGGGGTTGACGGCGATGGCTGGTGCGGTTTGGGTTCGGGAAGTCAGAAATTCGGCGACACCACCTGTCGCGCCGCGCTCATCGTTGTCGGTGGTGGTAGCCCGGCCGCGTTTTCGGCGGGTGCCGCGCCGAAACGGCCACAATGGCATTATGGCACTGGCGATGGCGGTATCACAGGCGCTGGAATGTCGAATCTGTTGTGCCGTAGTTAAGGGCGTTGTAATGACTGAAGCAATCGGTGCTTGGCGTGAAACGGCGGATATTCATTCTGAATGTAACCAGAGGAGGAACGCATCGACGAAAGTTGGTCCGCGACTTTCAGTTTCGGTGGAAAGAGCGGAAGTTTCTATAGCATGCTTCACGCGACCGTGGTGTTGAGAGCTACACGCCAAAACTGTCCTGCTTCTGTCTGCTCAAGTCGAGGAGGGTCGAAGGTGGCGAAATGCGGCGAGCAAGCGACAGGCCGAGTCGAGAGGAGTTGAGCGCTTGGTGGTCTTGGGGGCGAAACTAAGGCAGTTGATGAATCCAGGCGAATCGGACCCTGGATCTGTCGAGCGGGGGAGGGGTTCTCTGAATGCGCCTCGCCAGAAAAGCTAAGATCACCAAAGTGCTCGTTGCCAGTGGGGGGAATGTCTGAGATGGATGTCTCAGAGAAGGGCCCACGTAATAGTTATTTGAAGGCCTGTGCAGCAAGCAAACCCTTGGAAGAAATGGGAAGTCGATTTTGCAAGGGAGCAAGCAAGGTACCCGGCCTTTCCCTGGTCGAGACCCCCTGCTCTCCGGGATAAAAACGGAGTCCGGCAGTTTGCTCCAAAATGTGCTTTCAAACGGAGGACACTCAGAGCCTCAAAGAATTGTTCACCGCGGAACGATCGAAACCGACTTGGAGCCGGCTGCCGTAACTCGGTACGTACTCCTATCCGTAATCGTTGCCAAATGAGGACAAGCACATTCCGTTCTGCCTCCCGTTTCCTGAGCCAGCCACAGTTGAAACAGTGGGGTCGATGATGCTTCACCCCTGGTCGAATCAAGTCCTGCACATTCTCGGGTTTGCCCCACCCAACGGCTTTCGATTTGCCGCTCAGCCCAGTTCAGGTTGTCACCCTCCCATGCAACGCAACGACCCTGTTCGCAAGAGGCTCGACCGATCTTCCGATGTAAAAGTTTTGCGCCAGCCCGAAAGCCGAGAAGCCAGCAAAAGCTCCAGGCGCATGACCACGATGAAGAATGGGCTAGTGTGTGTGGTTTCAACACTGGATGACAAGAAGTGTCAAGTGTCCTGCTTCGATGTGCATTGGCTTTGCGCTATTTTCCTAGGCACATGGTTTCGCAATGCTCGTATCCGCCCCATTCGCCAGCGACTGAATGGGCTGCTGCACGGGAGCCAGACGAGGGATGAGAAGGGGGTCGGCGGGCCCAAACTCCTCGTTCGAGGGGGTCTTCGTGAGAGCCGGGGGAGCGAACGAACCATTTCATCGCGAAGGCCGTCGTGCTCCTCTCACGTCCAAAAGCTGCCCTTCCGCCAGGGATTAATACTGGTTACCTTTGTCGTAGATAGGTATCGGCCGGAAAGGGAGCTGCAGGGATTTCAATTTGAGCACGCATTGAATCCTTCGTCCATCCAAGTGGCTCAAAACCCAAGTCTTCTCCTAGAGACAGGCACAATTTAGGTTGGACTCCTGCACTTGCTTCGACTCCTCGTTTGACACGTGTTTGCGCGCGCTGAAGCCGATAACCCATCCCCATTGCCCCGTTGCAGCCCGTGCATTTCGCCGTAGGTAGCCAAGTTTCGACGGGTTCGATCCGTCTGGACGACGGTGTCCAACTTCCATGCCCCCCACACCATTAACTTTTCTCCAAGTTTGACGAAGGACACAAAGTTTTGAGAAGAGTAGAGGGCCGCATAAAGAGAAAATTGGCAGTGTGATTCGAGATATTTAACTCGGTAGGCTGCTCCCCATTTTCCTACAGCCCGTGTACGAAGAGTGTAATGGCGATGACGAGGTGTCAATGCACCCGGCTGGGCAGAAACTCTCCTCAGAGAGATCCTAAACCTTGTTTTGCTGACTCGACGGATGATCTGCATCCATTTTTGTCCCTTCCATGGCCAAACCGTCGTCCTCGTCGTCGTCCTCGTCGTCGTCGGGCCCAAAGCAGCAATGTTCCAGGTTTGGTAAGCCCAGTTCGAATCCCTGACCCCGGGAGTGGCCCGGACGGTCCGGCTCGTGCCACAACCGTTGAGCTTGGAAGCTCAAAGCGGACAAGCCACAACACCCGATCGTCAGCGGGACTCTGTTCCTCTCGATGACGAAAATCTTAATGACGCCTACGTCTGCTAACGGGGGGCAGGTATTCCTCGGAGTTTCGATCGCAGCATCACTCACAAAGCCTCTTCGCTTCTCAACTGAGCCCAGTTGATGTCGTGCTTGTGGCACGCCTGCGCCATCCCCAGGAGGTATAATAGGCTTAAATTATTTTGTTTGCCTGCGCTGCGGAGCCTCGTACGCCATCCGCCCGCAGCAGAGGAGTAAGTGCCGGCATCATGCTGTACCTTTCTTCTAGAGGCCATCTGTTTCCAAAAACGAGAAAAGTTGGGATTTCCGTGGTACAAGGCAGGAGACACAGCAGGTAGGGTCCGACAACATGGAGCATGTGCAAGCACGAACAACGGGTTTAACGCACGGCTCTAGCTAGAAAACGGTGGGTTCGGCCGAGTTCAATAAAGGCGGAAGCACACACGATGGCTAGGTATGGCGTAGATGGTTTTAATTTGCGTGTGAGTCGATGCGCTATACGCTTTAAACCCCAGGCTTAGGATCGTAAGGGTGTGGTCATCCGGGCCGTCCAGTCAGCAGTTATTCTTCAACCATCCCACCTTTTTAACTCCATCTGCTGCAACATAATGCGGGAGGGGGTAAAGAAAAGAAATACGATCGGAATTATCATTATTGAGGTCCCGGGCGTCAGGCAAAACGTGAGAAATGGGAGGTTGAAGCATGTTCCTATGCTTGCCGCATTGTGTCAATGTGCTTGGTGCGGAGAGTAAACACACCCTTAGAGTGGATTCCTTCGTCGAGTTCATGTCGCGGCCTGCGGATGTTTTTCAGCTTGGATGTCACGCAGCGGACAAACCAAAATATGCAAATAGCGGGACTTTGATCGACGCCAAGCAATGCCTGTTTCTCGAGCAACCCACCCCACCATTGTCAACATCGCACACTCCAAAGTCTGGTCGCATTTACCGACCACACCACGCGACACGACCAACACCGAACCATTTCAGTCGCAAATTTTGTCCACGAGAGGCCATACACGATGTCCTATAACCCACGAATGTCCATCATGCCGCCGGCGCAGCAACAGTCGCGGTCGCGCAAGAAGGAGGAGGAAGCGGCCTACGCGAACATGCGACTCCCTGATCGCGAAATTGTCGGCTGCATCAACGAACTCGGCATCCCGTTCACCCTCGCCGACCTCCAGAAGCCGAATCCAATACAAGTGCAGATGATTTTCGAGTGGTTCGGCGAGCTACTTATGAACAAAACACGACAGACGGTAGATCCTGCTATGCGCGCAGCAGCCGAAGACCTCTGTGGTGACTTCGGTGACTCGCTGATGCCGCCCGATACGCGCAATCTGATGGGATTCTTTGTGGCTCTGCGCCGCCTAATGCTGGACTGCGGCGTCAACGACTTCAATTTCCTAGATCTGTACAAGCCGACCCATGACCGCCTTGTCAAGATCTTTAGTTATGTGATCAACTTCGTGCGCTTCCGCGAGAGTCAAACGAGCGTCATCGACGAGCATTGCAACCGCGCCGAGAACGCCAAAGCGCGTATTGAGCAGTTGTATGCCGAGAATCAAAGCATGGAAGCGCAGTTGGATGAGATGCGCGCCAATCGAAGGCAGATGGAGGCTCTGGTGGCGGAAAAGACGCGACGCAACGAGGACCTCAAGAAGAAGTTGTTAGATCTTCGGCGCAACCAGGAGAAAGTGGCCGCGCGGTTGGAGGAGGCGAAAACAAAGAAGGGAGAGCTTGCGGTCGAATTGGAAGAAAAGACGGCCACAAAACTAGCGTTTAAGCAAGACAGTGCCAAACTACGCCCATACACACTACAGAGCCCCTCGGGCCTGCAATCTAGCCTCACGGAACTCAGCAATACGCTCACAAACGACAAGTCTCACATCGACTCCCTTGATCGCCGCGCTCGTGCGCTACAAACATCCACCGACTCCTTCGCAGTTGTATGCACCGACGTGGCGTCGTGTATCAAGCTTCTAGAGGAGATCGCTGTGGAGCTATCCAAGGAGGAGGAAGACAACGCCAAGAACGCAAAACAACGAGATGCGCTTACGGAGCGTGGTGCTAACGTTCGCGAGGTCGAACGAACCGAGGCACTGCTACAGCGACAATTGTCTAAGTGGATCGAGCGGACGGAGACGCTGCGGGCCCAGAGCCAGGACAAGGCACAGCGGGCCAAAGAAAAGATGGAGGAGCTACGGGATATCCACAAGACGCTCAATGAAGAACGGTCTGAGAAGGGCAAGGATATTGAGCGGAGGAGGGTGCGGATCGAGCAGATTGAGAAGAAGGTTTGTTGTCACTGCATGGGTAGCCCTGAAGGTGCGCTGGTTTCTGACATAATTACAGATGCTCGATCTTAAAGAAAACATCGAAAACGAAGTTCACGCCGCGCACGACGAATACCTCAAGATGGAGGCTCATATCAAGCTATATATCACCGAGATGGAGCAAGCTGTTTGAGCGGCGTCTCATGATCATTTTCCTATGTCGAAATAACGTTGTCATAACATTTGTTATTGGGTAATACGGCCGGTTTGGGATTTTCACACATGGATACCACGGTGGGACAAGCGGGTTTTGGCGTTGGAAGGGGCGTTGAGACTGATTTGGCATAGGGGCTTGTTATCGACCAAAAGAGGGACATGTCGGATCAATCACGAACACAAATACAGTTGTCCAAGGACTACATCCTCCTACTGCAGCCATTCAAATGACCGCCGGCCGCCTCGCTTTACCATCACATACTCACCTAAGCATCTAGGAATCTCCCACATGGCTACTGTCCCATGGCCCCTCCCGAAAGCGAAACCACCTCCCCAGCACCCTCCGCACATCGACAGTCTTCTCCGCCCACCCCGTTCTCCCTTTGCCATCCCTTTCCCCCACGGCACCGCCTGCTCTTCTCTCGAGGCCACCCAAAACAGGGACCCGCTCTGTCAACAACACCTTCATCCTTCCCGCGCTTGGACTCGGCGACATGCCACTCTCCACTGCTATTGCATCCTCCACATCTACACCTTCCTGGCCCTTATCACCCTCCTCCTTTTCCACCCCAGATTTCTTTAATGACCCTACCAACCCCTTCCCGGTTTCCACGCCCCGTTCCTCAATAACCACAACGCCAATCCCTTCCCTTCGACCCGCTTCCACCAGTACCGCGCTGCTTGCGCCAAGGCCTTGGATAGACCACTCGCTGGTATGCCGGTGCAAAGCGATGAAGTTATAAATGAGAAGATGCGGACCGTTCTGAGGGGAGGAACTGGTCCCTGGTGCCCGCGCTGCAGTGGGAGTACGGCCGGAATTTGCTAGGGGAGGGGGTGGTACGACCTTGTTCGTACGCTTCTGGGTAGCAGAGGAGGTAGCAGGGGGGACGCTTAAGGAAAAGACGGAGAGGAAGGCTCGCAAGTGTGATACGGTCGGGATGAACACGGTGCGTATGTGGCGGGTCGTGTAGAGTTGTGCGAGGTGGGGTATCAGGAGGGGGTGTGGTTCCGCGGCGGCTAAGGTTTGGTCTCCTTCTGCTTCTTCTTCTCGCTTTGGCCTTGTTTCTGCCACGTTTGGTGTTTCTGGGGACACCGATGGGGGCACAGCAACACGGCGTGAGAGGGGCTCAGTGCCGGTGTCTAAGGCGGTATGTGACGAGGTAGTGGGCTGTTTCGCAACTGTAGGCCCATGTGGTTTGCCTGTGATGCGCTGTTGTTGATGTTGCAAAAGGTCGTGGGACAGAGAGGCCAGAAAATCGGCCTTGTTACCACAGATTATGAGAGTTGTTGGGTAGCTGCATTTGTCGATGATAAATTGGAGCAGTTCTGATGGTAAAGCAGGGGAAAGGAAGAGGGGTTCCATAAGTACGAATAGTTTGGGTAACTTGACAAAAGGGCCTGGTGAGACAACAGGGGGATCGTGGAGAAGTGTAACTCTTCTTATTCTTGTCCTTTTTCGAGTTGATTGGGGTTACATCTGTATGCAATGCTCTCCATGTCTGCATGCACGAGAAACGCTGGCTGCATTCCGGATCTGGTCCTCGACTTCAAGCTCCAAGAAGTTGCCGATCGATCGAGGCATTCGCACCGGACCGACCCGCCCCCAGTATCTGCCCCGCTTGCCCGTTTGTGGGGGTTAGTTGCATAAGTACACTATTACAGATCCGCACAGTACCCCGCCGCCGCTTGGCAGAGAGCTCCCAGCGCAGCTCACGTCACTGCTCGGCGGCCCTGTCAGGCAATCACCCACATGAGGTCCCTGAAAGGTCCCTAGCATTTGCGAACAACCAGACGACGCAAGCTCGACGGAGCTCCCAACCGCGCAACGCTAAGCGCGCGACATGGAGTCGATAGCGAGGATCTCGACACTGCTCGAGAATGGTGTGTACCTCACCACGCCGAAGTTCACCTCATTTCAAACTAACCGCGCCCCTCTGCAGCCCGGGAACTCACCCTCGACGCTGCCTCGGCTGCTCGGAGCTCACGCAGCACATCCCGACCGCTCGACCGCAATCAAGTCAAGAAGTTGTTGGATAGCCGCAATGATCGAGAGGTCCTCGACGGGTTGCGGCGCGTCATCTCAGTGGGTTGACCTCCTCTGGGCCTACTCGTGTCTCTGCTGTTTCGGCTGACATCAACTGTTAGATGATGTACCGCAACCAAAAAACACTACCCCTATTCTCCTCCGTCGTGAAGAACGTTGCGTCACCGAACCTCGAGATCAAAAAACTCGTTTACATCTACCTCATCCACCATGCCGAAGAGGAACCCGACCTTGCCCTCTTGTCCATCAACACTATTCAAAAGTCCCTGTCTGACACGAACCCCCAAGTACGGGCGCTAGCCCTGCGGACTATGTCCGGTATCCGAGTTCCTGTCATCAGTCAAATCGTATCTCTCGCGATCCGAAAGGGGGCTGGCGATATGAGCCCCTACGTTCGACGGGCCGCAGCCCTGGCTATCCCGAAGTGCTACCGACTCGATCCCTCGCAGCGACCGCAACTACTCGAGTATCTAGCGACCCTACTTGGAGACAAACAGTACTACGTGGCGGGCGCAGCGGTGACGGCATTTATGACTATTTGCCCGGACAGAATCGACATGATACACAAGCACTACCGAAGTCTAGTCAAGATGGTGGTGGACATGGACGAGTGGAGTCAGTTGACGACCTTGCGTCTGATGTCCATCTACGCACGGAAATGTTTTCCACGGAGGACAAGACTGACGGGAAGCAAAGAGAAAACGAACAGTCTTCAAGACTTTTATGGCGAGGGGACCGGGGACGGTTCTGGAGGCGGGGAGCCAGTGGTTGTCCTGGACCCCGACTTGGAACTGCTTCTCAATAGCATCAAGCCTCTTCTACAATCACGCAACTCAGGCGTCGTTGTGGCGGTTGCAAAATGCTACTCCACTATCGGGACACCAGCCTACATGAAAACAGCAATCGGCCCCCTGATTGCTCTTCTCCGTGGCGCCCAAGATATTCAACAAGTGGCTCTGTTCAACATTGTCTCCATTTGCTTGACTTGCCCAGCGGACTTTGTTAAATACGCTACCCACTTTCTCGTCCGTGCAACCGACTCGCAACCAGTCTGGGAGCTCAAACTGGAGATGCTCACGCTCATCTTCCCTCACGCCCCAACCCATATCAAGAGCCTTATTCTCAACGAATTGGAACACTTCAGTCGGGGTTCAGATAAGACACTAGTGCGTGAGGCTGTTAGATCGATTGGACGTTGCGCACAAACAGACAGTGATACCGCCCCAAGATGCCTACGTCTCCTACTTGGCCAGATCACGAGCCTGGACGGTACCCTAGCGGCCGAGAGTTTGACCGTCATCCGCCATCTTATCCAACAAGATCCGACCGCACACGTTGCTACCGTTGTTCGGCTTGCCAAGAATCTCGACTCGGCCACGGACCCCCAAGCACGCGCCACTATTATCTGGCTTGTTGGGGAGTTCTCAGGTCTCAATGGAGAGGACAACATCGCCGCTGATGTCCTTCGCATTCTTATCAAGGACTTCGCCTCTGAATCTGAGCTCGCCAAACGCCAGATCGTCCTTCTCGGTGCCAAGGTTTACTTACACTACCTCAACCGGCAAATCGAGGAATCTCAATCGCAATCTGAGCATCAGCCTGAATCCCAAACTGAACTCCTATCCGAGGGACAGGAACCCTTCCAATCACCCACCACTGCCCGCGGCCCCAAGCTTCTCGAAGAAGATGACCACCCGCTCGCCAAACTCTGGCGATACCTCCTGCTCCTCGTACGATACGATACATCCTACGACCTCCGCGACCGTACCCGCCTGTACAAATCCCTACTATCAGTGCCCCAACTCGCCACGCTAATGCTCCTCGCCCCGAAGCCGGCTCCACAAGCTCCCAGCCCATCCGAAACAAGAAAGGGATACACCCTAGGTTCTGCAGCGCTGGTGCTCGCTGGAGGTGGCGGCTTGCACGGACTGCGAGGGTATGAGGACTTGCCAGGATGGGTAGAGGATGGGAAGGAACCGGATCCGAGCCTGAGAGATGTGGAGGGGGCTGGGCCAGCAGAGAGGTATGGTGAAAAGAGGGTGGTGCCTGCCGCGGAGGCGTTGGATGCTGCTGCGGCCGCTTCGAGGTCTGGGTCTGGCGCTAGGTCGTCACCTGCTACGGTTGGAGGTGGGATAGGAACCCGGCATGCAAATGGGTTGGGAGAGAAGACGTTGGATGATTGGTTAGCGGAAGAGGAGGCGGAGAGTGAGGAAGAGGAAGATGAGGAGGAGGAAGAGGATGACGAAGAGGAGGAAGAGGAGGAATCTGGGGAAGAGGAAGAAGAAGAAAGTGAAGAAGAAGAAGAAGATGATGATGGTGATGATGACGACGATGATGAGGAAGAAGAGAGCGATGAGGAGTCGGAAGAGGATGCCAGGCTTATGCGTCCTTCATGACCAGCAAGTTGACGATTTAAATATAAAGGACAAGAAATGCCAAAGTAATTCCACCTGACTGACAAGTCCCCCTCGCCCTCCATGTTTGCGTATCATTGCTGCTTTCGACGATCAGTTGGCGAGGGACAACCCCTTGATCGACACTTGAGACTTTCTCAATGCTGACTTGAGAGAAAAAAGTCATGGCAGCTCGAAGGAAGAAAACACCGCACTTCATTAACTTTTTGAATGAACGATATGTGTCTAAGCAGATTGCTTCGCTTATGTACTTCGAGCCTACACAATAAGGGCTATCCGAACAATGCTGCCCCGTTCTGTAAACCGGGAGCGTATCTCCTAATCCTAATCCCGCGCTATTAAACCCCAGAACTTCGATTTTCGTTCAAAACGCCTGTCTATCGAGTGATCCTTCCTTCGATACTTGTGTAAAATGCTGGGTGCGGTGTAAGAAGCTGTATTATGTACCCGCTAAGCGCCGAAAACAGATGACACCTAAAAGACTTGGATCACCATCGCCGACTACAAACTCCATGTTAATTATCAAATATAGATGTGCCAGAGAGGAAGAATGTGCTTACCCAAACGCCGCCGCCACCTTGGGCCGCTTGATGGGTCGTTTCGGCGCTGGCTTCGGCTTCGGTGCCAATTTTGACTCTGGTTCGGGGGAATCCCTCGAGAGCCCCAACAAACCCGCCTCCAGAGCCGTGAGCGGCGATTCACTCCGACTGCGGTTACTCCTTTCCGGGGTTGATACTCGACTGCGGCCACGCACAGGGCTATTATACCGACTCCGGCTCCGGCTGCCGCTCGGGCTCCGAGATCGAGACGGCGATCTACGCTTCCGGCGTGGTCGGTCCGCCCCCTGACGACCTCGCTTCTCGTCCTGATACCGGGAAGTGCTTCTATCGAGGGATTGCCCGCTATGGTAGCCGCTGTCGTGGCGCTGGTCTGCATAACTCATTCTCTCGTCTCGTGGTGGAGGGGAGTATTTTCCGTCGTTGTATGCTCCAGAATTCCGGCGCTCATTCGTGTTTCGCAGGCTCGTTTCACCCGCTTGTGGTGACCAGGGATCACCCTCCAAATTGAACTGCACCGGAGACCGACTGCGACGAGGAGGGGACACGGGTCGGTCATGGCTGTCATATGGCGTGTCTTTCTGTTGCTGAGACCACCGACGGCTCCGTTTGGGATCTCTCCCGTCTTTGCTGGGCTCTGAGTTGACGTCCAATGATCGTTTTCGAGGCCGTCTCCCGTTTCTATCATATTCGCTGTTCCGAGCATGACTCGAATCACGCTGTTGACGGCCTTGTGACCGGCGAGGCTGGGACTGGTCGTTGTGATTATTTGTCCGTCTTTGTTCCAGCGAGACCCTCCTTGCATTGACCGCGGATTGGTCAATCTTGAACTTGGGCGGCATTTTGAGCGCCGAGGGCGAAGGGGGCGGATCTGAGGCATCGTAACTGAAGTATTGGTGTTCGTAGCCGGAGAAAGAACGGCTGACCATCCCCGAGAAGTGCTTGAATACGGGGTCATCTTTGAGCGTAGCCCAAGAGGGATGCTCTCGGATCGACCGCACAAATTCCTTCTGGTTATCTTCGCGGAACCAATCCGACTTGACGCAAGTGGCATTATAAGCTGGCGGTATCGTCGGGTCTTCGTTGTATTCGGCTCGAAGAGGGATCCCCACGGGATCCGCTGGGGTTGTCTGGATCTCTGGGAACACCAGCTTGAGTTCTTCTTCTGTTTGGCGATCTAGCTTGCCCTCTTGATCCGCCTCTGGGTCGCTCGTGGCTTTCTTCGGCCGCTCTGAATTCTTGATCGGTTCGGCATTGGCGTCCACTTTTGGCTTAACTTCCTCACCTCGCCTAGAGTTTCCCTCGCGGTCCTGACGCCCTCGTCGCTCATTGCGCGACTTGCCTTTTCCATGCCGCTCACCACGCCTCTCACCATGCCGCTCGTTGTGCCGCTCGCCGTATCGCTCGCCATGCCGGTCGTTCACATCTCGGTTCTGTTCACGCTGCTGGTGGGAGCGTTTCGAGCCGTTGTTCTTTTGGTGCTTCCCGCGATGAGTCCCTAGCGGCGTTTGGTTGGCAGACGGTGGAGGCGGATGAGCCGGCCCAGCTGCGGGTGGCGGAGTCCAGCCGGGTGGTGGAGCGTACTGAGGAGTAGGAGGGGGGTAGGGATGTGGCTGGCCTGGAGGAGTGTACTGGTACGCACCCGGGGGTGGCGGCGGTGCAGGCGGGTAATGCGGGATATAAGACGCCCCTGCCGGTGGTGGTGGTGGCAGTGGTGGTGGTGATGGTCCATATTGATGCGGAGGATACGTGCCTGGGGGGTACGAAGATGGAGCTGGGACCGGAGGTGGAGTTGCCGCAGGCGGAGGGGGGGCGCCATTGGGGTAGTAGTTTGGGGCAGGCGGGTATGGCGGCGGATAGGAAAGTTCCTGCCGATAAGGAGCTTGGTGAGGATAGTGAGGTGCCGGCGGCGGCGGCGGAGGAGGTGGTGGTGGTGGTCCTGGGTACTGGCCATATTGCGGCGGCGGAGGGGGATGTTGGTATGTTCCCGGATAGGGGTTTGGCGGGTAGCTAGGTTGTGTGTAGCTGTGGGCTGGAGGGCCTGGGGGCGGAGGTGGAGGAAGGCCAGGAGGGTACGAAGGGGGTGGAGGAGTACCATACGGGACGTGATGCGTGGGCTGGGCCGAAGGGGGCGGGTGGTAGTGAGTTACAATGGGGCCTTTCTTCTCCTTCGATGAGCTGACCCGTCGCTCATGACTGCCATGTTCCTTACGCTCTTGCCATTGTTGTAGACCCCTGCCATGAGTTAGACGGCCGAAAACGCAGGCACAGAGTGAGTGGCAGAGTCTTTGCAGACGCTCTATAACTTACACGGGCACATCTCGGGTGGGCTCTGGGCATGCAAAGGCCCAATGGCCCTTGATGCCGCAGTTATAGCAACTCGGCTCTTGGGCAGTAGCTGACTGGCCCGGGGCTTTTGACTCCATGGCGGTTGGAAGACGGAAGCCAAGGGAAACGGCGAGTTATGAATGATATGGGGTGAAGGTATGTCAGAAGCACCCAGAAAGTAAACTCGAAAAATAAACCTCGAGTTGACGAGCGTCGTGTCGCATCAGCAGCGAGATGGCGGCGATGACCTTGATGGAGACGTTGAAACAGGAAGCCAGGTAAGCGACACTGGGTGGGCCGGCAATTGGTCTATGGGGACCCTGTGTCGGTCGTTGTATGAGTGCCAGCCCACGATCGTAAAAGCAGGGCTCTCATCCAACACCAGTGAGTGTCGTGAAGATATCAAAAGACCCCTGCTTCGAACCGACGAACCGGAGCCGGGCCGCGTCGGCGATTGACAAAGAGGCGCGACCCGTTTTCGGCCCAGCAAGAGCGAGCGATTGGAAGATTCCGACGACAAACCCGCCTGCACTTCGAGTCCTCCGCTTCTAGGGTCGAGGAGATGAACGCTATTGTAACATATGGGCGGGAGATGACGGGGCGGAATAAAGAAACGGAACTCGGCCTCGGACGGTGTGGTCGCGTGGTGAAGGCCTGAACGGGTGAGGTGAAGGGTGGATCGGTCAGATCTCAGTTGAGCCCAAAATTCGGGTTGAGATTCCGCCGGTCGTTCAGCCGCGATCAGAATGTCGCTGCGGCTTGATGCGGGGCCAGCCGCCCCGGAAGTCACGTGAATAAAGAAAGCAAAATGCCCATTGTCCATTGTCCTTATCAACTGCATTCTATTCAACAATGGGCGTTGGTGTCAGGTTGGGACTTTGACACCATCAATCCACAGGGGTACCAAGAAATTACAATACCAGCCCGAGGATCCAACCGCTACGATAGCAAGGCATGAATAACACAGACAACAAGGGTACTAGACACCCCAATCGAATACGTTCCTCAGGCGACAAAAGTATGTAGACAGAGTGTGCCCGTGGAAGATCAAGATCCTACACGCCACTGTGAAGTGCAAGAAACAGATGGAAATCCGCCCATACGTGATGTTCTAAAAAGAATATCAAACTGAAGGACGCTCATAACGCGGTGGCAGAGAAATGAATCCAGCGAGCCAATGCAACAAGGAGAAAACGCCACCAAAGCCCAGCCAGGTACGACGAGGTTTCGGCCTGATGTGAAGCGACGACTAGCGTCCTCGATGGAACCGACGCCTAATTCGGCGTCTTGAACGGGGGTGCTATAAGGAATACCAGAACGAAACCGAGGAGAGGGGAGGAAACTGCCTCTGGTCGGATCTCAACACTGCGATCACAAACCGAAACGAGGCTAGAAACGAGGTAGTTACCACTCCAGAGCCTTGTGGGAGTAGCTGGGGCCGACAGCCACAGACTTTTCATCCCTGCACATATCTTGATTTGGGAAGAGAAATCCACAAAGTCAAGCGGCGGGCTCTTCGTGCAAATGTCGACGGAACAAAGGGTGGCAGAAATGGGAAGATGAGGGAGAAACTGTCGAGAGGCGGCAAAGTGGGAAGAGCGCTGCTTTTGAGCCTTCCCATTCCATGTGGGGAACTTCAAGCACGTGCGGCGCGTGTGCCGGCGCTTGGCGGAGGCCCCCTCGAAAAAGGCGGCAGACCAGGTCCCGCCCTGGATAACTTACTTTGCTACAAAAGTGAAAAAAGACAAAAAGAAAAAACCAAAAAAAAAATTGAAAGAAGACAAAAAAGAATAAATCAATCAAAATTTACCAAGATTTGATCGAATGTTAATGGATTGGACTTGATCTATCTGTTTGAGTGTGCCGCTTTTTTTGGCCACAGCGAGGCCCCTCAGTGGAAGAATCGCCTGCCGAAGTTAGTCCGGCCCAACCACAAGGGATTGAAGCGTTGAAAGCAACGCTGCAGAGCGACAGCCAGGCCGACTCGACAGGACGGGAGTGCTGACCAGGAGCGCGCCCCTCGACGACCACCACCCAGGCTCTCCGTCCGCCAACCACCCGTCGAGGCTTACCATCCTTCGATCTCCTCCTTAGCCTGACATCAAGGAAAATATCACTTTTATTCGACCGATGCTGTAATGCCCGCTAAGACAACAGTGCCAGGCCCTTTTTACTCTATGTGACGCCCAACCCTGGCGAATATGTTGATTCGCAGACTTCCACTCCCCACCGTTGGCATCGCTCAAACCGGGAGTCGCAGTCCTCCCCTTTGCGGATCTTGATCATATCTACCCACTCTTTCTTTCCTTCCACCACGTCTAACTACTTTCAAAGATGCCGGGCCTCCCTTGTGAGTAGCCCCAGGGGCATCTGCGCAACCGCGCCCCGCGCCGCTCATGCGCCGGAAGCAGACGAGCATAGCTGACACCTTTTGGCCTAGCTTCCGTGGACCTTGACGAGTGCATCTCTCGCCTCTATAAAAAAGAGCTTCTTGCAGAATCAGTAATCGAAGCGATATGCGCCAAGACAAAGGAGCTGTTGATGCGCGAGAGCAATGTCGTCCACGTTCGCGCGCCTGTCACTGTCGTGGGCGATATCCACGGGCAGTTTTACGATTTAATAGAAATATTCAAGATCGGCGGCTGGTGTCCGGACACCAATTATTTATTTCTCGGTTAGTAACTTTGTTTGGCTCGAAGACAAATTCATCCCAAATCCTTGGAAACCCCAAATTAATAACGGCTTTTCTCCAGGCGACTATGTCGACCGAGGCATGTTCAGCGTCGAAACCATTTCCCTCCTCGTCTGTCTTAAGTTGAGATACCCAAACCGCGTACATCTGATTCGGGGGAACCACGAGTCACGGGGCGTTACCCAATCATACGGCTTTTATACCGAGTGCTCTCGCAAATATGGGAATGCCAATGTCTGGCACTACTTTACGGATATGTTCGACTTTTTGACTCTGAGCGTGGTTATCAACGACCAAATCTTCTGTGTCCATGGAGGTATGGTCACCTTCATCCCTCCCTCTCCCACTGTATTCCCGGGGCCAAACTAACCCAGCTCTCCCCTTACAGGCCTCTCACCCTCCATCCACTCCATCGATCAGATCAAAATCATCGACCGCTTCCGTGAGATTCCACACGAAGGCCCCATGGCCGATTTAGTCTGGTCAGACCCAGACCCAGAGCGCGATGAGTTCTCCCTTTCGCCCCGCGGCGCAGGTTATACGTTCGGGGCGCAAGTCGTGAAGAAATTCCTCGCGGTCAACAACATGAACCATATTTTGCGCGCGCATCAACTCTGTCAGGAAGGCTTCCAGGTGCTGTACGACGATCGGCTGAGCACAGTATGGAGCGCCCCGAATTACTGCTACCGCTGTGGAAACATGGCTAGCGTCCTCGAAGTCAGTGACACAGGCGAGCGCTTCTTCAACGTGTTTTCCGCGGCGCCCGAGAATGACCAAGTCAAGGACGCGCAGATGAACGGAGGTGGCGGGGATAAGGGTAATGATCCAGGCGCGTTGCCGGACTACTTCTTGTAGGTGGTTACCTATCTGGGTGGCTCGGCCCGAGACGAAACCGTGACGGAAGCGATCTTTAGCCAGGTATGGAGAAGGCAACCATATAATAGAAGCGGTGCAAATTGTTGGAGTTAGATGGGTGTTTGTTCCAGTTCTTGGAACCATAGATTATGATACCAAAACATGTCTCCAATTTTGATTTCTCTCTTTGAATCCCATTCACCTAGAATCTGCACCGTATGCCACCGCACTACCTCCATCTATCATCTCTCCTACAGCACTAGTTTTGCTCGAAATTTTGATAAACTAGCTATGGTAAATGTGTGACTTCAAAGAACGCACGCCACATGCCGAGCTTTACGAAATCACTAGAATCGAGGCTAATCGGGACCTTCCGGGCCCATAGCAAACACGGGTAATTTCGGGTTACTTGGGTAGTTTCGCGGCCCATTAAGCTGTAACTACTTAGCCCAACCTCGATTTCCCTGTCCCTATTCCTTGTCTGGCTTTTACATTTATGACGCCCAGAAATACATTACTGACAACGGCAACACAACTTCTCCCCATTGATCTCTATCCCCAAGACCCAACGAAGGTCCCTCTTTTGAGACCCATTCCTCCCAGCTGCTTTCCCTCAAGACCTAGGTATCTGATAGAAAGACCGGAAACTCGGACCAGACTGAACATGCGTCTGCGAAAAGATGCCAGGGTACAACTGGCCGCGGCCTCTTTTCGCAGGTTGGCCGCATATGTCGGTTGGGACCAGGATGTTGCACGCGGAGGAAATGGCGGGTAGTGGATAGGTCCAAGGGCTTGATCACCAGTCCTTGTCGATCTCAAAGGCCCAGTCGAACTCCAAATGGGTCTTCTTGTCGTCGTCGACAAAGCTAGAGCTGGCGGTGTAGCTTCCACGGGCGGCCCAGCCTGAGGGGGCGGTCTCCTCTTGGACTAGAAAATCGGTTTAGTCAGTCTCGGTAAATCAAGTTAAAAGTAACATGTTTGTTAGCCGGGCGTAGTTACATTTCTTGCTGTAGATGGGTTGTTTGGCGGTGTTGGGAGCATAACTGCCCTAGACAAGATGTTAACGAATTATCTTGAGTTTTTCTCTTTGTCTCTTCCGACGTGTCATGTTGCGAGTTAACTTACAATCATTTCGCTAGACTTGCCAACACGGATGCCCTTGCGCTTGACGGCCTGGACGTAGTGCAGACCGCTGAGAATCTCGTGCTGGACCTTGAACTGGGCGGTCATGGTGAAGCTGGCACCTTCCTTGATCTTGAACGGATGCTTCTTGAGGGTCTCAACACTGCCCGGGGCAGAGAGGTCAATGACGACGGGGGCTCGGCCAGGGGAATCCATGGTGAGCGACTGGATGATGCACACACGCGGGTCATTGGGGTCCGAAAGGTCGTCGGCAGCCAGGCCGAGCGACTCCTTGTAGCGCTGGAGGGACTCGTCGCCCTCATCTGACACGCAACCGCTGTTAGTGCCATTCGAATCTTCTTCCTCGTCCCCATCGTCCTTGGGGACGTTGAATGGGTAGGGTGAGCGGCAGCGGGGCGGCCCGGCGGACCGGGTGCCACCCTGTGACGCGGCATTGGCCCTGAAAGCCACCATGTCGGGCTCAATGAAGCTGATCTTGCGGCCGGAACTCATGGTGTTTCAAGCCTGGTAACCCGGTTCCGTGCAGTTGGACGGCGGTTGCGGGGCAGCGGGGACAAGGATGTGAAGACGAGGGTAAAGAATGTGATAGGTGATAGGTGCGCCAGTTCAAAGGAGTGTGTTCACGATCTGATATCGCGTGGTTGGCTTAAGGGCAGAACAGAGGATGAAGAAAAAGAGGCAAGGAGAAGAAGATGGGCAGGCAGGAATTGGTTTGCAGCCAAGTGTGGCAGGAAAGCTAGGCCGTGCTTTGGAAAAAAAAATGAACAACGCTTCCCGATAAGAAGAACGCATTGTGACTTGGGATGAAGTTGTGATAACCCTCCACCGGAGGGAAGGAGGGCAAGCGAGAAAGAGTGCGCATCACCGGCCATTTCCTGCTACATCGTCTCTAATCACCAGGCGGACCACGCAGCACTTGTCTGACCGCAATCGGCGCAAGGTCCTATTTCTGACGGCGATAAACCCTTAAAAAGACAGAGATGGACAGAGAGAAAGAAATTTGTAGCAAGGTTTGGTTCTGTAACTTACCCATTTTCTGGTATTCAGCCAAGGTCTGCTTGGGTTGGGAGAGCTTGTAGCCGGCCGTGTTCTCCGGCAGCATATCATCTTCTTGAGGGGCCATCGTGGGCGGTATTGGATCGGTACAGTGCCGTTGATTCTAGAAGCAGAACACTCAAAGTTGAAATTAGGGTTGCTGATGGCGACCGCAGGTGACAACACGAGGGATGAAGCTTATTTATTTGGGCGGTGATGGGCGATGAGGGGTGGTTAATGGAGGGGTCTTTGGGCCATCACCCCCTGGCCAACCAGCGGCGCGGTTGGTGGGGTTCTGGCCGGGCCGGCCCACCCTTGATTCAGTCTCGGCTGTGCATCATTGGACCGTCGCAGATCTGGAACATCGCCAGCGAAAAGGGGGAGCTTGAGCAGAGCGGTGTTCGCCAACGCTGGCCCCAGCGGCGAGACACTTGTGAACTTCCCTCTCCCAGCCCCCGCCGCCCCAAGGCCCGCTCAAACAGTCGGTCGCCGACTTTGAAACAGACGAATGGGCATCTTCAACGTTCCCAACTCCAAACTTCCAGGGTCCGATCGGTGTGTTTAGACTCTGAGAACTGGGCCGAAAGTCGACCGCAACGTGTGCAAAAGGCGGCCCCTCAAGTAGTGTGGTGATGGTAACAAAGCTGCATCATTCAGGGAATAAGGTCTGATATTCGCCGCGGAGGGCTTACTCTGGGGGCTCTAGAAAAGGTTGTGAGCACGCACTATTCATACAACCAGTATACATAGTAACTAGTACGCGCACGGCAATATCCTTGATATTCGCGGTGTCTCTCGACGGGAGAAAATCCGGGACAACAACCGGACCTGCGAGGGTCGGGGTTCGGTTTTAGGCCTTCCTCCTCGTTTGGTGGCGGACCGTCTCCAGGTGGGCACAGAGGAACCCGAATTGGTTCACCGCTGATTTCCAAAAGAGGTTTGTTGTTCGAGGAAAGCGAACCTATCCGGGACGACTGTTTTTCCGTCCTCAAAGGGAGCTGGGCTTCCATCCATGTTGCGGATACATGAACCAAGCTTTTCAGGAACCAGGACAACCCTCGACAAGTGAGCATGGGAACGGCCATGGAAACACATGTTCCCCGGACTGCATTCGTACTGCACCCGACTATAACGAGAGGGAGCGCCGACAAGGCTTGGGGACCACCGAACCCGAGGCCCCCCTTGATGGTGGGAAGACGTGGCAGCCAAAGCACCACCAGGCCGGCCAGCTGGTGCCCAATCAACAGACAAATACAGCACACAGTAGGAACGTCGGGAGAAGTGACGGATGGTCGTCCGCCGCGGAGCGCGGCTAACGGGAAGCAAACTTGGAACCGTGAGTTCACCAGCTGGACCATCGGAAACAACATTGTCTGTATCAAACTTGGCGTTGCAGCCCCGGAAACTAACGTTAAGTGTGCGGGAGACGGTGCTCCATTCACGACCCAAGAACAACCTGAGTTCCTTCTGGCAGTTGTGATCTGCCCCCGCCCCCTTCCCTTGAAGAAGCCAGCCTGCGGGTGACAGCCTGACGGGTCCTGAACTTTCCCCCTTCTTTGGAGGTGTGGAGCAGAAAATGATGAGCTTCGCTGCCCAATCGGTGGCTCGCGGCCGACCACCCCGCTGACAGTTGTGGTCCGTGCCCTTCCGCCCAACACGCGAGCGAGCTGGGGACCCAGCGTTCCCCACAACTCGAGTCGCGCGCGTTGCTGAGCTCCTCATTGGGACACCAGGGCCCCTACCACGGAAGCCCCAGATTCCTTCTCTCAATCTGTCAACCCCCCAGAACAGATTGCAGATTGCGCCCTCGCCCCAGGACAAAATCATCAATCGCATCGCGAGTTTTGCGGGCATCGGTGTCGCCTGCGCTGCTGTTGTAACTTTCTATCGTTCGTCTTCCACACGACGCATATTTATCTAAGACTTATTACATCACTCTTTTGCCCTCCGCTGCGCTTTTCACGGCCATTGCTCGCGACAACGACCTAGCACGAAGGCCCCTGCGGCTCTGCGCAAAAGATTTCTCTCGTCGCGCTCCCCCTCGCGAGAAATCTTCCCAAGAACGCGTTTTTCGAAGCAATCGATTCGCGCAACCGGATTCCGTTTCAAAAACCCCCATCATATAAAATAAATTATCGTCAATCACCATGGCGCCGACCAGATTACTCCCAGAACGCCACAACCCTCTTTTGACTGAGGATGTGCCGAGTCGTACGTTGCAGTTACCCCATCATGTCGTCACAGGCTGCCCCGGAAATCCAACTTGAATTAACTGACCTCTTGCAATAGATAGTGAGCTAGTTAGCCGCCGTCGCCTTGGGCAGACTCAGTTGACAGCGCGTATGGTTACTGCCGTTCCTGCCACGGAGCTTGACACGTCGGCTCTCGGCGCGTTCGACTATGCGCACCTGCGCGCTCCGCTGCCCAAAGGCATCGTGTCTGGCATCTTTAAATCATCACCCCCGAGCTACTTCTTGATGCGCCGCAGCCAGGATGGCTTCGTGTCGGCCACCGGCATGTTCAAGGCCACATTCCCGTATGCGGCGCAAGAGGAAGAAGAGGCAGAGCGGAAATACATCAAGTCGCTCTCCTCGACGAGCCACGAAGAGACGGCCGGCAACGTCTGGATTCCGCCTGAGCAGGCTCTCCTCCTTGCTGAGGAGTACAAGATTGTGCCATGGGTCCTCGCATTGCTCGACCCGGCCGACATCGCGCCCACTGCCAACACAGACAGCGGCCCGCCCAAGAACATCAGTGCGCCGCCCAAGTTCTTCTCCGGCCAGCCGACCCTTGTACCGCCCACCCCCCGTCGCAGCCGCCGCTCCGCGAGCCCGACCAAGTCTGTCGCCAGCAAGCGCGCAACCGCTAGCCCACGGAAGCGCCGCACAGCGCCATCCCAGGCGTCTGTCGTGACCGAAAGCTTCACAAGCACCACCGATTCCCTTGCGCCCACTCTCGTCAACGGCGAAACCCCGTACGAATCGCAGGTGTCGACTGTTTCTACCTCAAGGATCACCAAGATTGGTGAGACGTCCGAGGCTGACCTCAAGATTGAGTCGATCGAGAAAGAGCCCGCCGTCGTCCTCGCGCCTGTCGAGGAGGAGCCAAAGATCAAGGTTCACATCGACCAGGACCTCAAGCTAGACAAGGATGGCGAGGAAGTAAAACACACCAAGGTCGAAGTAGAGGTGCCTCTTCTCGGAGAACTCCCGTCGCCGGACGATGCCGCCAAGATGGTTGCTGATGCCAAGGCTATGGTTGAAGCTGCTGTCAAGGCAGAGAACGAAGCCAACGCTGGTGCGGCTTCGAGCAGCAAGGGCAAGCGGAAAGCCGACGACATCGCTCAGGATGAAGACGGCGAAGAGAATACGGAGGAGGCCGCTGAGCCCCCCAGGGCCAAGAAGGTCAAGACGGAGGCCGAGATTCGCAAAGAGAAGATTCGGAAGCGGGCTTACTTTGGCCTTACCGCCACGGTTGCTGTCGGAGCTATTGGGTAAGTGGATTTATTGACCCAACCTTCTCCTGGGAGCGATTCAGGAACCAAGATGTTGACGTTTTGTTTGCAGCGCACTCGTCCCGATACTTACGCCGTATGTTATGAACGTTCTATAATCACTTGACGATACTCGTCGTGTCACCTTCCGGACGATGACGGTCATAACTGGCTATGTGCTCGGAGGGCCCGCGGCTTCCCCGGTTTTTACCCTCACCAGTCTTGAGAAAACAGCATCGGTATGGGATGGGTGGATTTTTCCCAATTTTGCACATGCTTTTTGTGTTTTATTCTTATATTTTTGTCCCTTTTCCATGCACATACCCCTCACGGTGGCGCCCCGCGGCGTTGCCGCTATCCAGACATACAGAGAAGGAAACATCAGCAACAGGCGGGGTGCTGAAAATGAAGAAGAGCCTCTCTCGTTGAAGGAAAACTCGAAGTCGGCTAACGGTAGTTATTATTTCTTGTCACATCGAGGATTGGCGTGTCGGGATAGTGAGAGATGTGGTTCGGGGGTTGGGGAACGGGCAGGGCGTTTCCGGTGATCAGATAATCCCAAATTATCCCCTTTGTAATGAACGGATCTGGGTCTTGCCAATCTTGAATGGCGACTTTTCAAGTTGTAATGCATCTCTAAACTACAAACGAAACATACTGTGATGCCATGACTGCCTCTTCGGATAGGTCGCTCATTCCTTCCACCACATGGCTATGAACGCAATTTAGGGTTAGGGATGGTAAATTACAACCTGACATGGTCTTTTTTCCCGTCTCGGGACAGCGCGTGAGCCCGGCAAGCCACCAAGCCCAATTAGGCTCATTTCCCTCGCCCACAAAACCCTTTCTTTTCCTCCTGCCGTTTGGCTCTCGTTTTCCCTTCCTCTCTTTTTTTTCTTGCCCGAACGGAAGGCTTTTCTTTACCACTGTGTTTCCGATGGAAACCAAACCTACTTTATACCCCCCTTAGTTTCCGGGGAACAAGGAAGAAGGGACGGGAGCTCCCGCCCCATCCCTCCGCAAAGTTCTTTCCACCCAATTTGTTTTTTACCCAATTGTGTCCTTGAGTGGATGATTATCATGCTCTCCGCATGCGTCCCTCGTCCGGTGACCCGCGGGGTGGTCCTTGTTTGGTCCCGCTACGCCCGGCAATGTGCGGCTTTCGGGGGAATCCCTCGGTAAACCCACCCCGCCCGCTTTCTGTCCCCCAGATCCCCAGATCCGGGTCGACAGCGCCAATGCCTTAGTGTCCTGCCGTGCGGCTCATCATCTTGACACCGATCACCGGGGGTAATAACCACTGCATTGGCAACAAGCACGATCGAACGAAACATGAAGAGCGCTGCCAGACTGTGTCAGAATGTTTACCGGCCGCGGCTGTGCAGGGCGTTCTCGTCCTCACCGCGGCGGCTGGATAACTATGCCTTCATTGGCTTAGGTCAGATGGTATGTTCATGTCGCCAGTTCAAGAATTCTTACGTAGAGTTAGGCTAATTGTATGTCGTGTTTGTGCTGTAGGGATACCAGATGGCACGCAACCTTCAAGCCAAGCTACCACCAACTGACACCGTCCGTGTGTTTGACATCAACAAGGCCGCTGTGGATAAATTGGTGCATGAGATGAAAACGCAGCAGGCCGGTGGTGCGGTTGGCGTAGCAGCTACGGATGCTGGCAATGCGGCTAAAGATGCGGTATGTTTTGAGCCTTTCTCTCTGTTTTTTTCTTCCCATGCTATGCTTTCTTTCGCTCGGTCGGTTTTTATGATGAGTTTGTTTAATCAATGACTCTGTTCTAAGTTGGGCCGGCTTGCCGACCTTCTCATGATTCTTGTTATACAACAAAAGCCAATCCTCTGAGAAACCACCGAGTGTCATGTCAAGTGTGGATGAGATGAGTGGTGAGAACTCTGAACTGACCGACCTCGGTAGGACACAGTAATCACCTGCCTACCGGAGCCGAAGCACGTCAAGGCAACATATGGTGATATTCTCTCCACGGTTGCCAAGTCGCAAAACGGACAGCCTTCCCCTCGGTCACAGCCGCGGTTATTCATCGACTGCTCGACGATTGATCCTACCTCGTCGCGCGCGGTCGCCGAGACCGTTTCTGCCGCGTTCCCTGGCGGTAGTGGCCACTTTGTCGACGCTCCCATGTCAGGCGGCGTTGTCGGGGCCACGGCGGGAACCCTCACCTTCATGCTCGGGGCGCAAGAGAACCTCTTCCCCCGGATCGAGCCGATCCTTCTACGGATGGGCAAACGCGTCCTTCATTGCGGGCCTCAGGGCGCGGGGCTCTCTGCCAAGCTCGCCAACAATTACCTCCTCGCGATCGAAAACATTGCGACCGCGGAAGCCATGAATCTCGGCGTCAAGTGGGGTCTTGACCCCAAGGTCCTCGCCAGTGTGATTAATGTCAGTACGGGCAAATGTTGGCCAAGCGAGGTCAACAACCCCGTACCGGGCGTGGTCGAAGCTGCGCCGGCGGGTCGGGACTACGCGGGCGGGTTTGGCATCGGCTTGATGAGGAAGGACCTACGGCTCGCGATACTCGCGGCCAAGGAGGCGGGCGCTGAGCTACCCTTGGCAGAGAAGGCATCGCGTGTGTATGAGGACGCCGAGGCGGAAGAAAGGTGTAAAGGCCGTGACTTTTCTGTCGTGTACCGGTGGTTGGGCGGGAAGGAGTAAGGTAGAGGCGCGCCTCACTAGCATTTAAATACATACTGCATCTCTGCAATATTTTCCATGTGCCGCGCCTCACACTCGCCTCAACCCTCCCGTCCCGTGTGCCGTTATCTGGGGAGGATGGACTGTACCAGGTCCTCTCCCCCTCTCCATCCACACCCTGCCGGTCGAGCACGCAAATGCAACCTTTCTCGGCGGGCAGGCCGCGATTGGTGGCTTTGTGTGGGCGCTCCTCAAAAGCCGTTACAGTTTTCCCTGTGCGCGTAGCATTGCATTTCGGATTTCCGAGACCGAGCAAATCGCTTGTGAAAAGTTCCCCAGTCCTACAAGTACGACCGCGCACCACATTGTTAGATGAGAGCAATTGATTTGATGAGGGGGCTCGGGGGGCACTGGGGGGTTCTCTTTCGCTGTTTTCTTTCCCGGCCATGCGCGCTGCGTCGGAGCATATCCTAAGAGCCAGGGGCAGTGAGTGATTCATGTAAGTGGAATTTGCGAACAACGGCACAAACAAAAACCTGCAGCACCTACGGATACATATGGTAACCCGTTCCTCTGTCGTTGCTCACCACGCGCTCTTCTCTCTGTCTGCGGGAGTTGGTGGTAGTTGTTTGTTATCTGTATTTGCCAACCGGTAAACTTGGTACAACCCTGGGGTGTGTGCTTATTCGGGATCGGATGCGGCAAAACGACGTTGCAACCTCCCACACACCTGGGCTTCCTCACCTTTCGGGCTTCTCGGAACCCGTCCTCTTGGAATCGAATCATTGTCCGTCGCCGAGATGGATTGACGGATGACATGTGTCGTTGTCAATGGGAACTTTTCGGATGACTGGTCGAGAGAGAAGTCTTGTCGTTCTTTTTCTTTCTTCTAGCTAATGCGGGAGGGCTTGGCGGGAGTTACATTGGATCGGGGATGACTTGAACTCTGCATCCTGTGGTGTGGGAGATGGATGCTAGGCCCTGTTGGCGTTGCATTGTGATAAACGGAAAGAAGGCGAAGTTTTCCGTGATGGGAGGAAGCAAGGGAGGAGGATGCCGGCGTTAAGAACCGGCTTGTGACCCCCCGCCATGGGGGACTGGGGGTGATTTTGTTCTTGTCGGCATTCGAATTCTCCAAGTAGTGTTTTTGGTTGTTTCTTCCGTTTCCCAGTTTGATCAGTTCTGTACTCACATCCGAGTCAGAACTCGTCCGACGACACACACGCCGCTTGCGGTCGGTCTGTTCTGGGGTTAAAACGGTGTCCTTTTGAACTCCGCCAAAGGACCAGTTCAACGATCCCGACATCAGAAGGCAAGAAACCGACAAAATGGGCATCGACCCGTCCATGTTCCCACCGGACTGGGACCAGGACGATATCGAAGACGCACTCGCCAATCACTACTACACTTGCACACAAGTCACCACCGATTGCCCCGTTGAGAACACTACTCTGGGATACTATCCAAACCGTGGGATCAACATTTTCTTTACTATTGGGTTTGCGTTTGCGACGGCGGCCGCGTTGAGTTTGGGAATCAAGAAAAGGACGTGGAGCTACTCGGGATTTATCGCGGCTGGGTGCGCGCTGGAACTCGCCGGTGGGTGGTGTTATTTTCTCCTATCCTCCCCAACGGCATCCCCAGCAATATGGGGACCAGAAGGATAAAGTGGACGGCAGGGCTAGACGCCTTTCTCACCGTGACGGGAGATGGGAACAAACAGTCGCAAAGGCTAACCAACACCAGGCTACGGTGCCCGTATTCCGCTGACTGACAACCCGTGGAACAACCATGCCTTCGAGACCCAGATCGTCGCTATCATCCTCGCCCCGACCCTTCTCTGCATCTCCGTCTACCTCACCCTCAAACATGTCTGCCTGGCTCTTAACCCGGCCTTGTCACGTGTCCGGCCTCGCCTGTACCCATTCATCTTCGTGCCCATGGACGTCTCTTGCCTCCTGGTCCAAGCTATTGGCGGATCGTTGGCTGCCAGCGGAGCGCGGACCAACTACGTGATGACACAGCACGGGAACAGATGTATTATTGCCGGTATTGTATTGCAAGTGGTGGTGTTGGGATTCTTTGGGATCACCGCGGGGGATTACTTGGTCAGGGTCAAGAAGTGGTGAGTCTTTTGGTTCATTCAGAGAAGGGATTTCTTTAGGCTTGATGGAAGACCACAGCAGACTGACAGGCTGAATAGGGTCAACTCACCCGAGGCCACCCCAGAGGCGCTCGCCATCTGGAAGGACAAGAAGTTCCGCCTGTTCGTGTATGCCGTTGGGGGAGCCTACACTGGTATCCTCATCCGGTGTATCTACCGGTAAGAATAGCTCCTTGTTCAACAAATCAGGGGGGATGCTAACGGGCTCACAGTATCGCCGAAATGGCTGGCGGTTGGGGCAACTATATCATGCAGGACGAACCCTCGTTTGTGGTGCTAGAAGGATTGTAAGCCTACCTACACTCCCTCCCTTTTCCTATTTGCCATTATCTCTCCCGAACAACGTACTCACTGAATCCAAAGCATGGTTCTTATCGCCGGCGTCCTCCTCGCAATTTCCAATCCCGGTTATTTGTTTCCACAAATGGCCGCCAACAAGTCCGCTTCCAACACAACCGACGATAGCGCCCAGAGCGCTGACAACGGTGATGCTGAGAAGCAGGCGCAGCCGGAGGGTCTTGGAACCCGCCGTCAAACGACGAGTGGGGATGAGTCCGCTTTTAGTGAAGGGTAGCTAAAAGAGCGGGCCCCGTCATCAGCGGTTGCAGTCAAGGGGAGTGAGACCGCTTAAAAGGCGACTTTGGCCTGGTTGGGAGATTTGATTGGGGGGTAAAACAAAAGGAAACACAAGCCCCAGACTCCACGATGTTCTAGGATAGGATTTAGGAAACGGATTTGTCGGCAATACTGACACTTGGATAAAACTCCTTTATTCCGTAATAGTTGACCCTTTGTTTCCCAGATGCTCAGGGGCATAGAGTTGGTCAAGTCCCACAATAATATCTATTCTTGTCTGGCGTTTTTCACCAAGCCATTTCATGCCTTGATGATATTTGACACCAGGGCCACTGACTACACGCATTGGGGTGTGAACAGGTATTGCTAACCTAGGTACCCTTAGGTCATACCATACCTCCATTTTCCACATTCTAGGGCTACTTAGATACTATCACTCAATGTTGGGACGAAAGGAAACACTGTAAGTTCATACTCCGTACTAACTAGATGGCACCAGAATTTGCATACCAATGTGAAACAGCTGGGCACATCTTTATATGATTATATCACACCTTTTTAATCATAGAGTGTTCCTACGTTATCAGGCGTGCTCAGCATCCGCCCTGGGATGGGGACACACGAACGCGAGAACACCATGCGCGAGTGGAGTCCCGATAGCGCCAGATTCGACGTCCTGGTGTTGAACTCCTCTATCTCTAGTTCAGGATTGAACTGTCATCTGTGCTGCTCGACCGGCATAGCCATCGGGTTTGTCAGGAACGCAGTGACACACGTGCAGATCATGGGTCAACGTCTTTTTTTTCTTGGTATTCTGGAGATTCCTGAAAATTTTACATTGTGATCTTTGTGTATATTATCCGAAATAAAACAAGAGAGAAAGAGGCAGGACAGAAATCAAAATGGGACAGAAGACAAGAGAACTCTTAGATGTCGCCGTTCGATTCGCACCCTTTCAAGGCTCGAGCAGGATCTCATCACACATGGCCCTTCCTTGGACAGTGACGTCTGAGCATTGTCGGATTTAGGTGTTTTGTTAAATATGGGTTTCATAGTTTCTCTTTGTTGACGCTGACAACTTGGTGCGTTATTGTGAATTTAGATATCTACAACAACAAACACAGAAACTCACGGAAGTATCATTTTGTCGCATCTCCAGCCGCATAACTAGCCGCATACCGCATCGCGACTAAGGGGTGATAGGGTTCACAACTATTTCTTGGGCCCACGAGGAAGCCATTATGGAAAACACAAACACAAAACCACGAAAGCCACGAGCATCAGTCACCTCAAACAGCCCACCACCCATTCTCTCAACCACAAACAACGCTCGGAACAGATTCACAGCAACACGCAGTCACTGACAGAATGCAAGTCTTTTCCGCCTTTGTTCAACGTATTTCGCAACGAGGGTTTGAACGCTAACATTTCCACCCTCATTAGGCCGAAAGTTTCGATCAGGCACCTTCTTTGCTGTTGGCGATGCCCCAGAGACAGCCATCACGACGCTGACCCCAACGCCAGTGATCGTGCTAATAGCAGCGAAATACCCAACCCCGCCGCTACCGTGAACACCATCACCGCGAGCGCCACAGCCAACAGTACTGCTGGCTTGACTCACACCAGCAACACAACCAACGCTAGAGTCCCTCCTCAGGGGCCCGTTCCCGGCCCCCTACCCGGAATCCGCCCTCACTTCTCAACCGAACAATTCCATCGGCAGTTCTGGTCCGCCCAGCCCGATCCCCGTGGCCCGCTGCCGGCTGATCTGCTCCCGCTTATCTACCACAGCAACAGCACGGGCAGCCACATCGCAGCCCCTTACCACCACTTCTCTCGCCGCGACCATCACCGCCCTCATGCTCATCACACTGGCGCACAGGACCAGCACGCTGGAATGCACCGCCGCGTTCGGTCCGCGAACATCGCCAACCATATCCCGGTCCAGCCGCCCACGATGCTGCACCGACGCAGCGGGGACCGGGATCCCGCTGCGGGGTCGGCCGTGACTTCGCCCCAGCTTCGCAATGTGCAAAATACTCGTCGAACCCACGTCCCCAACCGCTCACTTCCGTCAAGGGGCCGACCGAGCCAGCACGGTCTGATTGCCGATAGTTGGTCCAGGGAGGAGGGCTGCTCTGACGGCAGGCGTCTTCATGCTGAGGAGAATGGGGGCGGGAGCAGGGAAGAGGACAAGAGTTGTGAGGACAAGGATGAGGAGCGACATGCGACGGAACAGGTGGGGACTGGAGACTTTGGGGCTGTTGCTGAGACTGGGAAGGTTAGGGAAGAAGAGGTGAAATATGAGGAGCGGGATGAAGATGGGACGGGAGGAGAGCTTACAGATTAGAACGTTGAAGATGTGATTAGGGAAGGAAGTTCCGAGCGGGGGAAGTCTAAGGATACTTTAGGGGGTAGTGGAGAGGAGAGAGTTGGAGACAGACAGATCATAGTCGCCGTGAGGGGGCTTCACAAACTAGGAAAGGTCAAGATACCTGACCAAAAAATAGACTACAAGACTACGAAAGATGACGGGAACGGGTGGAAAGCCCGTTGGTGTTACAAGATTAAGGTAATAATACGGTGAACTAATATCGGACTAACGGCATTTGGAGAATTCGAGAACCGGTCATGAGACGGGATTCAATACGCTCTTCTTGCTGTAGGTGCTGGTTTCCTCCTTCTAGTCTCATTTATTTTACTTTAAATTACCTGAACCTTATAACATCACCGCATACCTAGTATGCGGCGCTACTGCATGTCATGCTCAACAAATCGTGTTGCGTTGTTTTCAAAAAAATTAGTATCACACTCCAAATACTTTGTATTTTCAATTTGCCAATAATTAAACGGTGGGAAGTACCAGATATGCATTCTCTCCCTGTCAAGTCGAGATTGAGGGATTGGCACCAGATGTCCCGCGGAATAAGAATGCTGGGACCGTGCAATTGCCAACGCAACAACATGGATGACATCCCCGATTGGGTGCCTTTTTCAACAATTTCGGTCGGGTTCTAGTGTACTTCATATGCCTCGCTTATTTCCAACCTCCCCTTTTTCTAGTTTGTCCAACATACGAAGTACCCTGTACTCCGTACCTCTTAGCCGATGGCTTGGCTCCTGGGCTTCCCAAATCCTCACCGATACTGGACAGCCCTTATGACTTTGGCTTCTCGATCAAAATTTCAGAACCTGTAACTATCTATTTCGAACCGATGGAAAGGGATTGGTTGGCTGCTGGTGGCTTCGTTTGGGATGGCTTCAAGTACCTCTTCACCGCTCCTTTTTACCTTGATCAAGAAGAGAGATTCCGGTATTTTTGTGATAAACTGGGGTATCCGCCTTTTTGACTGATCCTGTCAACGCCCTTTCTTGCATGAGATCGATGCACGATGGAAGATCGGAATCCCCCCTGAGTGTTTTGGTTTTGCCGTTTTAGGTGGTAGTCCCGGCAATGAGCCGTGTGGGTGGGAGGTTGCTCAGGGCACTTGTTGAGGAATGCTTGAATGGTGATTGGCTAGTCCCCTTTAACTCAGGGCGGTTTCTGGCCCGAGCTCCCGCGTCAGGCCGGATTCACCGCCAAGCATCTCTCGGCTCGATCGCTGCCCGACCCCGGCCCGCCTCGATTCCCACACGGACCACTGCAGCTGGGGAGTTCCCCATTCTCGCTGGCCACTCCCTGGCTTCCAGGTTGTTGTTGGCAGCTTCCCGCTCCGGGCACCCCACGGTTGCGCTCCACGATCCGGCGACTCTCACTGGAGCTGACGCTTCTTGCCAACCTCGTGCATTTCGGTCACCTTCGCTTCATGGACGGGTGGTAGTTTTTTTACTTCTTTTTTTCTCACTCTTTTTCTAGCTTTTCGGCTTTCCTCCCAACCTTGCGTGCCGTCCTTTTGCATCGCACTCAACAAACGACGGTTCGACCGTTCCTGCCCGTCGCCGAGCCAAGTCCCCTCTCCCCCCCGGCCCCGGTTCCGTTTGTTTGTTTCCCCCACCAAAAAACAGCGACACCGTTGTCGCAGGCTGCTGTGCGCATCCCACGAGAATCTCGCGACTACCCGACCGCGTGCCTTACATTCCTCCCGATCTCAACGTCAGCTACAAGCCCTACTAGCTGCCCGATCGAACGCCCACCGCCGCACCGGCCGAACCCGTCTCACCGTCTTCTTGACGATTATACCTGCTCCGACGAGGCTGTTGATCCGCGCCGCTGACCTTTCCCCTCTATCTGATTACCCCGCCACTTGGACACCTTCGACAAGTTAGGCCACACAACACACGTGCGAGCTCCGACGACTCGCCACGACCGCGAATTGCATTTTCCGGTGCACCTTTGTCCTATCGCAATGATTACGATCAATTGAATCGACCACCATGGTTCGAGTCACGGAGGAGTTGGCGATTTCGCCAGAACATGTCACTCTCTACTACGCATGCGACCCCCTGTTGGGCCACCTCCCCATCCTCATCTTCCACGGACCTTCGACCACCGCCAACTATACGCACAATAGCTCGCGGATACAGGTCCATATTTACAGCCCGGCCGGCTACCAGTCCTTTCCGCGCATCACCGTCTCGCCCAACTCGCCATTTTACAGCGTCGTTTCGCACCTCCCGCGGGAGTTCCAAGGGGATGAGATTTGCAGGGGCTTGGCCTTCGGCCTTTTCAAATATTTTACTGAGCTGCCCGAGGTAGTCAAGAATCATTTGAAGAACCAATACCCCGTCACCCGAGCTCGACGACCAGGATCGGCCCCCGCGCTCTTCGGTGAGCAACATGCTGCCGACCTCGCCAAAGCCGCTGTCCAGGGCGACAACACAGCCGATGCGATCGGGACATTAGAATATGCATTACGGACACAGCACTTGAGTGGCGTCGATATCGACCTTGTCATGCCACCCGGTTCTATTGTGCCCCTGGAGAATGCCGATTTCGACGAGATGTTTGAGGATGAGGACGATCTGATGGACCCCACGTTACGACAATACGCCGGGTACGCCCCCTTGGTAAAGCTGTTCGGAGAGCCTTCGTTCCTCCCGACTTCTAAGCTACGACGAGCACCCTCACGTCCGACCTCACTCAACCGCAGCAAATCGTTCTCGAAAAATCAAAAGGTGGAACTACGCATGATGATGGGCGAATTGGTCGATACGGAGGAACGTTACGTGGCGAAGCTCAATGAGCTTGTCAACAATATCGCCCAGGACTTTCGTCAGAAGGCAAAGGAGCGCCCAGCTAGCAGCACAAGCCCGTGTGAGGAGGATTTGGAGAAGCTGTTCCCCAAATCGGCGGATAGCATTCTCGAGCACAACTCGGCATTTATGAAAGAGCTTAGGCGAATCATGGACGAGACCGAAGACGACGCCGTGCGGGACATCGAAGTCCCATTCCCCGGCGCCAGGCTGGGTGGTGCCAGCAAGCTCCGGGACCCCAGCGGTGCTGTGGCCATGGCGAAAGCCTTTTTGGAGTGGTTTCCTAAATTTACCGATTGTTATCAGGACTATATCCGTGCCAGCCAGAATTTCCCTCAGCTTCTCAATACGTTTCTCGACAGCCAATCGACTTTCCGGCAACGGGTCGTTCAGACGGGCGAGCAGACTATCCGTTCGCTGCTCATTGAACCTGTGCAGAGGCTTCCTCGGTATAGCTTATTCATCGACCAGATTGTCGCCTGCTTACCGATGACCCATCCGGCACTGCAGCTCCTTTTACGCTCGAGGGATATTATCACGAATATCTGTTCCATGGATGACCCGCTCCCGGACAAGCCTCATGTCACAAACCGTCTTCGTTCTATGGTTGAAAGCTGGCCGGCGGATCTTGAGCCTCAGGGACGTCTAATCTCAGCTGTTGACTTTGTCGAGCTCGCCGCGCCGTATGTTTCTCTATCAGACAATCAAGACGTGCCGGACCGATGGGGCATTCTTCTTTTGTTCTCGGACTGTCTTGCCATCCTTCAGAAGAGGGCAAGTTCGGGGCTCACAGGCCGAGACTTTCTCCGCGAGATCGACAAACCATCACCCGCCGGCTTACTCGCCTCCATGACGAATGCCGCCGGGGGCCAGGGAACTTGGGAATTCTCGTTCGCAGGTTGGCACCATCTTGCAGATGTTCGTTTTACGGAGTCATCGGACAATCAGCTTATTTGGATGACCTCCACTCAGGAGCTGAAGGGAGCCCCAACGGGTGAGCATTTCACTAGCAAGGCCATTACTTCTCGGTGTTTCCTTCTCCAGGAACATTACGAAGGGAGGGCCAACAAATGCACGGAGGAGGTTCTCAGAGCTCGCATCGAGGGCCGCTTTTCGGAGAAGGAGAGGGAAGACCCTACTTGGACACTTCGGTCCGTCAGGATGCAAGATAACAATTTTGCCCTGCACGCCGCTGTCTTTCAGGAGGGCGCTCAGCAGCTTATTGAGGGCCGCCGCGAACCGGCACCGATTCGTATCGTGCTGGACAACGACAAAGGTACCAAGGGAGCGCCTGTCGGCCATTACGGTGTTGAAGTTGTCGTCGAGGTGAGAACCGCTGCAGACATGCGGAGGATTTCGATGAACACGTTGGGGTTGAACGGGAGGAGATTTACGGACGACGTCGCGCTGGAAGACTTTCTTCCCACCCTATCACGGAGGATAGTCCAGTTACTCAGCTCCCAGTTCAGCGTCGCAAACCTACGGCTTGCTCCTGCCCTGGTCTCGTACTACACCAAAATATTGCGCGCCATGAACGTCTCGGCCAAGGTTGAGAAGAACACCCGATCGTTCCTGTCGTCTTCACCGGTCAAGATGCTCTCGAACCTTTTGGTCGGATCCACTCCATCATCGAGCTCCACGTCTGTCGACAATGTGGGTATAAACGGGTCAAGGCACAAGCGGACGCGCTCCAACAGCACGAGAGATGCGGGCGTGATGACAGGGTCAATCAATGACAGGGAGATCCCTCGCCTAACGGTGAACATAGAAGAAGAAGAGCCGCCAGAAAACCCATTGGTCCGCCTCGAACAAACCTTTACTGGGTATGTGGCAAATATGCAGGCGCGGAAGGGCTACTTCATTGGGCGTACTTTGCTCAACCGGTCTATGGCGGACGAGCTTCAAATCAACGATCTCTACAACCGTTTGATTGAGTTTCCTTACGATCTGGAATCAGCGTCCGAGTTGGGGACAGAAGTCATTTTTGCGGCGTTCGAGAAGTTTATCCGCATCGCCTGGCGCGAGCAAATTGGGCCAGTCATGACCATGCAGCACCTCAACGCCCTGCAAGTACGGGCCTCCAAAAAGGTTGTGGGAGACTTTGCCGATTTTGTCCGCTTTCTCTTCAGCGATATGGCTCCCCAGAATCGCCGGGCTTTCACTGCGATTATGAAGCTCCTTGCCGACCTGCTGGACGGCTGCAGCAACGATGGCGATAGGGGTGCCCTGACGCTCGCTTTCGCGGAACTACTCATAGATGAAGGGAACCCATCGGATTACATCAATCTATTGGATCGCATTGTGGAGGATTGCGACCGCATCTTTGAGAAGGCGGATGCTCCGGACCCGACCGGGTTGCTTAGCACGTTCCCCTATGAGTCGCTGACGCCTAGCAACCGGAGCCAAAAGTCTTTCACGGGATCCATGACTTCCAACACCTCATCGCTTCGCCGGAAGTTCGGCTTTGATACACTTTTGCGGCAGAACAGCAGGACAGAGAGTGACCGCCCATCCGTTTGGCGCTCACTAAGCAAGCACAACAAACACGCTAGCATCGACAACGGTAGTCTTTCTAAGGCGAGTAGGTCAAAATCGGTAGATATGGGCGCCAATTACACACTCCCGAATCGTCTGCGCCGCCCCGGCTCTCGGGATCGACCGCCAGTGGCAGGTGCATTTGATGATATTGGGCATCGCCCAGCGAGCTCACACCGGCTCGAAACCATTGGTGAGCCGGAGGTTGTCGAGACTAGCGGTGAAACCAAGTCTCTCAAGAAGAAGCGGCGGAGCTCACTCTCTGACCTCAAGTCCCTCATGGCGTCCGCAAACCTGGAGGAGGAGGAAGAACCACCCCTGATGCCCCTGAGCGTCAACACGCAACAAACGGCTGAAAAGTTCAACTCAGCCCCACGCGGCCCGTCGCCTTCCAAAATCCCCATCAGCCCAACATCCCAGCTACAACAAAGCTTCCGTTCCTCGAAACAAAAAGAAAACACCGCCGACCTTTTCCAACCACCTACAGACCCCCCTGAAGACATTGAGAAGCCCACCCCGTCGAGACCGCGTGCTAAAACCATGACTATCTCACAAATTCCGACTCTCAAACCGCCCTCGTCGCGCATCCCCGCACCCCCAATACCCGAATCACCCACTCGCCCATCAAGTAGCCCGGGCAAGTCAAGCAGCGCTGCCACAGCTACCACTGGCCAAAAGCTCCGCCTCCAGTCCCCTCAGAAACTCCGCGAGCGCCTCCAAACGGAAAAGAAAGCTGTCGACGAAGTCGACTCGGCCCTCCGGTCCGAACTCTCCCGCATCACCGAGGACATGGCGCGCGTCAACTCGGGCGCCCTCCCCCGCTCCAACACCAGTGACATCCGCAAGCTTTCGGCCGCCGTCAAGGCCCTGGAAGAGCGTGTGCCGGAAGTCTTGCACGAACTGGACGTGCGCCACGCGCTCATGCAACAAGATATGGATGCCACGCTCAAGGCGACAGAGGCCAAAGTCAAAGCGATCGACCAGCTGTATAAGGAGGCTACGGCGGAGAATGAGCTGCTGTATGAGAAGTTCAATTCGGAGCTCGGCAAGATTGTGAAGGCCGTCAAGGGCAAGGGGAGGGAGGACAAAGAGGAGTTGGTGGTGAAATTGAGGGAGTCGAGTGATGAGGCGGCCAGAGCGAAGAAGGAGAATGCGAGGTTGAGAAGGGAGATGGTTAGCTTGAGGATGTTGTTGAAAGGAGCCACCACACCTGGGAGTAGTGTGAGCAATGCTGTTGGTGGTGGTGGTGGTGGTAGCGGGAGTGGCGGAAACGGCCTCGTGAATGGGGGAAGTAGTATAGGGAGTGGTGGGGAAGGGAATTAGGTGATCGTTGGCGTGCTTGGGTGGGGATTGTTTGGCTGGAATCTTTTGAGGCGTTGAGCCATGGATTGGGCGGTTTGTCGCTTCATGTTGGTTGGGTCGGGACAGGGCAGGACAGGGCAGGTCGGTTGGTTCGATTCGATTCGGCTTGTTAAAGGATATTATGGATGGATGCTGTTCCGATATTGGCGGATTCATGGTGGGTGGGGGGTCTATGGTTGACGGCTTATGGTTGACGTCTGATGGTTGATGGTTAATGAGTTTTGTGTTTGGTTTACGGCCTTGTCTATCTCCGGAAAATGGGGCGGCAGACAGACCAGTGTATGGTATCAAAACGTTCAGCCTTTGATGGTTATGATGTTTAAACTTGCATAGCTACAGCATGGATGCTGGCATGATTCCAGTTTTTTTTTTCACCCGCTTTGCATCATGCGTCTGGGGTATTTGTTTACTTTACACAATGCTTTCTCGACTGTGGGTATCATAGATGCTGAAATAAAATCCTTTCGTGGAGATAGGAGGGTTTAAACGGGCTGCGTCGACCCAGGAGTCCCTGTTTCCTGCTCTAGCGCTGCCGCTTTCTTCCTTAGGGTCTCTTTTACCTTGCTCTCCTCTACCCAGCACTCGAAGAACAACGGCCCGGCCTCCACAGTCCGGACTGGCCGGGTTCGGACTTCACGTAGCCCATCTTTCGCCTTGCTCTGGGGTTGGAGATTTGGTTCTGATGGGATCCATGCTTGGGGGTGCTGTGTGGCGTGTTAAGGAAGAGAACTTTAACGGGAGTCAAGAAAAAAGGTGCTTCGAGGGACAAAAGCGACACTTACCCCGATCGGTGCTCTCCCTTCCTCACCCAACTCCACCGCCACAGTAAACGTACACCCATCCACGGCTGCCTTCCCATCCCCCCCGTTCCCACTACCATTCCTACCACCATCACCACGAACAGCCGGCAAAACCGGCCCCATCCCCTCAGCCACACTCGCCATCCTCCTCAGCGCCCCACGCAATTGCTCGTCCAAATCCGGCCACTGCAGCGTCGGGTTGAGCGGGTCCTCAGCCAGGTGCCGCTCACGGGCTTCTTCGTGTCGTGAGTCGCGCGCCAGCACGCGGGCAAAGTCCTGCATGGCGCGGGCGGTGTCGGCTGTGGTGGGGTTGGGGTTGGTAGAGTCGAGGACGGGCCAGGCGGGGAAGTGGGAGGTGTCGATTAGCCAGCGCTCGAGGACTGTGCCGGGGGGTGGGTAGGGGTTGGTTTGGTTCTTGGGTTTGGTTTTGTCCTCCTCATTGGCCTTGGGGGTGCGGGTTCGAGGCTGGGAGGGGGTGAATGGGGAAGGGGATGAAGTTGGATGATGATGAGAGGACAGTGGGGTGATGGGTTCTGGGGGGGAGTGGATGACGATGGCGACGCGGGAGACGTGGCCGGAGGAGAGCTGGGCGCTCACCGCTTCGACGGCGTCGCGGATCCAGGCGCAGACTTTGGGATGGCGGTTTTGGTGGACGGGGAGGTTGAAGGCTTTGGTGGAGAGGAAGGTTGAGGGGGGGTAGATTCCGCGGTAGTAGAGGATGTTGTGGATGGCGACGGTGAGGAAGGAGTTGAAGGAGGTGAGGAGGATGTGGGCGTGGTCGAGGGAGAGGGAGTCCTCCTCCGGGTCGAATTCTGGTTCTAATGACATTATCGTGGTTTATGGTGAGATTGTATGAAACATTGATGGACAGACAAGGCAACAGAGGAGTTGCAGGCTGCACCTCGTTGAGGTTTCAGTAACGTACGTGTAACTATCCTGTATGTTACGCGTAGTGTATTGTTCTCTCCAAATTTGGCGGGCATTGTCACGTGTTGCCAAGGATTCCAAGTTCACAATACGGAGTACGGAGTAAACAAGCGACAATAAGACTACACAGTAAAGAGGATCCTTATAATGACATTGAGAAGGCCATTAAAGTGGCGGCTCGCAACGTAAATTGACAGAAACAGACTTGGATTTAACCCGAAATAAAATTGGTAAGAAGATGGATAATTGGCGGAACAGACCTTGGGCGGGAAAATAATATATTTGGACAGTTGCCATTAGACACCACCGTAATAGACCTCCAGTGGGAAGGAGCTCCCCAGACAATGCCTAGTCGGTCAGGTACGCGCCTGTGTCGGCCATTGACTCAACGCGGTTGCCCCCTCTCAACCATAGCCATGGAGCGCACCTCGATCACGTCGTTACCATCGGAGCTCCTTTGTCAAATAATCCATCACCTACTCACAGTTGAGGCATTCGGCTCCGTCGCAGCTCTCGGCCAATGCGGCCGTCGACTGTATAACTGCGCGCTGCCTCTCTTGTACAAGGATGTGAGCCGTGTCCACCCACCTGTCGGCCAAAATGCCCTGATTTGGGCTGCTGAAAACGACGAAATCGACACCTTGACGGCGCTGCTTGAGTACGGAGTCGATCCCAACGCTCGATTCCGGTCCAGTCTCCCAGAATGCGCCCGCCAGGGGGTCTTCTCTGCCCAAAACCTTGGCCGCCGCTTGTTGCCGAGGCAAGATCGCCATCTCATCGCGGCCTTGTACCAAACTGAGATAGTTTATCACCGAAGAAATCTAGGCTGGGCGTATGATTCTTGTTTTCAAGAATGTACGTAGTTTGGTTCTCGCCTCTCCGTATTGCAATAGGGAGGATATTGGGAGAGGAACGTATAGAAGCACTAACATCGGCTTAAGGGTACATGGCCGTTGCGGCTGGGAATATCCCCAACTTTCATCCCTCCTGGGCACCTGACGAAGAGAAAGTGACCTCACTAATCGAGGACTCAACATTTGGTTGTTGTGAACTCAGCGATGGCCCTGCAAAACTCATTCCACCTCAATATTCGTGGACTGCGTTCCATGTGGCTGCAAAGCGAGGGAACCAACGGGCGATCCAAGTTCTGCTTGACTACGGCGCCGAGATCGAGTTGAGGTGTAGGGGCCTTTGCGATTGTCTCGTTCCAGTAGCCCCCCTCGAACGGGCGCCGCCGTCCTTTACCGCCTTACATATTGCTGTCTGCTCTGGGCATGGCGACACCACGCGCCTACTCTTGGGACGTGGCGCTAATGCCATGCTTGCGGGTCAAATGAAGCATGGTGTCTCTTCTCTCCATGCTCGGCCTGACGACGCAATTCCTGCTCTCCACAGTGCCGCCTTGCGAGGCAATGTTGCCATGTGCGAAATTCTGCTCGACCACCAGACTCAACGGGGATCTCTAGACGTTGGTACTGTTGTCGGATGGTGTGATGCGCGGCAACGGCATGCCATCGATTACGCCGTTGCTGCCGAGCATGCACGAACAACAGGGGTTTGGCTTCTCGCACGGGAGGACAACCCTCTTCATCAACTCACCCGCCTCGACCGCGACTTTTTCGCACCTCTCCACCTTCTCTGCCGCGAAGGGAAGTACCGTGACGCTTTGTGCTTACTCGACAGTCTCGGTAACAACAACGGACACGGAGATGCATACACCTTAGCTCTCCAGTTGTGCTTTGTACGGTCACCATCCCCACCAATGCCATTCAACACCGTCCAAACATCACTCCGGCATTACCTTGCAGAATATACCGAGCTACTTGTGTCCGGGGAACATAAGCCTCATTTGGAAGACGGCGAGGAGGCGCTTATCTGTCTAGTCCAACGCCTCCTGGACCTGGGAGCCGATCCTAGTACCGTCATGCATCGCGAAGGGTGGGTGGACTATGCGTGGGGTCAGTCGGCTCTTCACCTAGCAGCCGGACGCGGGGAAGTTAAAGCACTAGCCACTATGCTCGACTTTGGAGCACCTCTCGAGCGTTATGTTATACGCCCGATGTTGTCGGGCCATCCGAATAACCAGACGCCCCTGGGTGCCGCCCTCCTGCCCCCGGACGGATCACCCACCGTACAAGACTCCCGGAAATACTTGGAGATAACTCTGTCCCTTCTTGAACGGGGCGCCTCGCTTCAAAAGGCTCTCGGCCCTTGGCAACGGCCAGGCCCGAGGGTCGTCCTTTGGCCTCTCTTTTGCACCCACGAGCGCACTCGCAAACCCTGGTACAATTCGGATTCCTTTGACTTATTTGAGCGAATATTGGCGCTGGCAGCGGCACAGCATGGGAAGGAGCCCGAAGACTGGGCCGCGGATGTCTTGTATTTATCCATCATGTGTGGACGACCGAACGGGAATCTCTGTAAATGGTACGTAACGCCTGGTAGCTTCGAGCTTTCCCCATCTATTTCCTCCTCCCTCTCCACTCTTCTCTCAGCCCTACATTAGTGATTCTCGTGATTGCAAACGTGTTAACAGTTGTTGTACCTCCCAAGGCTGGTTCAGCGTTTTGGTGTTGTGCCCTCTGATTTCCCATCCAAGTCTTTGGCACGGATGTCTCCTGTCAACTATGAGAAAAGGCAGTACAATGAGCCGGGCATGATGGACTGGTTACTAGAAACTCTACCTGAGACTGCACTCAATTACGAACTTAAATCAGTCGATCAGGTTAGGGGCCTAGCTGGTATATATGCGGATCGCTGGCAATTCCACGCCGCCAAAGCTCTGGTCGAGCGAGGATGGGTGGACAGGGTCCCCGTGATCCAAGACGGCCAGGGACCGCAGGCTACGCAATCTGACATGGTGCTGTTTCGGATTCGGTCCATCCTTCACCCGCCTTGCGTAAGCCGACCTTGTTCGAAGACCGGCAACGACGGTGCTGTCGAGCTGGTCCGGGCCATTCTGGCTCGGGCGGCGACACTGTCGGCTGGCGATCGGGCCTGGGTCATGACGTTGAGAGGGGTACCGGCGGTCAGCCGGTTGATTCGGGTAGCCGCTCATTCAGTTCCAAAACGTGGCCGTAATGAGGCTATGGAAATGTTACGACTTCTTTTGAAGGAGCGTGCTGTTCCTCTCTACGGTGTACAAGGAAGATTTCACGGCGAGTTTCCAACACACGGGTCCAGGCCTCTTGCTTCTGTTTACCCGGTTCCCGTTGCGGTAGAGTGTGGGGATCCTGAGGTGCTGGAACTGATCTTCAACGAGACACCGCCCGCAACATCCGAGGAAATTCAGGATATTTTAGCTATGGCGCTCGACGCTAGCCCAGACTTGGCCAACCCAGTCATTCTCCAGGTTATTCTCGAACACCCCCTTACCAACCTCGCCGCCCTCATCGTGAGGACGGACACTCCCAACAATAATGGCGTCAGCGGCGACATACCGCCCCTCTATTACCTCCTTAAAAGCTTCTACAACAGACGCATCGCCCCTTGGCAGGGGCACGAAGGGCAACGGTCCGACCATGCCTGCGATTGTGGGTTTCTCGGCAGAGACAAGCGTCTCGTGCGATGTGTCGCCTTGTTAGTCCAACACGGGGCTTCTTGGACACAGCCTAGTGAGCCGTCGGGCGAGACGGCTCTGGATGTGCTTGCCGCGATACTGGATACTGAGGGCCACACCACGCGGAACGGGGACTTGGATGTCTATTTTCGCGACCTTCTTTCTATTAGCAACATGTGTGTGCTGAAGAAACATGTAATTTTGGACTGGAGGGGTGCTGACGCGGTCGGGAGGGTGCGCAGCGCGGGGTTTAATCCCGTTGAGTTTGCTGAGCTCGAGGTCCCAGCGAGGTGGTGATAGGTGGCCTAACCGTTATGTGTTGTTTCTGGGAACACGGAAAAGGGATGAGAGCTGAGAAAAAGGAACGGCTAGCGGGCAAAGCCAGTGGTGAAAGAAAGAAACCGGCCACCTTCGTGAACTTCTCTGCCTGGGTGTCACCAACGTGGCGGTTTGAATAGCAAGTGGTGACTAATTGGCTTTATGGAGCGGAGCGTATTGCATAGTATCTGGCTGCTGATGTTGGCAAAAGCTAGATCTGCTTCAACGTGGCCAAGTATTGTGCGTGGTATATGTATCGCTGAGGAAGCCTGCCCCTTCGATGATGTTTCTGTGGTTACAATCCTCCATACAATACCCACCACGGATGCTCCGAAGGACATGCCCAACGACAACGAAGGGATGCCATCATCGGCGTCTCCTGATGTGATTTGCGCCGAACTTCTCAAAGTGCTCAGCCGGCTCGAAGTTGAGCAACCCATGATATGGTGAGTATATGCCCCCCCTATCTACCTCCCTTGTTCCCTTTTTCTTCTTTCCTCTCCTTTTGTGGCTGTTCTAACTCGCCGCCCGTTCAACAGCCAAAACACTTGCCTCTGCCCCCATTTCTTTCTTTTTCAGCATTATCTTCTCCCCCTCTGGGACTGGGGCGTCACCAAGATCGTCTGCCTCAACCTCGGTTCTCTCCGTCATGTCCAACCTAACGGCGGACCATTCCCCATCCCCTTATCACCACCCACCTACACCCCAATCTCCCCCAATCTCAACAACCCAGCCCCTAACACCCCTTCCCCCCGAACCCACACCCACACTCACACCCGCACCCGCACCCGCGGCCTGACCACCGCCCACGCCCTAGCCCGCTACACCTACCGCGAAGCCATCCGCAACCAACACGAGCTGGACTACGGCAACAAACCCCAAGCCGACGACGGCACCCCCGCCGCCAACCGCCGCGTAGCCCTCCGTCGCCAAAACGCACTCGAAGCAACCCTCCTCCGTCCACGCGCACGGTTCAATGCCCGTCCGTTGGACTTGCTTGATCCGCTGCAGACTATGCTGCGGCATGTGGCTGCGCTGGAGGTGGCGTCGACGTTGAAGTTGTTTGGGTGTTCGAGGGGGGTGGAGCATGGGTTGGTGAGGGAGTATTTGAAGAAGACGGGGTTGGTTAGGGATTGGTGTTTGGCTGGGATGGGGATGGGGGTTGAGGATGGGTGTGTTGTTCCCAGGGACAGCAACGTTGAAGGGGGAAAAGAAGAGCTGGGAACGGTGGAGGAGAAACGAGCAGCGATCGAGAAGAAGCTGAAAAAGTTGCCGGCTACCGCGGGGTATGGTGGTGACGGGGATATGGTGGATGTGCCGGTGTATTTTTGGGATGGGGAATCTTACACGGAGGAAGACCGGGAAGCGCTCCGTCGGTTGGCCGGGGTTTTGAAACTCGGCCACTTGCCGCTTGTGGAGGTGGTAGAGGGTGGGTTGGAAGAGGTGTGGAAGGTTGTGGATGAGAAGACGTTGGTGTATACGGTTGGGGTAGGGTCTGGATCTGTGAGGATGGAGGAGATGCTTGCGAGGGGGGTGAAACCTGTGGCGTTGGTGTGGGGGGATGTGAATCGGTGTGGCATTTTCTTTTTTTGTTTTTTTGATGTTGATTTCTTCTTCTTTTCCCTTCCTTGGCTTATTCCTTCCCCCCATCCCATGATTGGGGTTGGTTATGATATGCTAACGCGGTAGTAGTGATGGGTTTAACGATGATGATAGGACTCGGCTGGACGACTACCTGGGGTTTGGCCTCGACAAACGGACTGCTCCACACACCATTGGGCATTCACATATTTACATCCGCAAAGATGCCATCGAGGAAACGGCAAAGCGGCAGATCCTCCCACCGTACCCCGTTAATTTCCCAGCGGAGTACGCGTATATCCCGAGACGTGAGGACTGGTACCTTTATGAAGCCCCGAAACTAGGGACGACTCGGGGGCAGCTTTTCCCGGACAAGAAAAACAAGGCTGTTGGGAAGGGCGAAGATAAGTGACCAAGCCTTAGGAGAGAGATAAGCGATGCATTCTTGGGCTGCAGTTAATTACAGCGATGAGTGTGAGATTTATGACGGGCCATGGTTAAGGCTGTTCTTAACTCTATTTTAGATAGCGCTTCCGGATTTAAATAGCAAGCGGTCAGCTAATTTGCAAGATACTCGTACTGGACCCCTTATTCGTACTTGCGTGTAAGTGTGAAGTCCGGAGCTTGATGGAACCCCACTCGGCTTCAGGGCCTCTGTAGCCCCACCCGCCCATAGGGCTGAAGCTGCTCCGGATGCTCCCCGATCGTACGTCACCAGGAAGCAACCTTAAAGCAACCAGCTTGCCCCGCCTTTACAAACCGCGAACCTCTCCTGTTGGAAATCCAGACCGGCTACTTTCAAGCCTCTTCCGACACACCAGTGTTTTGCCAGAGCAATCTTCACTCGCCATCGGTATCCGTGAGCAATTATCGAACACTCGACACGATGACGCCATCTGAACCCCTCGGCCCCGCCATGGTGCTGCAGGGCGTTGCTGATGCTCTACCCACCCATGCCGAGGGTGACACCACCTCGCATCTCAGCAGCTCTCTCGACTGCGTCGCCATCTTTGTCCACGCCTGCTTGGTAAATCTGGGGTTTCGCTTGCTGGGCTTTCACGAAGATAAAAATATTGGTGTGTTTGGATTCTGGAATCCATCATTATCACCTATATAGTCAAGTCCCCGCTAACAGCAGTCCGTAACCCCAGAATTACAATGCGCCAGTCTCGCCCCCCGTCTGCCTTCGGAGTGGAACAACTCGCTCAGCTCCCACGGTTTCGTCTACGCACATAACCAGTCTGCCATGCGCTTTGTGATCCACGTCGACCGGCTGGGTGGCAAGATCGAGATCCGCGGCTTGGCCACTGGCGACGAGCGCATCGCTCGCTTCGATATCACGGCTCGCGATTTTGTCTCCTCTTCTGCTCTTCCACTACGTATCCCCAAGTCGGACAGCGGCGAAGAACAGCGCGGCGAGCTTGTCCAGAAGCTCAGCTCCCTCTTCATTTCAGAGGAACGCATCCGAGGTATGTCCCCTTCCTCCTTGTATGAGTTAGTAGGCCGTTTGTACATGTATTTACTAACCAACCAACTCCCTCCAGACCTCGCCTCCCTCGTCAAAATCTCTCTCATCCAACGCCTCCTCCCCTCCCTCAACAAAGAAGGCTACACCGAAACCCGTCCCGAGCCCGCCCCCCGCCGTATCTCCCCTCCTCGCCCAGGCAACGGTAACAACCCCCCCAACGAACCCTCCTACCTCCCCCCACCAGCCGCTCCCCACCCTTACCCAGCTCCCGACCCCCTCGCCTTACCCCCGCGCCATCCCATCCCAACCGCCGACTTCCCCCCTCCCGATTTCGAAGACGAATACGAAGTCAACCGTCCCCCGCGTGGCCCCGGCCACGGTCAGGGAGGTGCCGGGTTCGGCAGCATCGGACACGACGACTTATACCCCGCCGGTTTGGGCCCGCATGATCCCATTCGTGGATCGTTTACACCTGGGGGTGGGATCGGGCCGGGGGGGTTGAGACGGCCAGGCGGTGGTGGAGGAGGTTTTGGGGGGATGCACCCTACGTTTGACGATCCGTTGTTTCGGGGTCCTGGGGGGAGAGGAGGAAGAGGTGGGGGCGATGGGGATGGAGATGGAGATGATACGTTTGGGGGGCAGATACCCCCTGGTGCGAGGTGGGATCCGTTGGGGCCTGGGGGTCAGCCGAGGTTTGGAGGGGGTGGTCGGGGACGGGGCTTTGGTGGGGGGTTTGGAGGGTTTGGGAGTGGGGATATCATTTGATCTTTTGATTTCGAGGTAATGGGGAACTGTCCGTGGTGGAGCGGGAGGATGGGGAATTCGTTTGTGGGAGATTGATGGTGGTAAACACCGCCGTTGTTAATAAGCTTAGTTTTTGGGGTGTAGGATTAGGTACATCGGATAAGGGGGAGTAAATGACTTGCTCGGGTTATTGAGTTGAAGAGAATGAATAAGAAGTTGAGCACGCAAGATGGCCAGCATAATTAACTCGTACATCACATCACATCACACACATGGAAGCGTAAAGAAGTAGCTGGGTAGCCTCCTTGTATGTATGTACTGCGCTTGTGCATCACTATATAAAATTTCTCGCTTTCTCTTTGCCTACAAGTGTAAGGGGTATGTAGGTAGTGAGGCCTCTCACGGCAATGTTCAACTTGATTCCACGCCCCTCGCCCGGTCAAAAACTTCCCTTTCTGTATCTCAGCCTGCTTGATACATGTACTCTTCGTGTCCTCCCAGGCAGCAGTCCCTTGAAAGCCCCTGCCGACATGCCCATATGTTCTTTCCCCTTAAGCTATGTGCCCGCTCCGTCTTACGCAGACCGCTGTAGCCAAGACCATTCAGAAACCGAGTGGGAGCCCAACAGGCCCGCAAATGCCATACCGCGCCAATGGTGGCCAAGAAAGCTGTATACATCACACAAACAACCAGGTTTTGCACAATAGAACTGTCTCTCTCTCTCTCACACACACCTGTTACCATAGTAACTTGATGCTGGCTCTGGGGGGTTTCCGCCACTCCCTAGCCGTGACCAGATAGCGCGGCAGTCTGAGGTCCGGAAGTTTCCTATACAACACAGCGTGCTACTACTGCGCCGCCTCTTTGACCTTGCGTTTCTCGTCGTCGGTCAGCATCCCACACCAGTTCTGGAACTCCGCAATATTCTCGCCGTCGGCACGCATGAAGAACTCGATGAGGTAGGCTTGTGTCTCGTCGTCGCGCTGCCGCATGTTACCGCCTTCGATCCAGCCCATCAGGTCGGCTTTGGTGCTGCCCAGTGCCAGGTCCAATGTGTCGTCTGGCTCATCCTCCCACCCGTCATTATCGGCTTCGTCGTCTTCTTCGGCGAGGTCGGTGGCCGCGGCCGCGGCGACGTTGGCGGCGGCTTGGAGACCGGACGCGGAAACGAGTTCTTCGATGAGGACTTTGAGGATCTTGAGTGGGGCTGGAATGATGGTGTACGTGTCCGGATCTAGGTGGGAATTTATTAGCCACTGGAAAAAAAGAAGTTTCAACGGCTTGTGAGACTCACTGAGCTTAGCTCTTGACCGAGTCATGATCCTATCTGTGTTGGCAATGATCAAGTCGCCCTTGACCATCGTCTGAGCTAGACGGGAATCGTTGAGAGAGTAGAGCTTAGAGAGAGCGATGACGCTAAGCCAGTGGTTAGTACATGAACAGCCAAGGAAAAAAAAACATGGGAACTTACTTTTGGCGAATCTCGTCATACCCAGCAAAGTTGACCGAGTTCTCGAGCCATTTGCCGAGGACGACCTGCAGGCCCACTTGCCTGTTGATTTGGATGTCGCTGAGAAAGTTGACCACATCTTGCGCGCCCACGAGCGACAGACGAGCAAAAACCAGAATCAACGATTGAATGAACGGAGCCGCTTCGGCGGTCTCGAGCCGCGTGGCAACTGCCTGAAGAAGCTGAGGCAAGAAGGGGCCAAGCCTCTCATGTCCAGCCTTTTCTACTAACTCCGCAGCCAAACCTCCCACTTCAGAAGCCGCAGTATCCTCAATGTCCGGGCCGAGAAGACGGTCAATAATACGCAGGCACACCTCAAGACCAGACCGGCCGTTTTCGTCCTGCCAGCTGAAGACCTGCTTATGGTCGTGCATGAGAATGTACTTAACCGCCTCTGCGCCGGGGCGAAGGATATCGCCTTCAGCCGACGTCATGAGAAGATGGTGGAGTTTGGGTAACGTGGCGGCGACAAAGCCATCCGGGAGTGGCTCAGACCCATGCTGAAGAAGGAGTGACAACAGTTCGGCGGCCAGCTTAGAGACGTTATTAGTGGGAATTGCCCGGTAAGAGGATGAAGAAGACTTACGGTAACAAGCGGTTCGTCCTGGGTGAGGTTGGCAACGTCGAAGGTACCAGTGATGGACGGCAAAACTTTGGCGCAGAGCGCAGCATAGAGACGTGGGTGTTCCATATCCTTGAGCGGCCCCTCGTTGTCCTTGAAAGTCCTCGCAATGTCCTCAAAGGTATCACAAACAAGAAGGTCAACATGGAAGATGGCCGCACCGTGCTTCGCAATCAGGAACAGTAGGTCAACCGCCTTGCTGTCCGGCTGGATAGCGATCCTGGTGTCCATGCTGATAGTGGCACGCAGAGTCTCCAAGAGGGTGACGAGCAGGTCGTCCGCGTCTTCAAGGTCGCTCAGATCCTTGGATTCCAGGAGACGCTGGATGGCCAGTATTATGGGTACTTGACGGTCCACGGGAGCTCCACCCTTGATAAAACCTTCGACTGCCTTGACACTGGCGGCTTGCACAAGTTCAGATTCATCCCTAGTGATCGAATCGATGACATTATCGAGTAGGCCAACGGCGGGTTGGTAAACCGGTGCCAGTGCGCCGGCAGCGAGATAGCCGCGGGCACGGAGCATTGGCTCGTCTTGTCTGTTGATAGCGTATGTGACGAGCTCAAGGTAGGCATTTGCGATTTCGGGCGGCACCGCTTTCTCACAGTCCTGGAAATCATTGAGAATAGCGTTAAACAGGTACAAGGCAGCTTCACGCTTCTGCCAGCTCGAGCCCTCTGCTGAAAATAGGGCCTTGGTGTAAGCAAATAGACCCTCGAGCGCGGCCTTGTCGAGCCACTCCCCAAGCTTAATGAGAAGATCGCTGCTGGCCGTCCTCGCGGTGTAGTTGGACGAGACAGCAGTTTCGTCGGCGAGGTATAGTGAGATATCAATGTCCCACAGCCCTTCTTCTTCCTGCGTGATCTGCGAGTACGACACCAGTAGGCCCATAAGATCCAACACCCAGGGGGTATCGTGAACAGCACCGCGCGACTTGATCTCAGCCTCGAGTTGCTTCTGGACCGGCGGCGCACGGATACATTGGTTGAGGAAATCCAGCTCGTCCAGCACAAGGAAGTCAAGAGTAAATGGAAGCCCATCCAGATCCTCGAGTCGGCTCTGGGCGTCAGAGTCGATAAATAGAGATTGGTGCGATGGTGCCAACCGAGAGAGCTCTTCCCAAGTGGTAGTAAACAGGGAAAGACTCTGTGGGAGAAGAAGGGTAGGGAAAACGGTCCGGATCTTGATCAGGGTTTTGACTGCTTGATCTTTTAGTATGATCGGGCCTGGACGGATGGTCGGCTCCGCGCCCGAGCTCTCGACCGGCGGTGGGAGCGGTGTTTTGATGACTTGTTCCAAGAATGGTAACCATCCGCTGAGGACTTCTTCGGCAAATGTTTTGACCTCCTTCTTATGGTCGTCCTTTACGATATCCATCAGGTCAAAGCAACTGCGGAAAACAAGAACTGCCAAACTGCGGTGTGTCTCTTTCCGGTTCTCGTTGAGAGCAACGTCATAGCAGGACTTGATGATATCCCGAGCCACACCAAAGAACTGCTCATCGGTCAGACTCTCCTCGACCAAATCCTGCAGGATCCGTAATGCCCCATGGAGTTGTGCATCGGTTCCGGAAGGCATGACACCAAGGACAGAGGGGAGAAGGGCGGGCCATCGGTGAGGGAAATCGGCTATGGCAATCTTGGAGACGACATAACTAGGTAACAGCTTGTTAGTCTCCTCTTTGTTTACTGTTAATGTTCGAGAGCCGTCGCTCTAACTTGCACGGTGTACCCACCTTGCGGCAACCTTGACTTTGCGCTCATCCTCGGGGCTTAACACCAATTCGAGGATCGCATTCCGCAGGTACTCCTTTGTTGAGTCGTCCACCGGGACGCTCTCACCGTCGTCCGGTGCCCATTTTTTCTCAACAAACTTTCGGAGAGTGGTCAAGGCCGACTGGCGGATATGAACGGGGGCGCCCGTGTGCGCTCCAATGCGGGCTAGTGACAAGGGGTACTCGGGATTCTGCTGGGCGTGCAGGAGGTCGAGCTCGGCTTGTTTGCGGGGGCCGTCGTTTTTGTCGTGGGTGTTTGCGAGCAGCTGCGCGAGGTGCTCATCCATCTTGCTGGCCGAAGCGAATTGCCTGTCGGGGCTGTATTTCCAGGTGACAAGTCAGCTATAATTATGTGCCGGCTCCCTAATAAACGAGGCCGCAAGGCAATTCCGCGGGGTTAGGTAGGGTTGGTAAGAGAATGTTGTGTTGCAAAGAAAGACTTGGATAGACTCGGGAACCCGCCGAATACAAACGGCGGTGATGTGGGGTGTGAGACACGGCCAGGCCTGTGCGATCAATCAGCTTTTGTTTAAGACGCGTAGTGGGCGTGCACTGCGCGGGGTAGTGCTGGGGTGGGCCAGCAACAAAGCCATCAGGGTCACGGCAGCGGGGCATCGTGATGAATAAGTGGGGCAAATTGCAGCGGGCTCAGGCGGTTCGCGGCAGCCACCCCTGACGCTCTTTTCATGGACGAACTTCATACCTATCAAAACATCGACCCTTAAAAGTCTAAAAATGGATCTTTGAAGCCGAGACAAGTAAGGACACAATCCGACCCTGAAATAATGCCTAGTCAACCAAATTCTGGGATCCCGCTCTCTCATCTGCCCAACGAGGCAGGATATAAGCTCCTTGAACTCCCTCCAGAACTCCTTGAGCTTTTCGAAGGCCAGGACCCACCTCGGTACGTTGGCCCTGTTCAGTGTAAAAGAAACCTTTAAGACACATACCAACGGGAGGTATGTAATACCCTCGTTGGTCTTCACCTCCTATCATTTTGTTTAACCCCCCCTCGTCCTCCCTTCATTGTCTAACCTACCCCGACCCCACCAGCTTAACCCTCCACCCCTCAACATCAGCCGCCCTTCTCAAGACCCCCCTCAAGACTTACTCTCTCCGCCAAAAAAACACCTCCAACGCCCTCATCCTCTTGGCACCCACTACTACTACTACTACTACTACCGGTATCCCGACCTCTGCCGCCCCGGATACCGACAGCAATGATGGCGCAGACAAGGACCCAAGCCCCATAGCACGAGCCGGTATTAGCACCATTGCCACGGTTCACGAGACGGTCGAATTAGTTCCAGAAGCTGAGGCGGCGGCGGCACCCGCAGCTAAGGCAAGGGGGCGATGGCATGAAAAGTTTGGTCGGGGCCGTTAGCTTTTCGGGATGTGTTCAAGGCGGCGGGGGCTAGTCGACATGGCCATGAGAGGATTTGATCCCTCCGAACCCGGTGCTCCTAATCAATGCCTTGTTAACACTATGCCCCTTCCTCCCAAACATCCAAGTTTATGTCCAGCTTTTACGGTTACCAAAAAAACCACGGCGAGTCAACAATTTAACGTCCCCCGTGATCGGTTCTGCGGAACCCAACGCGCTTATTACTCAATACAGTGCCTATAAACATCTAATTCATGGGATGATACAGGCCCAGTGACCAGTTTGAAGAGTCTCTCCGCTAGACTACGAGCTTCTTCCTGCTCAGACTCGCCCATGCATCCATTCATATCGGCCCCGCCGGTTCAACGTCATCCCTACCGCACATCCTCTGTGTCTTGCCCCAAGTACCCTCCCAGAGCATTTCTCGTGATCTGATTCCTGCCCTTGTGTACCCTCCAAGCCGCATACCATCCCAACTCCTGTATGCAGTGGATCCAACGAAGAGCAAAGGGGCGGGAACAACAGGAGAAATCAAAACCAAATACCATCGCAAGCACGGTTAACCCCCAAGCCCAAATTCTGTAAAAACCTCAAAGCAATGACCAGGAACAGACACCCTAAGAGTTCAGGTTTCGACCTCAGGGCACCCTAGGCCCCCACGGTCTTCCAAACACAGGCGGGTTCCGGTTACCCGTAGAGCCAGGCACTGGATGGTAGTGCCGGGCCGCAGGCGCAGGTACCTGCCCGACCTGGCCACCCTGAACTGCGGGTTGATTAGCCTGCCAGTGCGGCCCTAGTTGACCAGCTTGCATAGCATGTGGCTGATTCTGCACAACGGCGTTTCCTTGTGCGTGGGGAAACGGGTTGACTGCTGTATGCGCGTGAAGCATGTTACCGCCAATATGGCCACCGTTAGTATGATGGTACTCTGCTAGTTGTATTGACCGGTGAAACTCAGCTAGAAAATCCCGGGGTCGTTGTGGGGGAGGGAGTAGTGGCTGAACCCCCGGCTGTGCAGCTTGGAAAGGCTGCCCAGCGATATTGTTCCTCGCGGGAGGGACGCGCTGAGCAGGTTGGGCCGGGCATGCAGCTGGTGGTGCTGGAGGTTGGACAATATGTGGTTTCTGTGGCGGTGGTGGTTGTCTCGCTTGTTGTTGTTGTCTCGCCTGGAGTCGTTGTTGTGCTTGGAGTTGTTGTCTCGCGTGATATTGTTGTCTCGCTTGTTGTCTCTGCTGAGCTTGGACATTTTGCTGCACTCCTCCTACCTGGTTTTGGTAGTTGCCAACCCCTTGGAAATGGACAATTTGAGGTACACCGTTTGGGGGATTTGCTTGCTGCCCGTTACCTCCTATTGAAATAAAGTAAGTCCACCAGTTCCAAGAGCAAAAAGAGACTTTCTTCTTAATGAAGAGGGTTTCAACGTACCCGGTGCAACCCAACCCGGTGCAACCCAACCCGGTGCAACCCAACCCGGCGGTACCTGTGGCGGGAAGACGTGGCCAGGCACTACTGCCGCGGGGTTGGCGGCTTTGCGGCGTGCATCATCCTGAAGGACCTTGTCGGAGAAGTTTATTTGGAGCAATTCTGCTGCGAGCTCTGGATTCTGTTCTGCGGCCTTCTGGCGGGCGGACTCCTCGGCTGCGCGGACTTCGCTCTGATGGCGTTGTTCTACACTGTCAAATAATGGACAGTTGCCCTTCTTGCCGCCCCGTCTGGAGTCGTCAAAGTGACTGTAGTCACAGGATTGTGAACAGACATAGCACTGGACGTTGTAGCATCCGCCACGGGTGCAGGTCATCTTGTTACAACCATTTTCCTTGATGAAAGGTGTGCTGCCTACAGTGATTTAGAGTCAGCAAAGGGTGACGTGGGTGAATGATCAGCGGATCAAATACTCACATTTGTTGCACTTGCGGATGAGAGCAGCAGACATAGCCTCCTCAATGGCCCGCCGAGCTGAGTGTCCGTTCTCTCTCGCAGCCTCCTGGCAAGTCTTGGGGATATGTGTTTCCAATCGACAATGTCGGCAGCTGACCTGGAGACACTCCGCATTCTCGCACCGAAATTCCTTGTTTTGTTCGACCGGTGGGTACTCGGCAGCGTACCGGCAGAACGGGCAGGTTTCAAGGTTTTCAATACCTGCTAGTCGAAGAGCTTCCTCCTGTTCGATCAAATCCAAGGCTGTGCTCAGCTTGTCATCCAGAAATATCTCCTTCTGATCTTTAGCAAATCCGCCCTCGCACCCATCCATGGACATACAAGCAAGTTTATGCTTGGAAAGGCCAACAACATGTTCGGCCATTTGCTTTGCGCAGGCTCGACAGAACCAGTGGACAGTACTGGCATCACAGTGCACCATGCGGTTAAGGGGCAATTCGTCAAAGCAGCAGCCACAGTCTGCCACGGTACCTTCAGCCTTGGCTTGGGCTAAGTTCTTTTCCTCCTCTTCCGCTTTCAATCTCTCCTCTAGCTCTTTTGTCTCCCGTGCGCGTGTCCTGGCCTCACAAGCTGTGCGGACGGCAGTAAGAGTGGCTAGAGCGTCTATCTCCGCTGGATGTGCTCTCAGGCGCAGATCATATTCGACGTTAGGAAGCTTCACGATTCCAGGGGGGACTTTCTTGGTTCTGGCCGGTGCGACTGCTGGGTTCCAATTGGCTTCATCGAGGGCCAGGTATGTGGTGTAGACCCGGTAATCATTTTCCTTGAAGGCATTGTCGACGTCCTCGGCGTATCTCTGCGGAAATGCAGCTTTAAGAAGCATCCGACTGTAACATTAAGAGGATCAGACGCGGCACGCAAGACCAATCGGAACACATCAAGGGCCACTTCGGAATACGTACGCTGCCTTCAAATAGGAATTGAAATATCCACGGCCTTTGTCGGCGGGCCGAGGCTCGGCGTTGGCGAACTGTGGTTGCACGTTCGTCTCTTCCGTGTCTTCCTCATCAGGCCGCTTTCGCTTCAGGGGGCTCGGTCGCTTCGGATAGGGCCGCCCCTTTTCCTGTTCATCGAGAATGTCGCTAATAACGTCTTGTGAGCGGCCCCCATGTTTCAAGGCCTGATCTTGCAGAAATTTCGGGCAGATGTCGGGAAAGCAGTGCAGAACAGTCTCCTCGCACGACGGAGGCTCTTCGTCCTGTGCAACTAGAGGTCGTATCACACCTGGGTCTGCTCCATAACCTGAAACAGGCTGTGATTCCCTGCACTTAGATATTAGTATGCTAATATGCCTCTGACATCGGTCTAGGTATTTCTCAAGGCAAGTAGATTGAGTGGGTGAGGTCTAGTCATGTGAAGTATGCTCGGACAAGTGTGTTGAAATCTAACGTCGTGTTTGTATGGAGTACCAGGAAGCCGAGGAAGCGGACGGGTAGGCTTCTCTACCCCGGTGTTTCGATGGGCGATGCCCCATCGGGATGATTGATGACCCAACTTTGCTTCCCGGGACTTTCCACCCTCAGGAAGTCGGCTGCCCTGGCTAAACAATGAAAGTGTAGAGATGCAAGAGCGGGGTTCAGAGGGGACAGGGGGGCTGGGAATGACCTACGGCTGAGGATAGAAGTTTTTGTCGACGGCCACAAAATCGTGAAGGTCGTCCAAGTCCAACTCGTCGAAATCCGGGTCAGCATTGGTTGTTAGTGCTTGGGGAGGCGAGATCTCTTGGAGTGATGGCGACGACGGAGGGGAAGGCGAGTCAGAAATGACTACAACCTCATGGTGAACCATGGCAAGGCGGGTTGGCGCGAGAAGTCGGGTGGCTGCGCGGAGGGAGGGAGGCCAAGCTGCGATCAGAGATCGGAGTTTGTAGTCCAAGAAGACGGGTGACTGCTAATCACAGTGATTTTGTTTTGATATGGGTTTCGGGATGAATCCTCAAGAAGAAGAGCTCATAGTTGGTGGAAATGAGGTATGGATGGAGCTCCTCAGAAGCGCCGATGTGGGTTTTGAGGCGAGGGCCACAGAGAAGTATCTTTGGTTGGGAAGTTGGACGAAGCATCAATCTGTTGCTGAGGACAACATTAAAGCAAGTGCTTGCCCCTATGGGTAGCTTAAATTCCGAGGCGCCAGAAGGGTTAAATATGATCTTGCCGTGCATGAGATTTTCCACCATATGTGAACTCTAGTAATGTATGAATGAGGAAGTTCACTAACATCTCTGCAGCAGGGCGACGGCGACGGCGGCTGCAAAGCTGGGGGGATTTCGTTGTCAACCCCAGGCCTCCCGCGAAGGCAGGAAGCAAACTTGGGAATTTCTGAACTGAGCCTGAGGGCTCATTCAAAGAGGCACGTGCAGGCCTGTTCCATTCATGGAACCTACCGCCTGATTGATGGACATGAACAAAGGATGGGAAAGAACTCGAGAGCTGTTCACGAGGTCAGGAGGGCTCCAATAATGCACGGACCATGTACGATGATTGAAATTGCCTGATCAAGTAAGTTAACGTGGGGCATTAAGATTGAACTCACATTCTTGTAACAAATGTTGGTCATGACCAACAACACAATCCCATAATTACATCGGGTTAACGCCGGTTATTGTGATACTCAATGAGTAAAGAACAAACACATGTCTGGACCATCCTTTGAATGGGGGGTGGAATAGTTATATGTTGTCACTGAAATTCGGAGGTATGTACATACAGTAACTTGTACGAAGTACAGTACCACGAACTATTTTGCTTGCTGTTTCTTTCGACCACCGCTTGGGTGCGCCACAACACCATGCTGCCTTCACCAAGCTTAGCGGCGTGGTGTGGGTTTTCGGGCTGTTTGTCATGTATTCCGACATGTCTAGGCCTCGAATGTGACACTAGGAGCAGCTTCACCATGGTCAACCTCCAATGTGTCAGCTTGTTCTCCGCCGTCCTCCCCGTCTTCATCCGCGACAGGGAAGAAGCCAGAGGTCATATGTGACGTCTGTTCGCCCTCATCCTCGTAGTCCTCAGACAAAAACCCACCACCCATCTCCTCCTCTGCTCCGGCCGCTGCATCATCATACTCACCCCTACCGCCCTCATGCCCAAATACGTCCACATCTTCCTGCACTTGTCCGTAATCTTGCTCGATTCTCTCCACAATTCGCAACCCCATTATGAACTTCCTCCACATACCCAGCGCCGCCTTCCTCCTCTTCTCGTCCTCCTTTCTCAGTTTCTCGGCCTCATCCTTCGCTAGCTCCTCCATCACCCGATCATGATGCTCCTCCGCGACGACAACCCCTTGAATTACCGGAACGGCCATGCGATGACCAAACTCGAAATCCACCACAGCCTCCGCAAAGTCAATACCCAGCCTCTTCGCAACACGCATCGCGCCGCGGTAGGGCACGTGCACGGCGCCCTCGGGACACATGTGTTGGACAAACAGGTCAATGTTACCGTACTCGTTCTTGGGGATTATCCCATTCTTGATCGGCGGCGGGATGATCCAATCAGTCTGGTCGAAACTGTACAAGCCCTGAAGAACCTTCTCACCCGTGACGGCCTCGACCTCCGCAATCTCGCGCCGTCGATTCGTAGTTGCTGCACGGTAGGGAACCCGTTTTAAGGCCATTTCGCCCGGTTTTGGTGCCCGGCCTTGTTTGTGCCAAGTTTCGGCGCTCTTGACTTGGACCACGTCCTTGCGAGCATAGACGGGCTCTTCTTCGGTGGCTTTCCCCTTGTTTCGAAATGTTCTCACGGAAACGGCGGTAGGTAGAAGGGCTTCTTCGCGTTTGAGATGGCGGGCCAGGACGAAATCCTTGGACTGCTTGTAATACTGAAGAGTTTCCTCGCCCTCTTTCACTTCCTTCTTTTCCATCACAGCAGGCTTGAGATCCGTCATGGTTTCCAAGTCGTCAGCTTCCGTAAAAGGGCATCTCTCGCCGCCACGACTATACCCTCTCATGACAGATTTGAACCAGTCGAACTGGTCATACCGCTTAACTTTGCCGTGGTGGTTGTAAACTGGGACTTTCTCGATGGGGATGCGCATTCCTTTGGTGCGCCCTGGGAGAGTCTGACGTTTCAGATAGCGGACCGTGACATCTTTAGCCGTTCCGTCTTGGGAGTGCCCAACAATGTAAGCCATAACCTGCTTGGCCTTGTCCGCTTTCCCGCCCCGTGGTTCCAGTGACTCAATGAGCTCTCGATTCGTACCAATTACCGCCTTAACAATGGCATCGACTGGAAGATATTTCTTCGTCACCGGGGACAACACCTCAGTCCAGTAGTGAGGAAACTCCAGGTCAGCATCATGCACCTTCCCCCGTTGTTGTGGTGCCTGTGGGACTTGGATTGCGAGGTCCTCGTCGCTGTCGTCAAGGGCCAACTCGGAATCATCCCCATCCTCTATTGCCGTCCTGGCAACCTTGCCCGGCCCTCGAGCGGGAACAGTGTCTTCCAACCTTCCTGCCTTTTCAGCCGCCTTCGCAGTGGCCCTGTCATTTCCGGTGACCTGCCCATAGTTGAACTCTGCCTTCTCGGGGTCCGCTTCTTCCAATTTATTCCACCCAAAGCCCAATGGCTGGAGGTTGCCTACCAGGCGAGCCTCCAAGCCTAGTGCTCTGAGCAGACCCGTGAACAGCTGAGCTCCAACGTCCCGGCTGCCGGCACATTCTTGCGCACAGCGTCGAAATTCGTCAATGTCCTGGATACGTTCTCCATATCTCTCCTTCTCATGACTGTTTTGCTTACTAGCCTTTGTTAGACGGTCGAGCCGCTCGAGCGGCATGTATCCCCACTTTCGTAGGCCTGGAGCTGTGACGCGGAAACGTTGCTTCCACCAGGCAGAAAGATACTTCATCAGCCGAAAAAGGGGATCGCAGTGACTCAAATCCGCAGCGCCCTGTTCTAGGCGTTGGGAAGCTTTGGTCCACTCGCGAGATTTCCGAGCTACGGCCTTTCCCTTTCCTTTGATATTACTCTTTGTCTCCCGGTTCATCTCTGCCTTCGCTGGTGGTACCAGCCCGCTGCTCAACCTCCACCTGTCAACCTCAGCCCAAAGTTTCGGCGGGAGGTGCGACAGCAGAATCCCTTGAAGAAGGGGATCACAGAGCCACGAGTTTCGGATGGCGTTATGCCAAAGCAAAAGCTGCACATGTACGCAATGCGTGGATATTCGTGTGCGGCGCTCAAGCTTTGACGGCCCCTTCCTTCCTAAAGCATTTGCGAGTGAGATCCTCGTGTCCCGGATCAGGGTCAACTCGAGGTCACCGGTAGGCGTTGGAACATGAGCGAAGCTGGTCTGCGGGGCTTCAACGTCTTCAAAGACAACGTCCTCGTCCTCGTCCTCGTCCTCATCCTCGTCCACGGCGCTGTCGTCTTCGCCACCGCCGTTGAAAGGTACTTGAACCTTTTGTCGTTTTGCGGCGGGGACATCCTCAAAGTCGGCGTCGGACAACGAGCTCAGCGAGCTTTCGTCATCGTCGCTATCGGCTATTTCCAAGGCCGATGGCTGTCTCCGCCCGGAGGACCTCGGTGTGGAGGTCGCATCGAGGTCATCAAAAAGGGTCGACTTTCGCGGGGGTGCTACTAGGGTTGTTTCAGGGCCGTACTGCTGCTTCCCCTTTCCTTCATCCAAAAGTTGTGATGCTTCTCCACGCGTCCGTTTTCGTGGGACGTAGGGAGGCATGTCGAGTTCGGGAATCGACGTGGTGTGGCATCGTCAAGGAAACATGTAAATGTTTCTCAGGTTGTGAAATCGGGTCGCTTCCTGGGTGCAGCTCATTCGGGTGGCGCGCCTTTGGACGCGACTTTACCCTAACCCTGAACCGGGCCAGGCTCCAGCCCAGCGCCAAGCCTCTAACTAAACGGCCAAGCCCCAGTGGCCGCCTGCCTCTAGCCTGGATCTCGAGCCACTAGTACTTTGTAATCCCTGCCAACCTGCCGGGAGCCTTCGAGATCATTCTGAGCCACGACACTCGGAGCGCAGAGCAGGCAACAAGCCGCTTCGTCGTCAGCTTCAGCAGTTTCCGCCCTTCGCTTGGTCAGCCAGGTCAGTTTATTAACCCCGGTGGCGGGTTTGGTATCGCGCGATCGTTTCTCCCCGGCGAGTCTTTCTTTTATTTATCCCGCCGTTGAAGATACAGCCCATCGCAAACATGGCCTCTCCAGATCCCAACAGCGACGAAACTTCGTACATCAAGATGTCCGCCGCCGCCGTCGATGACCGGGGCACCGACGCCACCCTAACTGGCTCTCACTGCCAGTACAGCTATTGCAACCAACTCGACTTCCTTCCTTTCCGCTGCCAAAGCTGCGACAAGACGTTCTGTCTCGACCACCGCACCGAAGACGGCCACGCATGTACCAATCCGGGTGCTTGGGCAGCGCGCAAGCGCGAAGCTGAGCTAGCCAAACACTCGGCGGGTGAAGGTCGGCGCATGCGCGATCTGATAGCTCAAAAGCCATGCGCCGACGACAATTGCAAGACAACCATAGGCACTGCACTCATTCCTGGTGTGCATTGCACAAATTGCAACCGCGATTACTGCCTTAAACATCGGCTTCCCGAGGACCATGCCTGTAGCAGCAAGCCACCAATTGGGGCGCGGGCTGTCAGCGCCGCTCATGCGGCGGTCGTCGCCAACAATGCCAAAAGTGCGCTCGAGCGGTTCCGCCTCTGGGGCCAAGCGAAGAAGGAACAGGCCAAGATCTCCTTCGCGTCACCGGCTGCGAAACCAAAACTGGCGCAGATGGTGGCCGTGAACAACCTCAAGAAAACGGCGAAGGGGGACGCTAAGATTGCACCGGAGAAAAGGATATACCTATATGTTGAAGCCGAGGCAGCAACGGCCAAGGCGAAAATCCCCAAAGGCGAATTCTTCTATTCCCAGGACTGGGTGGTAGGAAAGATGCTTGATACCGCGGCAAGGAGCCTCCAGGTGCAGAACATCAACAACCAGTCAAATTCTGAAGAGGACCGGTTACGAGTGTTTCACGTGGAAGGGGGCAGGCTCCTAGAGTTCGGCGAGAAGCTTGGACAGGTGTTGCAGAGTGGGAATACGGTGGTGCTTCTCAGAGGAGTCGGGCCACCGCCTGACTTAATCGAGGCCTAGCTTCAAGTGCATCTTTTGGGTTATTTCTGGCTTGACACAGCATGTGCGATGAGCATCGGCGTTTGACTTGGTGTACATACCTGCTAGGTTCGCCTCGTTGGCATAGCATAGCATAGCATGGAATCATTCATTGACAGATTTAATTGTTTACATTCTTGCGAGTGGGGTAGGTTGGAGTGTTCCTTCAAACGGTCGTCTAGGTCTAGCGCATAGCAAGTGGGAATACAACGACACAGCGCGACAATCATCAGTCGCCCCCAGTGTCATGTCCACGAGTTTCACTCGGTCTTGGTCTTGGGCCGCTCACTAAGCTGCCTCTCTCTCCCGATTTGCGTCGTGCTACCGACCGCCTCCGGCCCACCATACGTCGCAAACCCCTTGTGGAACACCCATTCAACCGCATTTTCGACCGGCTTGTCAAAAAGCGCTGGCAGGAATGGTACCACGGCCAAACCCAACCCGATAGGGCCCCAAGTACGCACCTTCGCGTTCTTGACATCCTTCATCGCCCGTCCACTATAGCGTACCACGCTATGAATCGTGAATGCTGGCAACCCCATGCTGGCCACACTCTGGAAAATGCCACGCTGCAGCATTACCGTCCTGTAGTCTTCCAGCGGCGTGACCGTCCCTGGCGCCGTCGGCTTCTTTATCTCGCCTCCCACATCCGACACACCCAGTATCTGCTGCTGGCGGGCCGTTAACTCCAACTGCGGGTTTAAGACGCGCTGGTTGTGCAGGTACGCCTTGTAGCCTTCATAGCTGACGTCCCCAAGAATGTATGCCCATGAGACGCCGTAAGCGCCGCGGACGAGCCATGGGTGAGCCACTGGGCGGAAAGATTCTCCAATATCCGAGGTGTAGGCAACATAGCGGTGGGCGGAAAGAAGGATGGTGCGAGCGCGGGCAGCATAGGCGGCGTAACGAAGGTTGGAGTCGGTGGAAGGGGGAGCACTGTTTGAAAAGCGCGCGAGAGGTATTTAGTAGATGTTGAGGAAGTGCCTAGGCTCGGGTGACTTACTAGCCCTCAACGAGCTCATCAAAGAAGTTTTCGTCCTTGTCTGTCTTGTCCATAATTTTTTGAAGTTTCGGCGGCAACTTTTCACGGTCTGGTAGCGCCTTGGGATCGACCCCCGAAGCGGCGCTTTTTGAACCGTTTGGCGCATTTTGCCCAGCCTGGGGCTGGGAGGTTGTTGGGGTGCCCGTAGGCTTGTCCGGGCTTCCACCAAACGGCCACATAGTTAATGAGTTGAAGGATGGCTTGTGTAAATCGACGTTGAATTCAGCACTAGCTCTTATTTTTTGCGGTTCCGGCGGCACCCCGCGAACTGGGCGTGGCTCGGGAACAATCGGAATTGGGAGTTCTCGGAAAAGCCGTCCCTCAAAGTGAGTCAAATACCACAGTGATATGAATCAAGAAACGATGCCCCTAAATTCAGGCGCAGCTACACTATTTTCGAGGAAAAGGAAAACGACTGAAGTCGAGGTCAAGCTTCATCTTGCCGAAAGCTATGAGTGACGTCGTTTACTTGCGATTTCCCCACTGTTGCGAGAAGCAACCCGGTGGGGCCAAGGCCCCAAATCTGCAGGGCCAACTTCGTCCGTGCCCATCGGCCCGCCTCAGGCCCCGGCAAATTCTCGGGTGTTCAGAAATGGAGTCCAACAACATGCGACGTTTTTAGAGCTTTTGTTCGCCGATTCATTCCGTACCTTGAGTTGCTTTCTTCGAACCCCCCACCACCACATCGCCAACTCTTCCTCTCGGCCCACAAGCGCCACCATGGTTCAAACCTACAAGATTTTCGGCGCCAACATCGGCTCGCACTACGTCAGTTCCCCAATCCCAATTGACTCGTTTCCTCTCATGGAGCAGCATGAGTCTGCAACTCGTCCCTCCACGGCCCCATTCGTAGGCATTGGCTAATACTCCGTATAACAGCTGGCGATGGGCGTCCTCGGCACCATGTTCGCTGGCTCTTATCTGGCTTTGGGTGGCAGCAAGGCGAAGCCCGCTACTCCCCCAATCAACGCCGCCAGCTCCGACGAAGCCGACTTCATTAAGTACGTCCAGCTCCCGGTGTAAATTCTCCCGGCCGACATGACCGTATATCTAACACATCATTAGGAACTTTATCGACCAGGCCGAAGCGGACGAGAAGAAGAACGCGCCCGCAAAACATTAGGTTATGTGTCACGAACGATGAACCAGGACACCGGACGGATTAGGCTCTAGCCTATGTGTGTATAGCCGTAATTCAAAGGGGTCATTATGACCGGAACCCTTCCTCTCATGCACTCAGCTAGCCATTTAGCGATTGCTGTTTTTGATCTCCTGTGGTCTTGCGTGGCGATTTCGGAAACATGGACAGGGGTGCATAATCAACACACACGACGGTGTTGTTACGGAGTGAAGCAAATGCCAACGAGAGACGGGCACCCAAATGAGAAAGCTAGGCGACCTTCAATTTAATTGAATCAAACAGATAACTAACCCCATGGGTATCTAGCCTGCCGTAACGCCAACAATTATCGAGAGCTGCCCACGCCTGTCTAGTCATACCGTGCATCTCTCTCAAATACACGATCCTTCGGCTTCAGCCTGTCCATATACTTTTTGTCCATTTCCTCCTGCATTTCCTCAACTTGTCGCTGTGTTTCTTCGAGCTACGCTCAAACATAAACATTAGCATTTGTAACCATGACAGTGTACTAATCGTACCCGGCAAGATAAACGGCACTGCTTACCATCCTCTTTTGCTCGTCGCTAAGCATTGGCGTCAGTATCTTAAGGATTACGTTGTTCCACAGCTTGTTCTCTTGTATCTCCGTCTCCAACTGGTGACGGACCGCGCGCATCCAGCCGTCGCTGTCTTGGGCGTCTTGAACAGCCATCACACTGTCGCATGCACCGTGCGCAAGTCGTCATCGAGTTTCCTCAGAGCCGCGGCGTTGAGAAAGTGCATGTCGCTACTGGTTTTGGAAGCAATTGCCGCGAAGGCTAAGTCTTGCGCCTTCTTGGCACTCCGACTCATGTCACAGATCATGTCCTGGACAGTAGACGGCGGCATGTTTGCCAATGGGTTTGTGGTGAGACCAAGCGAGACGCTCCAGGTTGTGGCAACGTCGACGGAGGAATTCTGTCTAGGTCAGCCGAATGTCCGGTACACTGAAAAAAAGAACATGATGGAGGGAAACAAGGAGCTTGCTGAGCTGTGATTTTCTTTCTGGGAGAGAAAAGGGCAACAAAAGAACATGATGAAGCCAAAGAACATGAAAGGTAATAAGTAAAATGGGGAAAGAAACAGATAGGAAAGAATTGGGAAGGAAAGAAGAGGACAAGTTGGAAGAAGAAAGGAGAGCAAAATTACCTGCTGGCGCAACGCAAGGTTGCGGAACAAATGGCCGTCAGTACCTGAAGTCTGCATCCGTCAGCGGGCGAACCAACTGGTAAGTCTCATCAAGTTGTCACGCAAGGAATGTCATATCTGGCACCGCTCCTTCCGAGAGTGAAAGCTTTCGGCCCCCAAACCCAACCTTCGGCGCTAATCCGGATCCCACCATAGGCCCATTACGGCGACGGGGACATTGAAAATCGCGCTGCTTGACAAGAGCAGACAACAAGAGCGGCCGCCAGCCACGGAACCCTACCCGTGGAACAATGCAAAGGAGTATGTATCGGTACCATCCTGGGAAAACGCACTACAACGCGCGTCGAGGTTGGCCCCAACGACAGCACTAGCGCGAGCCACGGTACACATCAAGGGCAAGTGAATCTTAAGCTACCGTCCGGCGATGAGATCCAGGCAGAGCAGGCTCGGGCACCCAAGAGCGTTTGTCGGCCGAAAAAAATAGGAGTGTAAAATTACATCCCAGGAGGTTTTTTGCTCTTGCGAGAATCTGACAAACGGGGGCTGACAACAAAATGCGGATGCGGAAGTGACTTACCGACGAACCCTGCTGAGGGTTGACGCCGCCCATGGCGGCGTCCTCGTTGTGCTGCTGAAAATCCATAGCAGCGAAAATCCATAGCAGCGGGGCGAACGTGTGGTGGTTGTGGTTGTGTGTTGTGTGGAAGAAAAAAACAGGAAGAGGTTCATGGGCGGGATGAGGAGAATTTATAGTTGGAAGAAGGGGCCTGTGCACGTCTGCATTTTTGCTACAGCCCGCATCTGGCTGTTCCTCAGTATTTGCGGAGCATTCTCTAGTTGTGAAGTTTATTGTTCCTATTGTTCTAAATAGATGAATAGTAAGGCAGGCAGGCGCAAAATTTGGCCCCACCCCGCCGGCGCGCCCGGTGTGTGAGCTCCCGGGGAAAAAACCCACGCGACAAACTCAAAAATGGAGGAAGGAACAAAAAAGCTGTGGTGACCCAAATCGTGTCTCAGTTTTTTCCCTTACCACATCTACCAAAACTCCAACGTTTCTTCTCAAACCAGGCTATTTAAAATGTCGCGCAACAGGAATATGAAATCGAAAAAACAGCGGCACGGGCGCCGAAATCCGGACAGCTCCACCTCCGGAGACGCCAAGCCCGCTTTCCCGGGTCCGGCCAGATCCGCCCCAGGGCCGGAGATACCACTCAAGCCCACCGAAAAACCAACCCCAACCATGAGTCTTATCCAGCGAGCGCCTCACCAGCAACGCAAGCTCAAGAACAAAGTTTGGTTACTGGAGGCGAAGGTAGCGCATTTCCAGAGATGCGAGAGACACTTGGCAAAAGCTCTTACCCAGCTCGATGCTGCAAGGACTCAGATTGGGGAGCTCAACGCAGCCATGCAATACCTCCTGAGCAAATCCTCCCATAATGATCGGTATTTCGACAAGATACTTAACTACGGGGATCTTTTTTCCCTCGTCCCTAATCTATTTCGTATACTCTTTTTACGGTTACTGACTAGATAAACACAGGACTGGGGTAAATCATTCAAGTGGTCACGTTCAAAATGGCAGTGTCCAGTTCAATGGGTAGAGTGACTGGCCGTGTTCCGGAGTTGAGGGTATCGAGACAGAAAAAAAAAGGGTGTTAACACCAGATCCGGGCGGTAGAGGGTCGTCGGTCACAGTGGCAATGGATCAGGACGCTCGCATGGATAAAACGGAGGACAATTCAGGGCGATGGATTTTAGGTTGAGACATTATTCGAGGACGTTTTCCTCTATTCCTACACCTTCCTCTTTGCTTACCCGGGGCCGCGAAACATACAAAAAGAGTAAACAAGTTACCAGAACCTCTCGTGATAAAACAGAAGGGTTTATCGATGTCCACTAAGACGGCGCCATGGCGCGGCCGTAGGGTACACTAAAATACTGATGCGGGGTATTAGTAATTAGTTAGGTACTTCGTCGACCAGTTGGTTTGGGCGTGATCAGTGCAAGTGCGAGGCCTTTGTTTGTTGAAGCCCCCAGAACAAGAAAAAGTGCTTAACATACAAAATAAAACATGGCTAGGAAACTCATAGCTAAGGAGTCCGCCTAATTTGGCAAATATTACGGCGGAGATTGGAGAGAAACTATAATCATCCTGGAAGGGAAGATGGGAGGCCAAGGGAAGTCTTGAATCACGTGGGGAGATCGCGCATTAAAGTGGGTTCAATGGGAATTTGTTAAGGAAGCGTCACATTGGTCCTCCGACTTCGGGTTTGCTCGAGACCGAAACCAGAGTTATCCGCACTTCCATGCACATAAGCCGCTGGGCAGAGCTGAGCCGCTGACTTCGGAGCTTCCCTCGAGAGCTTGATTTATTGACGTCCTGGGCCCCAAACTGGATTTTTTTTCGGTGTTGGGAAACATAATGGGTCGACGAACGCCTCTTCAATGACCCTTTTTGCCGACGCCCTCAAGAATTTTCTCGCATCTAGGGCGGCTATCTCCGGGTTTCCTTTCCCTCTCAACGTCTTGGTGATTCGATAAGCGTTATACCTGGTTGCAAGATTGTCTAGCGTTATATTTCGACGAGCCGTTTCGACTTGAGATTCAAGACGTCGATAAAATGAAGGATAGCGGGGTGGGAGGGCTCGAGGGCCCTCGATCCCGATCGCAACTCCCATTAAACACGATGAAGGCCTCGCAATTGGCGGCGGCAGCGCCGGCCACATCAAGACTTTTCCCGGCATCAACGGTCGCCCCTTCGCCCGGGTCTGACGAGACTGTGGCCAAGCCATGGAACACTAAGAACTTAGGCCTCCGGCTCGGCACAGATTTAGCCAGTGCGGCTACCGCCGCAGTGATGGTGGCCCCTGTGATATCTATCATTGACCGGTAAGTCAACAACCCTTGTCGATCCCGGCACTTCTCCCCAACTGACTTTTCTCCCTCTTTGCAGTTCGATAATGGAGAATGCCTCCGGCCGGCGCTCCCTTTTCGACTCCTTCAAGTCCTCTTTCAAGACCCTTCTCCGCAGCCCGCATCGGGTCATTTTGTCCAAGCCGTTTGCCCTGATTTTCGCGGTCTACGGCGGCACTTACCTAACGGCAAACACCCTCGATACCGCAACCTCAACCACCCGGGCTCTGCCCGCGACGCATGTCACCTCGGGAACAGCCAAATTTGCCGCTTCCTCAGCCGCCAACATTGGCGTGTGCATCTACAAGGACCAGGTTTTTGTCAAGCTCTTCGGCCCGCCGGGCGTCACCCCGCGTCCCGTCACCTTGCCGAGCTACGCCCTTTTCGCGATTCGCGACTGCCTGACCATTTTTGCGTCTTTCAACGTACCGCCGCTACTGGGTCCAGCACTATCGGGCCGCCTTGGCCCTGAGATCCAGCGCTACGTCTCTGGGCAGACCATGGCCCAGTTCGCGGCCCCTGCCATGGTCCAATTAGCCAGCACTCCTGTACACCTGTGGGGATTGGATATCTACAACCGACCCACGGTGACATGTTGGAGGGACAGGTGGGCGGTTGTAAGGAAAAACTGGGCCGTCAGTACAGCCGCGAGGATATGCAGGATTGTGCCGGCCTTCGGCGTTGGTGGCGTGGTCAACTACAAGATGAGACGAGGACTGATGGAGAAGCTGGTTTGAAAGGAAGCTGTGTGGTCAGGGATATCCGCCGATATTTGTGTCTTTGTCTGGTATATTTCTTGATCTTTGCCGTATTTCCCTCTTGTGATCCTGGGCAGCATTTTCCGGATAGCGGGCGTTTGTTTCGGGTTGGGTTGTTACTGGATGTAGCAGATTAGTAGCACATCGGCGGCGTCTAGGGCGTTAGTACCACGGCGGAACTAGAACGGCAGCTTCTCATTAGATCATTTAGAGGGCTGGTTACCATGTATAATGACGAGACGGGAATGGGTTTGTTTCTTTCCAGATTTGTGTTTCGATATTAGTGTGGTACTTTACTAGCAACACCAACGCCACTCCACCTTCCATACCAACATAATTGCTAAGCCGCGGGTGCTTCCCTCGGTCTTGAGGTGTTTTACAGAAACCCACTCTCCCGCAGGGCTCGAATAAATCCATCCTGCTTTGACTCCGGGGCGTGGTATCCCTGCCCTTCGCCCGTGTCGATGAAGTTCTCCCAGAACTTTAACCCTTCAATACCTTCCTCGCGACACAATACACCCCTCTCCTCGGCCATCTCTAGTTCCTCTTCTGCCACGCCAATACTCCAACCAAATCTCTCGGCAACATCTCTCGCCGTAACCCCTCGTCCAAATTGATGCCAATCCCAAGGTACCTCTTTTTCCGGTGGAAATTCGTGCAGATCCTTTAACCAACCTAGCAGCGCTTTAATAGTCGTCTCATCGGTACGGTCACGACCTTGCACTACCTTCACACCAGACTTAAAGGTCCGTAGCCGCACGGGTAGGCCCAACCCTCCCCAGAGCGTAGCAGCCTTTTCAAAGTCTGCCGGGCTGACCAGCTCGACACCGCCACGCGCGCGATTGAACACGGCCCACAGGTCCACCAGAGACATGATCCCACCCGCCTTGCGCAACACGCCCCGTCGGTCATCAGTCAAAAACTCGGCCAACGTCCTTGCCAGCTCGGACAGATACAACGAGTCGCTCCCACCGGCACCGCTGCTGCTGCCGACGATATCTTTGGTAGCAACTAACCCGAGCTGATGCACCGAGTCAGCTAACAGAGCATTTTCGCTAGCGCTGGCGCCCGATACACCGGGTGCGCCGCGAACTTGCCGCGCAAAGGTGTCGGCGAGTGCGACGATCTCTTTGGCCGAGGCCATTAACGCCTCGAGGTCCTCGAAGGCGGTCCCAATCATCAGCTCGTTATTCTTGCGCACTGCCTGACTGTGGTGCTCCAGACCGGCAATGCCAGCAATTTTAGGGCGTCCTTGAGAGGATGACCCTGGAGGTGGGGGGGCGGTGTCATTGCTACTCTGAGGACCGTTCCCGCCGTGGGTGACCTTTGGGATAGGCGGCGCACCTTGCAGGAGCCATTTGCGTTGGGTCATGGACCCCTTGAGACGCTCGTAAAATATCTTTTCACCCCCGCCACGAAAGGAAATTTTAACACTTTCGGGATTCTCTAAACCTAGAGAGACCGCCGGATCGGGGGACGCTGCGTGGGGTCGGGTGTGTCGTGCAAGGTCCGTGGGTAGGTCGTGAGATATCAATGGTCCACCGCATATCTCGCAAGACAAAAGGGAGGGGTGGTTGAGGAAGGTACATCGAGGGCATTGGAAGGATGCGTCGGGGTCAGAACTGCGCGGCGGGGCATCGTGGGCAGGACGTAGCAGTGATTGTCCCGACGCTGGGCCGGGCCGTGATGGGAGCGGAGTTTGTAGCGTTTGACTACTCGATTGCCTGCCGGTTGCACCAGATATGGCTGCTTTTAAGACATAGGTCAGAGTTGGTTTGATGCCGCATGCAAGGCACGAGGGCAGAGGCGTGTGGATGTTGGCGGTTGTCGGATCGAAGTTAGACGGGACAGGATTCGAGAAGCTGCAAATGGTGCACACCCATGTTGCCGTGTTTGTCGAAGTCGGTTCCGATAAGCGTGGTGGCCCGTCATGGCGGACTGCAGGAGAAGAAGATCGATTTCTGGAAGGAGAAGACGATAGGCCAGGAGACCGAGCCTGAAGCGAGGCGCGTTTTGTTGGTTTGGGTACAAGTGTGATTTTGGCCGATGATTTAAGAAAACCTCCCTAGAAGTATCAGGTTAGCACACCATTCACAAACATGATCCTGTGACTCTTACGTAGAACTCAAACCGCTCCACGCTTTTGAGCTCCAAAGCGACCGAGTGCTTCCGAGGTTCAGCTTTATCGACATAGCATATCCGATGCGACGTTAAATATATTTGGCCATTTTGGTGACTAGGAAGTTTGAACTTCCTAAACACAACTTTTGTAAGCATATCGGCGATCGTAAAACAACCCATATCATGACGCTTGACTCAAAACTCACCCCTCATAGAGCCCCACATTGTCTTGGACAAAGAGAAGGTCTTCATCCGTCAGATACTCGGGACGCAAAGCGGTCGTCAACTCGATATGCTTTAAGAACATCCGTCATACTCGGGCGCGGACGGTCCCAAAATTTCAAAGGAAACTGCACGGGGTTGGGATGTTCATCAGCCGGCAGGTTGGAAGTACACACAAGGTCAGAAAACAACAAAGTTGGCACACGTTCCCTGAGATATCAAGGTGATATATGCATATATATCTTTTAATGCATAGCTAGCTGATAAAGGAATATCTATCGCAAGTGGCGGAGGATCAGCCCCCGCACAGGCCTCAGGCGCACACCCCTTCATTCCAGGTTGCGAACTTCGAGTTCCGTTTTCCCCTGACACACTTCATCCATGATTGCCTTTCGCATCAATCAAACATCGGCGCGACCTACTTTTTAAAACTCGCAACAGGATCTGATTCAGATATTTTCGTCTTTGCGACTCACTGATTGATTCTTTTCACATTTCTCTCCACCTCGACCACCCATGGACACAGCCAACATGATGCCAACCTGGCCAACTGTTCCGCCGTCGGGCGCACCTCCAACCCCCGGCTACGCGACTTCGTACTCTGGTAAGTGTACTACCTCTTCCTGTGAATATTACACAACATTGTACCGCTTTATAGGTTGCATCGCAACGGCAATAGCTAACAGATTCCTTGTCGGCTAGCCCCTGCCTTTACCCCAGTTCAAGTCCGACAATCTTTCGGCCAGTCCTATTCCACCCCGCAACCTCCCTATCCCGCCGGGCCTACCTACGGCTCTTCTCATTCTTCCCCGACGAGCGCAGCTAATATCCCCCCGAACGTGACCCCCGCGCCGACTGTCGCCCAGGAGCAGGCCAAGACAAAGATCGACTGGCCAGACTCGGTTCGCCGATATGTTCAACGTGCATTTGTTCCTGCCAACCTTGATTCCAATGTCTCTAGACCTGAAATGGAAGCCAAGTTGAAGGAGACCATAACCCAGGCGAACGAGAAGGGCGTCATGTACAGCCTCGACTGGGATGCTATGCCCCTTCCTCAGCAAATGATACGTGAAGAACGTGCAAGGACATTGCTCCCTCTTCACTCCAAAACAGAAACTCAGACTTCGGCAACTAGCACGAAGAAAAGGAAGTCTTGGGACCTGAACGACGCAGCGACAGCCGGCTCAAGCTCCGGGACTCCCCCTTGGCGGGTTGGTGCCAACAGACTCGAGGACCGCGTGACGTTCTCGCCCGACACACGCCAACCTGGCGACGATCCTTTCAAGAATACCACCAGTAAGTTTAGCAGGGCAGACAAGCGCCAAAAACGCCATGAGGGAGAGTACAAGACTTTCCGTGAGGACACACCACCCCCAAGCGATGGCCCGGTTGTCGGGACCTGCCAGGATTTGGAGAAGCGCTACCTTCGTCTGACCGCCGCGCCTAAACCTTCGCAAGTTCGCCCCCCACAAGTCCTGCGTCAAACCCTGGAGTTACTCAAGAAGAGGTGGAAGAAGGATCAAAACTACTCGTACATCTGCGACCAGTTTAAGTCCATGCGGCAAGATTTGACTGTGCAACGTGTCCGCGATGATTTCACGGTTGAGGTCTACGAAATTCACGCCCGGATTGCGCTCGAGAAGGGGGACCTCGGTGAGTATAACCAGTGCCAGAGCCAGCTCAAGGGGCTGTACCGTCTGGGACTGAAGGGCAAGGCGAACGAATTCAAAGCCTACAGGATTTTGTATTACATTCACACAGCAAACCGCGCGGAGCTGAATAACGCTCTGGCAGATCTAACAGCAGCAGAAAAGAAAGACAAGGCGATCAAGCACGCTCTCGATGTGCGTTCTGCGCTAGCGTTGGGCAACTACCACCGGTTCTTCCAGCTCTACAATGACACGCCTAACATGGGCGCATATCTCATGGATATGTTTGTTGGTCGGGAGCGTCTCGCTGCTTTGTGCAATTTCTGCAAGGGGTATGTTGCCATCTACCGTTTTCCTGCCGAGTCAAATGATATTTTGCTAACGTTTATGATTCAGGTATAAACCTGACGTGCCGCTACGCTTCATCACAGAAGAACTCTATTTTGAGTCCGATATCGAGGCCGCGCAGTTCATTCTCGACCATGGCGGCCAGGATCTCCTGCAGGATCGTGACGGCACCATTGTCTTCCTGTCTGGGAAGGCTGGGCAGCGATTTGAAGCCGCTCGCGCCAAAGCGTTTTCCCGAGTCGACATTAAGGGTCAAATTTGACCCAAGTCTCGGGTGATTGCGTACACTCCGTTTTCCCGATCAGCATCAACCACCCTTCTACTCTTGTTCTCTCATTTGCGTAATTCCTTTCTTTTTTTGCTCAATCCGGCTTGCTAGTCAAGTCAACATCGCGCCCCGCCCGACTCTTCGGAACAGAACCCTTAGAGGTGTGGAGAACGCTAGCAAAGATACTACGTGCAATTCGCGGCACCACTAAGCCTCTGGGCTCTCCTATTTTTTTGGCCACCGAATGTTTCTCGTGCGATTCTCCGTGCGGGGTGACTCCCGCGCCACAGCCCAACCTGATATGGTATTACGATTGATACCATCAGAACCATCCACCAAGTTAGTTGTCTTGGGACGGGACGGATGACATTAGCCGCAGGGCTCTTTACCTTCCATGCGACGCGACGGAGGCGTGCCTAATTCAGCAGGTTTGCCCTCCTTGCGAGCTAATACCCGTGTGGGAACGCGGTTGGATCAGTTGTTCGACACGAACCCTTGGTGCATCATTTTGGCGGCGTTTTAGGGACGGCAGGTTGCGGGTTTGCAAGGAGTTAGGGTCTGGAGGAAACCTGGCTGCAATTAGACTTCCCTTGCGTATGTACACGTACCTTAGTTTAGTTTAATCCACATGTTGGCCTTGCGGCATTGTAATATGCGGCAATTCATCCTTGCGCGGTCCCAATCCCCTGGCGCACAAAGCGGATGTGCGCCGTGAGGTTCTCATATGCAGTGTGGGTGCCTTCCCTGGTCAGCGACGGTGTATCTTCTCTTACGCGGCCTATATTGGATCTCCATGCTAAACGTCCGTCTCGTCGAACGTTCAATGATCACGGATTGGGACACTCTTACAGGACCGCAGCCACTTGAAATTAGTAAGGGCCGGTGGCAATAAATCCCTGTGCTCGCTTCTTTGTTTCGGTTTCCCTTCTGGGACGCAGGTGACGTCCCACACAACCCAACCACACTCGCTTTCTCAGCTTGCGGAATATCGAGAGTTGTATCTTTACCTCTACGACTGCCTTAGTCTACTTACTTTACTGCGGAAGAGAAGGCATAACAAACATTCTGACCCCTCGCCCCCTTCACCTCAAGTTGTTCTTCCGGCAGCTTTGCTCCCTTGGGCCTCGTTTACATTTTGACGTGTTATCCGAAGCATTAACGGCGTCTACAAATGTGCAGGCGCCAGCCGATTCAAAAAAGACATGCCAGCCGGACTGCACCGTTGGGTGGTTTGTTTCAGACCTCCGTTTCAAATTCTCTGGGTGGGTTGTTATCGGGAGGGGTACGAGCCGAGCACAAAGCGGCGAAGCAGCGAAGGGGTGGGAGGGCATGAACTTCGTGATTTGGAATTTGCGATCTTTTATCTTTCCTGTAGGGGACGGCAGGCTGCTTGGCTCGGTGGACCTAACAACCCGATGGTATTGTAGCCCAGTGGGTTTGGTGGGGGGATGCTTCAATGCCCTTGACGCTTTTGAAGAGGATATGCGACAGGGTTATGGCCTTGAGACCCTTGCCCCCACGAGGGACCCGACTCATTGACCCCACAAGGACTTTTTGAGACACCACGTCATCGCGGACTGGGAGTTACCGTAACTTTATCTTATGGTGTACACTATTTGGCTCTATAATCGTACATAGCCTGATATGCACATTTAGAAATCCAGAATTGGAGGCGAAGTTGAAGCCGTATGTAACGTTAGCCGACGGTATGAAGAAAGTGTGATATTCACCCACAAAAACCCCGCTGCCGTCCCATTGCGGCGTGGCCAGTCGAGGTTCTCGATCCTAACCCCGCTCTAATTTCTTCGGGTACATTTGGGATCATCCTTGACAGGTCAAGGTTCCGGTGCTGGCTGGGGTGGACGGTGTGATCAAAGCATCGCTTCAAGAGATGAACAGCTCTGAGCGATCGAAGAATTATATCGGAGTTTCTCAAATAGTGTGTGCGGTACACTAGAACGCCCGGACCCCGAAGGATGGAGTGGGCAACGACCTCGATGGCCCGATGGCACGGTCAAGCCTTATCCACTGCAGCAGATGGGCTGCGCGAGCACCCAACCGAGCGAGTGATGCATGCCGTACCCACCGGACACGATCGCATAGAAGAACAGAAAAAGTATGGGCATGTGCCGCTCGGTGACACAAGCTTGTGACGTCCAGCTTGGCATTTTCAAGTCCCTTTTGCCATGCAGATGCGTGTTCGAGAACATGGCGATCGTCTGGACCGATGTGGCTGGCACTGCACAATCCAGTGGCCTCTCCCCTCCTCAACGAATAAAACCAGAGGGATGGCTGTCCTTTACTGGTTCATCATAGATCAGAAACTCCGTTCTGAGCGTCGCTCGCGGGAACTTGGGGTGGTCAACGGGACCGTTCATCGGGATCAACGAAAAATGAGCCTTTTCAGTGTGCAAGGGAGGGGAACAATGGAAAGCCGACACCTTGGTTTGCCAGTAATTTACTTCCCAAAAAGGGCGGGGAGCCGATTCTCCTGGTGTACGAAGGACCAAAACGAGTCTTGTAGGCCGCACTCGGATTGCATCCCGGGGTCCTGAGGCCAGACGGCACCACGGCGAAAAGGTAATGCGGTACTTCACACTCTTGCTTGCTGGAAAACTGTCCACATTTATTTCCAGTACTTACTGTGTAGTGGGATCAATTTGGAGGTATCCGAAAGGCAAAGCATTGGTTGAGTGCGGATCTTGCACCCTGCAAGATGCTGCGACCCGTGTGCACGAACCTTTAGGTTTCGGGGAAGACGAGATGACATTGGTGAAGGTGGCGCGGTAAATTCACCAATGGTCGAGGCCGGTGGTTTGCGACGACGAAATAGGCTTCGGCCTTCGCTCGGCCAAGGCAGATTGGTCAGGTTAATCTTTGAATTGGCCGTGTCGGACATAGCCAACATGGAACGGCATTGCCGACAGAAGCTCCCGTCGGGTTGTGAGGGAAGGAAAGGAGAAGAAACACCCACGACAATTTTTTTCTGCCTCTTCGTTAATCCAACCGAAAGCCAGTGGTTCGTTCGTGGGTGAGAACCTAAATTTTTATCGCGTAACTGGAGGGTGTCGCACAGGATTGCTCAGAGCCCACACGATGGGCAACCCATGAGACGGGACTCGAGAGACGGGAATTCGGAGTGATGACTGGACCGGGCTTTCTTTCCCTGTCCCACTTGCCCCTGTCGGGCGGACCGCACACGCATTCCTTCTGCATGGGTGCATGAAAAGAAATCACATCTGCCCCAAGAGAGAGGTTGCAACTCGTTTTGCAGGCAGTGACATCAGCTGCACGTGAGATCTGGGATGATGAACGATCTTCACGCCAGCCCGACGCTAAAGGGGAAATACATCTCATGTTAGGCCGGGAGGAGGGGGACAGGAACGCCAATTAAGGGCGCTGCATGCAAATTAAAAAAAATCGAAGGAGGCTCCGGCTGTGAGAGGAGGAAAACAGACCTTGATGGTCACGACAATGTGCCCAAATGCCCAGTCGCCTGCCTCCGACCTGAGAGCAACACCCTTGTTGGACAGTCGCTGAATTTAACCCGCACCCAACCCGGCAGCGTGTGTTAACCCTGCCCCACGTAAGAGTCTTGACCCTCCTGGACTCATGCTTCACAGGCACCCCTGACCCTGGCCTTGTCCCAGGCCCGCCGCTCGTTCCATTCCATCCCCCTTTAAGAAATACTTGGTCGCTCGGGCCTGCCCCCGGTTGCCTCTTCCCCGCCGCCCACATTCAGGTTCTGCGCAAACCCGCCGTCGGGCTCTGGTGATCAACTTTCTCCTTCCTTTGCGACAACAAACCGACGACGACTCGTCTTCAGGTATTCACGTTGCGCCGCCCGGTGAAGACAAAGACATAGCCCGCTGAGCGTTGAGAATCGAATTTGGACACGCCTGCAACAAAGGCAAACAACACTTGGAGCGGGGAAGAAGTGCACTGCAGGGCCACAGAGAAACAAAACCAACCACGCACAGCCCCAACGAAGCTCCCACCATTACCTCCTTCGAATTGGCCCACGCATCATAAGCGCCCACGGAGCCGTCGAAAAGCGAAGCCAGAAATTTCCAAGACGATACCACCACATCGCACTCTCATCGTACCAACGTTCTTCAACGAAAAAAGTCGCCTGAAGAGAAAGAACACTTGACGCTGCCGCGATTCTCGGCAAACCTGAGACCTGGGCGGCTCGACAAGTCACACTGATTCAGAGACCACCCGGTAGTTTGGTGTGACGCAGCAAAGTATCGGCCGAAGCGAACAGCCCACCACCGGCCCCTCTCGTGTGTTCATTCTGCGCTGCCATTTTTTCTCGAGTCCACAGCCAACGCTGCCTGAGGGCCCGCATCCTGCATCATGAAGGTACGTCATTCCGGCTGGCTGCTGGTGCCGCCAACAAATATCCCTCCCTTTCCAAATTTGCGAAGTCCTCACTGGGCCGCCGAGAGGGTCCGGGCAGCGCCAGCTGCGCTGCCGTTGCGGCCTGCCCAACCCGATCGCCCCCTCCACGGCGCCCTCATCAATCGCGCGACGCACGCTGCTGCGCGCTTTGCTCCTCGTCACCCGTCTCTTTCAGTTCATCATATTTGTTATGATTAAGCGCAAGGGCATTCGCCGTAAACGACGAGAGATATCTCCCCATGGCTCAAGACTTGGTTCGCCCGCTAACAACCATGCGTGTTTTCAAGGCCTTACGGATAGGAAGGAGGTCGATAAAAAGTGAGGAGAAGGGCAAGCAGCATATCAGTATCCCGCAGAAAACCGATGTTGCGATTGTTCCCCCCAAAAAGGTACGTCACATCCATCATGGAGCGATACTCAACCCGAAAGCCTTGCTTCGCGCTCAAGCGAATACAGTAGCTGACCGCATTGGGACCACATAGGTTATTCGTGCCCTTCACGATTACACGGCGCAAGACAAGGAGAGAGAACTCAGTTTTTCTAAAGGCGACTTTTTCCATGTCATTGGGCGCGAAAATGATACAGATTGGTACGAGGCGTGTAACCCCGCTCTGCCTCTCGCCCGGGGTCTGGTCCCCGTAAGCTACTTCCAAGCACTGGGGCGCAACGAGCGCGACAGCGGCCAGTCTCAGCCTGATAGCTCGCTGTCCGCGAAACACCCCGACCATGATTCGGGTTATGGCGAAGCGCCAACCACATCCCCGCCTGTATCTGCTGGACATCGGAACTCGAAGTCAGGCGGCAGGTCGGGAGCTATGGTCTACGGCGTCGTCATTTACGATTTCCATGCGGAACGGGGCGACGAGCTGGATGCTAAAGCGGGCGAAGCCATCATTGTGATTGCGCAATCCAACCCCGAGTGGTTTGTAGCAAAGCCTATTGGGAGGCTCGGGGGTCCCGGTCTTATTCCCGTTTCCTTCATCGAAATCCGCGATATGGCGTCTAACACACCCGTCGCGAACCCCCATGAAGCGGTGCGGAAAGCGGGCATACCGAAGGTGGAGGAGTGGAAAAAAATGGCCGCGGACTACAAGAACTCCAGCATCACCCTGGGAAAATTTGAGACTGGCGCCCAACCGCAGTCCATGGAGCAGGGAATGGAACGCATGAGCATCCAGCAATCCAACGGGCGTGCTAGCTTGGGGCCGGGTGCCAACGCGGTAGGTGTTTCTCTATATGTTTCCCTGTCACGTCTGCGGGACGTTGTCTGACAAATTTATCCAACAGCAACAGCAGCAGCAGCAGCAGCAGCAGCAGCAACAACAGCAGCAGCAGCAGCAACAGCAACAGCAAACTCAACAGCAAGCGTACAATGTACAAACCCCGGTCCCGCAAGATCAGCCGTCTAACTCGCCAGGTTCACAACTGCTTGCGCCCGTCTCCGCTCGGATTCCCAGGTATTGTTTCGCCGAGGACAAGTACTGGTTCGTTATCGAGGCTGAGCTCGAGGATGGCCGGACATGGGAACTGGCACGATACTACGAAGACTTCTACGACTTCCAAATCGCTCTCCTGACTGAATTTCCAGACGAAGCCGGGACCTCTGGGATGAATCAACGGACACTTCCCTACATGCCCGGCCCCGTTAATTACGTGACCGACGCCATCACAGAGGGACGTCGGCACAACCTTGACGGGTACGTCAAGAACCTTCTTGCGCAACCTCCATATATCGCCCGGTGCAACCTAGTCAAGCAGTTTTTTGCCCCGAGGGAGGGCGATTATGAAATTGACCCAACTGCGCTCGAGGATGAGTACCGTCTGTCAGCTGGACCCCGACCTGACTCACCCGGTGAGGGTACCTCCCGCCAATCCTCTCAACCAGGCTACGGCGGCCTTCCGACCGGACGCCAGCCTGGCCACAACCAGCAGCAACCGCAGCAACAGCCGCAGCAGCAACCAGCCATGTCCCGCCAAGTCTCCTCTCTCTCCCAGCCCTCGCAGAGCTCTCTCTCGCCTGGAATCCAGACATTGGGCTCGACGATGAAGGTTAAACTGAGCTTCAACGGTGATATTATCGCGATCAAAGTACCGGCAGACGTGTCGTTCGAGACCCTCTACGACAAAGTCGTTGACCGGCTCAAGATCCCTCCAGGCGAAGAGCCCCAGCTTAGCTACAAGGACGAAGCGACAGGGGATAAGCCGCCGTTGATGAGCAATAACGATTTAGATCTGGCGCTGCAAAGGAACGAGAAGCTGCTGTTGTATGTGGAATAATGGGAGTCGCATGAGGAGTTCAGGCGGGGCGAGGGAGTTGGCATGGGAGGATTTATTCGAACGGGGCGGGCTATGGATGCGTATCAGTGAAATCTGCGGACTGGTGGGTTTTGTTTCCGGGGTTCTTTCTTTAACCCTTCGTGCTTCTCGTTTTTGTGGTTTGTGAAGTACCCTGGTGTGCCATTTTTTTGTTGTTGTCAAAGTATACCCGACTTTGTCTTTTGGTGGTTTCTAGCTGGGCTTCTTTTTTTCATCCGGTCTTCCTCATTGGGATCGGGCGACCGATATATTTTGTTATGATTCGTGGGGGGTTATGTTGACAAGAGATTATGGCCTGTGAGCCGGGCGGAAGAAACGCATAACGGCGAATTAAGTTAGGAATGAATGCGGTGGAAATGGCTGATGGATGATGGGTGGATGACTTGATCGCGAGATAGAGGGGATAGTTGGAATGTGTATCTGAATGCGAGTGTGGGCTAATTTGGCGGACTGGAATGATCAAAACTGGGCTGAATGGGGCAGATGTCGAGCGCCCTGCTGAGTTTAAATAATTCGTCCGACTTAAATTGAGGAAAGGTGTTTGTTGATCTTTTCGGCTTTATTGACTGGTGAAGAGAAAGAAGGGAATAGTAATCCGTTGGTCAAGTTATTCATGTAAACAATCATGGCTCATAAACGCAATGTCAATCCCGCATATCGGATATTTTCTGCATGCTTTATCTTATTACAGATACATACAACCAACAAATACCATGCTTTCTTGTTGAGCATACCTTGCCCTAACCTAGCTAGGGACATGAAATAGTATACGCAGTCGAAGAGTCAACCCATCCAAGACATCAGGAACCACGCCGTTTTGTCTAGGTTTGCGGATGTAAGAGACGACCAGACCAGCCCCTACAACCAGAAACAAGCAAACAGGCACACCCGGAACTGTCAAGCAGGCCGGCCTCTTGCCGCCCAACCCGTTCGCCACCCATTCCGCCCAGCCAGAGCGCCAAAGCGCCAAAACCATAAAACGACGAGAATATAAAGGTCGAAGAAAACAGTACATGACACATTACTTCGAAAAGCCCATAAGCCTTTCTTCCGAAAATTACCCCCCTCCTGTTACGAATTGGCGCCCAACCAGCTCAGATGTTGTCACCAATTTATTCAATAAGCCTAAGCCATATCAGCTTGCTAGGGACGGGACGTCAAACGCGGCCCTCTCAGACGATAACATGCGTTGACAAGTGCTCGACCGCCTCCTTGATAGTCCTCAACATGCGCTGGTTTACACAGAACGGGCAACGCACCGGCCGGTCCGTAATCGAGACTGGCCCGCCGCTTGGTATCGGCGTCAATGTGAGGTCCTCCCCGCCTGGCCCCGTGCTCCCACCCGCTGACGAACCTCCCGCGCCCTGCGGTGTGGGTGGAACAAAGCGCGGGCCAGCTGCTCCCTGCCCACCCGCGGCACTGCCGCTACTAGGTGGGGGTCCGACGCTGGCGCGCGCGGCACTGACGGGCGTAGAGATCGCGTTGACAGCAGCGGCGGCGGCGGCGGCTTGATGCGCGTAGGCCTGGCCAGCGAGGCTTCCGAGAGAAGGTAGGCCGTGGTCCGGACGGTCACGCGCGGCGCGTTCGGCGGCGGCCTGTGCCTCGGCGTCGGCCTCTTCTTGTTGCAGGGCGCGCAGTGCATTTTGCAGGACAACTTCGGGGTCCTCGTCGGCATAGATGGTGGTATCGCCGTTTGGAGGTTGGGCGGTCGATCCATTGGTGCCGAGTTGGCTGGGAGAGTGAGGTGGTTGTTGGTGTGGGTGTTGCGGGGTGGCTGAACCTTGGGGGTTGTCGATGCGGCGGACAATCTCGTCGCGCACTCGGGCGCAGATGGCGAGGGAAGCTTCAACGCCGACAACCCGCTGGACAGCATCGCGGATGGCGGCGGGGGATACGTCCGGAGTGATGTTCATGAAGCGCGGGACGGCGTCGACGAGGTAGGGGACATCGTCGGCAGCATTTTGTACGGAGCCGTGACGGCGCTGGCGGCGGATCAACAAGCCGTAGCGCTTCTTGAAGCGGTGAATCCAGCCAGGAGAAAACTCGGGGGCGCTCTCGTCCTTGTAGCGCGGTAGTTGGGTGAAGATGTTCTTGGCCTTTTCGGCTAACTCCTCGTTGGATGGGTGGCGGCCGCTATTGACCATTTGCTGGTGCCAAAGCAGGACAAGCTTCTCGACGTCGGGCCAATTGCCGAAGCGCAGGCGCGAGCCGGAGAGCTGAGTATCGCCATCAAGGCGGGCGTATTTGGGCGACAACGAGTGCGACACGGTCGATTGGGAGATGGTCTGGTTATACTCGGCATGGAACCAGTCGATGCATGCCTTGTGGCTCGGTCGCACGGGTTGCGAGCCTGCCCAGCGCCGCAACGCACGCCGTTGGTCGAGTGTCAAAGAGTGCCGTTCTTTGGACGGCGTCGTCGCGGCCTCGGGCGCGACTTCGGCCGACATGGCGGGCGGCGCGATGCGGGACTGGCGATGCTTGGCGGAGGAATTGCCCCGGATTGGGAATCGGGTATTACTGGCAATTGCGATTACAGTTCGCGATTTGCGATTTGCGATTGTAAGGCAGTGCGCGTTTACCTAGTGAGGTAGATAATCGGGTATGTGGGAAATCGATGGGCTGATGATCGTTGTAAGGAGGCGGTGGGCCGAGTCGAGGAAAAGCGCTCGAAAAGTGGGAAGTCGAAGCCGGTTGTGCGGAGGTTCAGCTGGCAAATGAGTGAGCACCAGCTGCCAGCACTCGGAGCCTCTTCGCCTTGGCATTGCAGGCGCTCTCAACATTGCATCAACCTCGGCCCCACCTGCTTCGACGCACCTCATTACCTGCATCGAGGTTACACTCGTGGATCGTTCATGCATCCCGCATCCGAGACAGTATCATACATTATAATACACTATAAATTGTTCCTACAGATGCATTCTCGACCCATTCCTCTTGATGTGATCACTAATTAGACTTCTTACTCGTCCCACCCATCATATTCTGCACCGTACCTCCAATCCCCCCTTCAGGAGTGAACTGCCTGCCAATTATACCCTCCTTATCCAGAGGCCCGCCGACTTTTTGCGCAGCTCCGCCTAAGGCGCCCTCAGCTATTCGATTGTCAATCCTCAAACTTCAGTAAAACGGCCAAAAATGAGCGGGTCAAGTATGTGTTGAGCACTAACGAGTGAACTGTTTCCCGACCTTGCCGTGCTCGTCGAACAACGCGGGCTTATCTTTCCCAAGGTGGGCATTGGCGGGCGTCTGCGTGGCTGAAGCTTTGCCACTGGTTGTCTGAGGCCCGGCGTGGGAGTTCTGGGGGTTGGTTCTCGTGGAGGGATTCATGATACCTGGTATTCGCGAGATCTTGGAAGGCAAGACAACTTAAGATAAAAGCTAGGTTAGTTATTGTTTTTTGATAGTAATAAACTAATAAACAAAGAGGCGCACGGGGGACGCAGAAGTCTATCCTATAGTTTATAGTACACAATGCGCATTGAAGCGTCATCGATCTACTGGTTATGGTGATGTCATGTTAGGAACCCCCGGAATCGAGTTGTTTCTCCGCCAACGCCGGCCTGCGGGTTTCGTAACCTTCATGCGGACAATAATGGCGGGGGAAATCACAGAAGGCAGCAAATTGAGTAACGGCCGGAATATATAACCCGAGGTCGCTTTTAGAGTTGGATGGATCGATAAGGGGGATCGGACACTCACTCATTCCAAGGCTTAAACTCGCGGGTGCCAGGTGGAAAGGAAACCGAAGTAAACTCGGGGAAGTCATTACAAAAGTTACTGAGGCCTAACGATGGGTGCCCCCGCCTGCGACGCACCCGACGCTGGATCTATGTGCCATCAGGGCAGACTTTGTACATGAAATATAAACACCACAGCATCTAATTCCCACTCGTTCCGAGCCGTGCAGTTTGTACCAGCTTTGACCTTGAACAACCCGTGCGGCCCAACAGCAAATTCTGGCTCTTCGCCTATCTTCGCCTTGACCTTGCCGGAGGCCACAGCGCACAGCCGCGTAGTGTCAAGCTCGGCATCCAAAGCGAGAGCTTGCCCTTTTACGATGGTGTTGACACGGAAGGCTATGCCATCGTCGACAGGAATAGCAGAACTAGATGTGGCGGAGAGGAAAAGCTTGGAGTATGCGATTGCTGTTTCGTGTTTGAGGTTAGATCGGCTGGGTAAAATGATGGAGGTAGCGGGGAGCGAACGCCAAGGTAGGATAATTGGGAGAGTAAAGACAGCTGGGGACTTACCTTCTGACCCGGCAGTGGTTGTTCCCATGATGCGGCCAGGTGCAACCTCCCAGTCCTCCATCCTTGTGTGCATGTCCAAGTTGTCGTTGGGGTGTTGAAACGTTCCTGGCGCAAGGGGCGCTGGGGATGCCACCGTGCCGCCGATTGACCGGCCTTCACGTCGTCCACGCCTAGCGGCGTTCGCTAAAGCTCGGCTTGGTGGCACATACGGGGGCACGTACCCTTCCACTACGGTACAGTGCAACTTGTGGCCCCCATACAAACAATTCGCACAGCAGGGATAGCGTTTCCTCGCTTCGTCGTGGGCTGCTGCCGCCATATATATGCACCCCTTAAATGGCCCTTTACCCATCAGACACCTTTTGCAAGTCTCTCCGGGCTCGGCTTCGTCCCCAGTGATCTGGATTAACATGGCAGCGACGTCTCGGGGTTGACTCTCCTCGAATCTCTTGGCCCGGTGGTGGGTGTTATATGGGACATCTCGTTGTTTCGGGAGCTTGAGAAGGTGCTTCACCACGCTGTTCCCGGGGATTTCTGTCGTCGAGGCGACGTGTTCCTTAACGTAGGCCCACAGCTCTGCTGTTGTGTCCTTAGCTCGAAAATCTCTAGACCGACCACGTCTGACGTCGAACTGGGTTGCCGCCGCAAGATGTTGGCGCAGCCGCGGTTGAACGAGAGGGGTTTGAGAGGTCAATATATCATTTGAAACCACGATGGGAGGAGCTTGGATCAGGATCTTGCCCCCATTTCCAAGGGCGGAGGCCCTGTCCCCGCCGTAGGTGCCTTTGACAGTGAGCGTCCCATCGCGGTTGTCGTTGAACAAGGCACCCCAATGGGTCCGCTAGAAACAATGCTGTCAGTTGATGAACAGGGGACACCAAATCCAAATCTAAGAAGTAGCCTCCGTACCTCAAAATGGAAGCCCAAAAACCGGAGTTGGGAGTGCGTCATCCGGCAGTCGCGCACAGGGCACACCCATTTCATGTTGGGATACGTTGTGTCAAACTGATATCCCGCAGGAAGCAGGCATCCATAGGCGGTTATGAGATTCCCATGTTCATCTGGACCATATCAGTTAGCGTCCAGAGCGTTTTTCGGTGGGGGGGGGGGAGAGGGGTGGGTTCCTCGTAGCCCTCACCTGGCCATTTAGTATACGGCCTCCCAGGCTCTGCCTCGTACAGTCCCGTTGGGATGTTACCTGTCATAGGCGTGGTCGACCCCAAACCTGAGGGAGCTTCACTCGAAGCAGCGCTTCCTCCTGACGCTTCCTCCTTCTCATCGTCTTCAAGCTCAGCCAGCGCCTCTGCACTGTCCACGTCCATCATGTCCACATCCGCGGGGCCACCGTCTTGGGGCAAGGGTCTACGTGTCGCCCCCCAGAACCTATGTGAGCATTTAGATTGACGAAAATGGTAAAAGCAGTTCCCGCAGGAAATGATGGCGCTGCGAGCGGCGTTGTCCGCCCGAGAGGAAATCATGACGCAAGACCGGAAGGGGCCCTGACTGGTACTGCATCGCTCGCACGGCTGCGGCGCAGCCTCCCCAGTCACTTGTACGATCAGCGCCGAGATGTCCCTGGGATGGGTGTCGTTGTACGGGTGGTTGGATAGCCATGCCGTGTTCCAATCCAAGTCGCGGACTCGTGGTAACGGTAGCAGTTGCCTGACCCACCCTATAGTCGGAATGTTGGGCCCCTTGTGTTTGACAAGAAACGGTTCAAGATATCCCCAGAGGGCTGAAGGATCGCCTTCTGAAGCTGGCCCCTGCTCCACGGCAGGGACATCTGTAGATATGGGTGTATCGACATCCACGGTATTCGCTGGCAGACTGGATCCGCTGTTGTCGTGCCCATCCGGCAGCCCCTTACGATACTGGGGCGCGATGGGAAATGAGGCCGCTACGGGTGGGGGATCCAAGGGATCGGCTGGCCCCTTGGAAGCGACTATAGGACCCCCCGACTCACGTGGCGGGTCCCGTACCGAAAATGTCCCATCTTCATTGTCGTGAAATCGGACACCTCTATGCGCACGCTGCATCATGTGAGCTTGTAGTATTAACTGCGCTTTTTTAGTGAGATGACTTACATTAAAGTGTCCACCAAGTTTAATAAGCGCTGGAAAAGCCCTGCGGCACGTTCTAAGCGGGCATATCCACGGGTGGCCAGGAATCTCTGCCGAGAATTGATATCCCTCGGGAAGAAGGGCACCGTAAGTTCCTTGTAGAACCCCATTGACATCTAGATGTGTAAGTCCCCAAAGCGCGAGTGATCCTAGGGGAATAGTTGGAACCAACCTTTCCATTTCGAGTACGAATGGCCTAGAGGGACCATCTTCTCTTCCATTCCCATCTCTCCCGGATCTGCGCTAACATGCTCACGTGCTTGTATATCAGTGGGTGTGGCCGAGGGAGCCCCCTGACTTCCGACGCCATTGTTGCCAGCATGCTTCTCCTCGTCGCCTCCGCCCCTTGCACTTTCGCCCTTGCCAAGAACACCAGACAGAGTTTCGGGAGTCGGCGCGGGCGGTTCAAAATCCATGTTCTCAGTGTCAAGTGGGCCATAATCTGATCCATCCGATGACTCTGACTCCGAGTCCGAAAAGCTAGAATCTGACGCGCTCAAAGATTGGCGCTGCTCCTGAGCCGTTGGTTCCCCAACCTGGCTTGCACCAGGGCCATTGGGTTGGGGCAATGGGTACTTCGGTGGGTAAACAGGGGTCTCTTTAAAGCTAGAGGCTTTGTTGACGCCCGAGTTAGCCAGTTTTGCCTCCTCTTCTTTCCTACGACGCATAGTTTCGATACGCTTCTTGTGTACATGATCCATGCGCCCGGAGGCCCATCGTTCTGTGCACATTGTAACCCTAATTAGTTTTGACTTCCTCATGATCTCGTTTCGTTTCACCGGGTAGGGGATACTGTTGAACTTGATACCTTTCAAGGCACGGCTAGTAGCCTCACGCCTCTGCTCGTCGGTTGCATACTTCGTCTTGCGGACGCTATCGGTCGCAGGATACGTTTTCGAAGGGGTAGCGGAAAAGGGCACGGTGGGAGTGGAGGGAATCTTGGGAGGCAAGATATCGCTGACGATTCTGACTGGGGATGGCTCCGTATATGGACCACGGGAGGTCGCCGGAGTGGGGGGTTTGCTTGTAGATGGACTATGCAATGGGGTGTCCAGAGGAAGTGTCGTGTGCCCAGTCCGTTTCATAGTAAAAACTGGTCTGGGTTTGGGTTGCATGCTGGCCGCTTGGCTAACATTGCCGTTCATGGCCCCCAGGATGCGATGCTCAACTACAGAATCCACTACCTTTGATGGGCCCGGGTCCGGCTTGGGCAATTGACCGCTGGGGTCCGCCATATCGGAAGCGCTTCCCTTGCTGAAACCTAAAGCGCGGCTGTCGAGATGAACTTGGTACTTTTCTTAGCTTACGTTCCCTAGGTAAATAATCGCGTTGCGCGCTCATATAGCGTGAACTCGTTTTGTCCAGCATTTCGAACTTAACGCGTTTTAGGTATGTGCACGTACCTAAGTCATGAACTGTAATTCACTGTGCGATGATTAGAGCCAATTATAATCCTCTAAAGTACGCCAGAGATCGACCGGTTGGTGCATTATCATTCGGACATAAGTCAAAGACTCCAGAATGGCAATTTAAGGTGATTTGGCAAAGGGGACGAACAAATTGCCCAAACGCGAGGTCGCTCCATGTACAGCTGGGAGTGGGGCCGATTAGTGGTACGTGCGCCAAGATACAAAGGGACGACCCAATACACACATGTATGTGCCTTCCTCCTGTTGGGCACAACGATACCTATTGTACAAAGTACCTCTGTGTATGTACAGACGACACAGTAGTATATGAATTGCCAAGTGTTAATTCACACTTTGTACATACCATGTCCCATTTTACATTTAACAGGGATATGACCGATGAATCCCATCCAACAGCGTCTCAAGGGTCATCTCAGAATCTCAAAAGACGTCTGTCAGTTGTCAGTTCAACTTGTCACCGCTTGAAGTCAACCTGATTCCAAATTCTGAAAGCTCCCCCACTCCACCCATGACTCTAACAATGCCTGAGAAACTCGCTACTCAAGACGAAGGCGTTTCCGCGCTTCTCGCATTTGTGTTTTCCGGCGCGATTGGGTCACCCGAGGGAAAAGGGGTAAGCTATGCCCTAGCTGAAGCTACGGCAACCTCCTTCTCCTGGGTCGCGGCGTTAGAAGACATGGATGGGCCCCCCGTCCCTATCGATCGGTACCTCATCACGTTCAACAGGCTACACAGGGAGATCCTTGCCCCAAAACCCATCGTGCTCTCGAATAGAGAACTTGCAGATGCTGTGCTCGCAGCAACAGGCCAACATTTGGCCTCATCAGCCCGGTTCACAGACGGCGCGCTGAGCATCTCGTACAAAATCACTGTCCAAGAGCACTCAGACATCGCGTACATACTTCAGCTGTGCCACCATGGCCGGGTCGCCTCCATGGACTCACTAATAAGGCTGATCTCGACGACGGCTAGCCCTCAGATCTTGCTGGTGCCGGCGGTATATCCAATCCCCGGTGAGATGGAGCGACAAGAAATGTCTGGGATGGGCAGGCAAATCACGCAATTCATCCCAGGGGTCATCGCCTCATCAGTCTACCCGCAGTTGTCGCACAAGGAAAAGCTCGTCTTTGTGCAAAAAAATGGCCCGAGCATTCCAAGCATGTTGGAAACTCAAGCTTCCAAGGCCTTGTCTCATCGGCGAGGTGAATGCCTCTCAGGCCGAGGACGGCAAAATCACTCTTCAGATCGGACCGGATCGGCACCACGGGCTGGGCGGCCCCTTCAGTTCCGTACGCGAGTATCTTGGAGCGTACATCAGGTCCTCGCTCGACGCCCTCAAAAAGCAACAAGGGATCGAAGAATACAAAGCCCAGTTTCTCAACCGCACCGAGGCCTTTCTCAACACCCGTCTCGACACCGCCATCCCCAGCATCGTGGAAGACATCCCCGTCGTAGCAACCCACGCAGACATGGGCCCGCACAACGTCATTGTATCGGAGCACATGACTACTGACATCCGAGCTATCATCGACTGGGAGTTTTGTGTCCAGCGCGCCCTACGCCTCGCAGCATCGCATCATCGAAATGCTGTTTCGCAAACCTGCCGACAACGGCTTCGGCGCGGAATACGAGGGCGCGTCCGAGCTCCGGGCGGCGTTCTGGGGTGCGATTCCGGATTGGGAACGGTGGAACCAGAGCGAGGCGACGCGGGTGTTTCTGGAGTGGTTCAGGTTTGGCCTTTTCATGAAACCGGAGTGGAGGCCGAGTGATTTGACTGGGGAGGAGAAAGGTGATTTTTGGCGAGAGAATATCCGGGCTGTTGAGGATATCCTGACCAAGTATTCGATCGGTGATGGAGCTCAGCGGAGTGACTGATGCCTGACACCGGCACAGATTTCAAAACGTACCTACTTAGCTGCCTTGGGGCTCTTTCAACTCTCTCCGTTGCTGATTTCAGAGTAAACTGCAGCAGTTCGAGGCCATGGGCAGTGAAGAGATCCCCTAGAGGGCAAATTCCGGGCCATGCATTTCACGATCTTGCTGGGGGCCAATTTGGCGTAATACATCCTCTAGTCATGCCCGCCCTTCTTTGCTGTCATCCATTCCCTTCCCGATCTTCCTCCACTCGAACCGCTCCCACCGCACCCCTTGTTTGCCACCGTTTTTACCACCGCCGTTAACCTCGATGTCAAAGGAAAAGGTGACCTGCCCCGAGGCACTGGTTCTGCTCCGCTGCCGCTGTAGCCAGTGAGGACCTCGACGACGTAGAGGCTGTCCGCGCTAGTTGCACTGCAGAGATGGAAAGACTTCAACTGACTCTACTGGGCATAATTGGATGCTCATCAAGGCCGGTAATGCGTGGGGCTGCGAGGCAATTGCCGTGTACATTGAGCCCAACTGCTAAACTTTGGGGTTGACCTGCCGATCGTTATCCATATCTTCATCTAAAAGGACTGATTTTTGTCCACGTCTTAGGGCCAGGGACTGAGGGGCTTGTGTAGACTCTTGCCGTCCGTGTTAGATTCTTGCCCTTCGACGTCGGTCGATGTTGTCGATTCCTTGATGGCGCAAGATGCTGGATGCGAACTCCGTCGTCTCATGCCTTGAAAAAATGAAGGTCTAGGAAGGTATCGTAATTAATACATCGAGCCCAGCAGACGGCGAAGTGTCTTTATGACGCTTTCTTCCGAGGCTTGGCTCCTCATTCATTTCAGAAGAAATCTGCTTGGTGCTCGTTGTAGTGGTTTATCTAGGTACGGAGACTGATTCATTGGCTGCATATGCTGCAGTAGTCATGGTATAACGGAACCATATATGTACCTGTTACATGTTGTAGGGAATGTATGTTCGTGTGTGTTCTAGAAGATAATTTAGGTAGGCTCGGACCTTAGGTGACAGAGCCCCAGAGCAGGTTGAAATCCTAGCACCCGCTGATACACTCGGATGTCTTGGTTGACACTGTTACAATATCTGCCATATTATCCTTCTATCGTCCCCGTCGGTTGTTAGAGACGCCGGTAGAAGTTAGAACGAGTAATGAGTCATCTCTAAGTTTGACCCTTATGATTCAATTAAAGATTGAGCGCCGTAGTAAGTAAGGGATGAAAAACTTGTCGATTGTCTTGCATTTTCGCCAACCCAAAACACCGAAAGTCCCATGATAATATAGCCCATCTAAAACCCAATAGTAACTGCCCACCAAGCTTGCCCTTCTATCCAAAATTACATGTACAAACTCCCAAGACGTTCTTGCTTGCCAGACTGTCTTGGACAAATTTTAATATCGAGACTCCCCATAGGAAACCATCCCCATCCAAGCGACGTTCTAAGCTAGCTACCAGCCACCCGATCTCACAACCAGACCACACGTCCAGCACATGCTGCTCGCTGCTTGCCCTGACCCCCGAAGCCGACGGAAGGACCCATAGTGCCGTGCCGTTCTCGTTGTCGATCTATCGTTGCCACGCCGCCTGTAGGTGGAAGTTCGAACCAGGCGGCGAGATGGGAGATTGCGGCGGCGGCGGGCTTCAATCAAGAGGCCGCCCTTTTCGCCCGCCTTCTTGACGGCTTTGCAAGGGTCCATCCGTCTTCGGTCCCGGCCGTCGATGGGGGACAGGGGCGGGAGCAGGAGCAGGGGCGGCTGCGGCAAGCCTCCTGAGGCCGTCGTCCCAGGAGGTACACTCAGCAGCCATGTGCTGGCGAAGATCCTCCAGACTCTCCGGATGCACGGTGAGCACGGTCCGCGACCCTGTGAAGACGCACAGAGCCGTGATGGGTACCGCCCAGACGCTCTGGATGTACACCCAGCTGGAGTTATTCTTGGGCATGGTCTGTCCCGGTTGGAGACGAAGAAACGGGCGGGTGTCGTCGGCCCGCTCAGTCCCCACGAACGATCGGAAGTCGACCTGGCGTTTGCTTTGATGCTGTCTTTGGCACCAGGGCGGCCTCCGACCGTTTCGCTCCCAGCTGTATGCTGAGACCGGGGTGATCAACACGTGGGTTGAGTCCTCCGAGAGCCGCTTAAGGACGATCACTGGGTCTGAGCACAATCAGTTAGGACTTTACTCAAGCAGCAATTGGTGCCGGGGCAGACATGAAGTACTTACGACCGGTAGCACGCCAAGGAATGTATCCTGCGCGATTCCCTTTATTCCCCTGCCGAGAGATGAGCTCTTCGAAGTCCTTCGAGCTCATGTTCTCGCTTTGGGCTGAACAGGTATCATGGTTAGTCAAGACAACGCGGGCTAGACCAAGATATGCTAACGCCACTCACTGAGAAACGCGATGTCGCCTTCGAGCCACTGAGGGCAGGCACCGGGAGGGGATGGTCGCGACGTGGATGCTTGTCCTGCCATGGCTATTGTGGACAGGACAAGCGCGGGCGAGGGGAGGGAGGGGGGAGGGGGGGCGCCGGTGGAGGGCGAGGCAAAGGGAGGGAGAAGCGAAGGGAGGGAGAGGAGCTCTAACTCAGACGATTAGGACTGAGATTGGAACTGGGTTGATGGATGGATACTGAATAGGGCCTATGAAGACGGCGAGAGGGCAGCGTATTTATACAGGAGGAGGAAAACCTTATAGCGATGGGCATGCGAACCTTTCCTTATATTCTCACCCGCCACGGGGAATCCAGAGGAAGCAGTCACCGGTATAAGGTTCAGCAAGCGCGACCCCCTTGCGGTCGATCATTTTCTAGAACGCAGGAACGACGGATCTAGCTCATGCTAACCTTAGGTAGGTATGAACGTCAGGTTACAGTTTAAGATGTGAGTTATGCATGTCTTCAGAACCAGCTAGAAACAGACGTGCATGGACACTTTAAAATCATCGTTCATAAAACTAGGGAATGCTGAAGAGTTTCCGCAGCTTGTTTTACACCAAGGGCATAGCAGCTTTCCAAAGTTTATTTAGGTTCATGATTCCGAGACACTCGCTGGAGTTCTTGAAAATAGGCGAAGACCGCGCCTGCGCAGTAAACACAATAGAAAGTTATAGCTTGGATATCTGAGTCTGGACCCTACTTGGTTTGCGGCCGCCAGACCAGACCACAGAACGCACACTAACAGCTGGGCGACCTGGCGGAAATAAGCTACATGTACGGGGAGGAAACCCAAAGTCGGGGAGTGGGACTGGTATGTATGTGCATGCACAGCCGTACGTCACTGAACTTAATGCCCTCAATCACTCGCAGACTGGCGAGTCGTGGAAGGGGGTAGAACGACATTGATTGATATTCTCGTCCCGATGACTGGCACTTAGGTCCTTAGGTATGTAGCGCAGATATGCGACTCAGGTCAACCCTCTCACAGCTTCCCAACGGCTTGCAGCCCCCTCTCGCCATCTACCAGCACACACCATTCACCATTAGAACTGCTGCCACCCGGACCTGCCACCACAGTCGCAAAGTTTTCGCGCGCGTAGGCAAGGACGTCGTCGTCGAAGGTCCCCGGCTGCAAGAACACCGCCTGAATACCGAGCTCCTTGGCCTCGGCTAAAGTCTTCTGGGTCACAACCGGGGGCGTGATGATGGAAACGGCGGTAACACCGGGGGATTCTAAGGCTGAGAGCGAGGCGACCGTTGCGAACGGCTTGCCATCCACCTCAATTTCTGGAGAGCCCGGGTTGACGGGTGTCACGAGGAGATCGTGGTAAACGTACCACTCAAAGACTAGAGCGGATCAAGTCCGACAATGTTAGTACCTAAGTGTGTCATTCATTCTTGTGTCTGTTGGGTTCTTCGCAGGGTAGCCAGGGACAACGTCACGCAGATAGACGGAACTGTTCGAAAAGGGAATCCGTTGAAAGTGCACCCAAGACAACAAATGCGAAGAAGACAAGCACAGCACAGGGACTGGAATTTTGGGGAATCATATAGAATGGGTCGTGATGATCGTGCCAATATGCAGACGCAGACGCATTGAACGAGCTAATATGAGACCAGAACCTTAAGCTTACCCTTGTAGCCAAACTTGGCCTTGTTAGTGCTGGCACCGACCACGGCGAATTTTTGCGCCTCGAAAAAGGCTTTGAGAGTTGCAGTTGTTGCGGCCATGGCTGTTTTTGTGGAGTTGAAGTGTCGGCGGGGACTGCAGTGATGTGGAAGGGGGTTTGATTGACAGATGGAGTTCCTGAGAGTTGAAGTTGCGGGGATGAAAAAGGGTTCTTTGCGGATTCCATTGGGGACAGAGGTTCTCCCAGCTCTGCTCAAGTACCGAGGGCGGAGCCAATGCATTTCTATTGCGTGCGACCAAGCGCCAGATCGGGATTGAATGTCCTGAGCTCAAGGGACTAATAACGCAATCCGGAGTTTCCAGGTTTGGGGGACAAGAATTACTCCGACATGAGGTGGGAGAACTGGTAGGATGCACAACGAAGTTCAGCCAAGTCTTGAAGACCTATATGGCCTAGAGCAATGAGTGATGGTTCTAACAACGGCCAAAAGCAATGAATCGCTCAATCGACAGGGTCTAGTTGGATGGAAAGGATGACCCCAGGGCTGCCATTTACACTGGATGATCGGAGTACCCAATTCGAGGCAACTGTAATCCGTGTCCTTGAGAAGGTCTTTCCAGTTGAGCTTCGACATTCCGGCCTGGCCCGAGTGGTTGAGGGGTAGCTGTATCTAACCCTAACCCTTGTTGATTGTGGGCTGTCGCCGTGGCATGGCAAGCATGGTTGCCCCGTGAGACAACCTCTTGAGGGAACAACAAGAATGGCCAAGGTGGGGTGGGGAACGCACCACTCAGGCTGCTCCCTAAAACGCCCTCCTCGCAGCCCGCCATTTTGACCAACACTTGACCCCGGCATCGCGTTTTTGTCACCGCAATACCTTACACGTTTCCCCCATAATCAATTTTGGTTTGACTCGAAAACAAAATGGTAAGTCTATTCTTCAAACCGTCGGGTTACCTCCAACCAAACTTGAACACACCTCGACCGGCCTGTCGCGGCGACCACATCAGACACAGGGAAACCAAAGTCCATCCCTGGTGGTTATACGCAGTAGCAACGCCGCGTGCCTAGGGCCACACACAACAATTGCTGTGAACGATGCCGCCCACTCCCCTGCCTCCTTTCGGTCGAGTCGGAGTTCTGCAGCACTGTCGTCGTGCCACTGAAGCTGTCTCTTAGACAGAAGACAAAATGGGACGAAAGGGTCACTAATTTTGAACATCTAGGCTTCTACCAACTACAAGGAAGCGTTTTCACTCTTTGACACTCGCGGTGTCGGCCGCGTAGTCCTCGACAAGCTCGGCGACCTCCTCCGTGCCTGCGGGCAGAACCCGACCCTCTCCGAGATTAGCGACCTGGAAAAAAGCGTTGGCGGTGAATGTGAGTGGCTACAAAATTTACCACTTCTCGGGGTGGTAGCTAACGCAGCCGATTCAGTCGACTTCGAGACCTTTCAACGCATCCTCAACCGACCGGGCGGTTTCCGTGACCCGGGCGAGCCCGAAGAATACTGCCGCGGCTTCCAAGTATTTGACAAGGACATGACGGGCTTTATTGGGGTCGGCCAGCTCAAGTACATCCTGACGAATTTGGGTGAAAAAATGTCAGAAGAGGAGGTGGATGAGCTGCTCAAGGCCGTCGACACCAGCTCCGGGCAGGTCAACTACACAGGTACGAGTTGTTCGCTCTGCCCGATGGAACCTTCGTACTGACTTTTCCCCCCTTATACAGAATTGGTGAGGACCATCCTCTCCAACTAATGGTGGTGGAGGTGTGAAGTTTGCGGGAGTTGATTGGTGGCCTTTTCTGTTTGGACGAGACGCGTCTATGAGTCGACCCTTGAGCAGGGGAATGCATAAATTGCAGCGCGATGGGTAACCGGCGTTGGAGTTGCGCAAATCTGGATTGTATTGAATTTGGGCGCCTGGATCGGTATTGTCGCCATTCAGGATTTGGGATAGGGCACACGGGTATGGCCTAGATATCTACTTAGGTAGTAACAGGAAGTCATTCTGCAGGTTTGCCGTTCCGCTTGCGTTTCGGAGATGGGTGACGCGGGGAATGGTATGGTGCTCACGCATGGTAACGGCACAGACCGTCTTACATGGGTAGAACGGGTCGCTCGGGTCTCGGCGTCGGTCCCGTCCTCGTTGACATGGGAGGATCCATCATCAACTCATTTCAATTGACATCTTTGACGACGGTGAGTGGACTCAACTCGTAGGAGTAGCAGACGAACCAATTGCACCCGTTTCATCACATCAAGTCGTATACAAACTTCTAGCCTTCTCCTCCAAGCTGCAGGTCACCAACACCGCAACCTACGCCAAAGCTTCCCCGCAATCAGGCGCCGAGCCCCACGGTTGTTGGAGTCCCACGCGTCTTCTTGCTTCGACCCAACGTGACAACCCCTCGTTCCCAAACAAGCAACAGTCAACAGGTACTTCCCGCTGGGTGTCTGCCTCTCGTTATTCACACTGGCGCGCACTGCTGCACCCCCCATTCGGCAGGCTGTGCTCCTCCTGTTGTTGTCCGTGGTCCTCTTCTCCACCACTACCGTCATCCTGGCTGCCCCGCGCTTCGTCCCCCGCCTTTTCACCCTCTTCACCCAGCTCAAGTACAGCAGAGCACATCTCGGAGGGGGGCATACTGTTATCACACCTACTCTTCCAGCTCTGGGCACCCTGACATCCTCGAATTTCGGATCGTATTTTACCCACGCGCCCACGGTCGAGATGGCGAAGTACGCCAACCCCCCGCAGCCACCGCCGCTCTTCACCGGCACCAAGGACACCATCGTCGCCGACGCCAATGCCTTGTCCGACCGCACCCGCTCGCTCCTTGACTCCCTAGTTGCCAAGATCAAACCCGCCGATGACCCCGCGTCCGCTACATTCGAGTCGGTCATCCGTCCCCAGACTGAAGACGAGAACGAGGCCGCCCTCAGCGCCCGTATCCTGGGGTTTTACCAATATGTATCTGCCGACAGCGCCCTGCGCGATGCCAGCACCGAGGCCGAGAAGATCATGGACGAGTTTGCCATCGAGTGCAGTATGCGTGAGGATGTCTTCCGCCTCGTCGACGCTGTTTACAAGACTTCGGGCCTTGTGGAGAGCTTTGAAAAGAATAAGGACCGCGTGATCGATGCGGCTCTGGCGAAGAGCACCGGGTTTGACGATATCGAGAGCGCGCGGCTGCTTGAGAAGGAGAGGAAGAGTTACCTCCGGAACGGCCTCGGACTACCGGAAGGCCCCAAGCGGGACCGGTTCAAGAAGATCAAGAAGAGGCTGAGCCAGATCCAAATCGCTTTCCAGAAGAACTTGAACGAGGAAAACGGTGGCATCTGGTTCACGAAGGAGGAACTCGCCGGTGTCCCACAGGATGTCTTGGACACTCTGGAAAAAGGGACGGGCGAGAACGAGGGCAAGATTCGCCTGTCGTTCAAGTATCCAGATCTTTTCCCCACGCTGAAGTTTGCCCAAACCCCGGAAACGCGTCGGAAGGTGTTTATTCAAAATGAGAATAAGGTATCGTGTTGCACTTCAAAGAATTTTGGATGGGAGATTACGGCTTGTACTAATCTAGTCTGCAGTGCAACGACAATGTCCCGCTGTTTAAGGAGGCGATCCTTCTCCGTGACGAGGCGGCCCGCCTACTCGGTTATCCCGACCATGCTTCGTTCCGCATCGAGGACAAGATGGCAAAGACCCCCAAGACCGTCTTCGATTTCCTGGGCGATCTCAAGACCCGCCTTGCGGCAGGAGGTGTTAAGGAAATCGAGCACCTCTTGGCAATCAAGAAGAAAGACCATGAAGCTCGCGGCCTCCCGTTCGACGGTAACTACTACCTCTGGGACCATCGCTTCTATGACCGCTACATGGTAGAGCACGAGTACAAAATTGACGAGAACGCCATCGCCGAGTATTTCCCCCTCAAGTCGACTGTTGCGGGCATGCTCCGTATCTTTGAGGAGCTGTTTGGCCTTACTTTTGTCGAGCTTGGGCCGGAGGACCGCAAGCGTATCTCCCCCACCGGCAAAGCTGAAGACATTTCGTGGCACGAGGATGTGATCATCTTCAGCGTATGGGATGATGCGAGCGAGGGGGATGGTTTTGTTGGCTACCTCTACCTTGACTTGCATCCCCGGCCTGGCAAGTACGGCCATGCAGCCAACTTTAGTATCCAACCGGGCTACTTGAAGGCGGATGGTACCAGGCGATATCCTGCCACCGCGCTTGTCTGCAATTTCAGCAAGCCCACTGAGAAGAAACCGTCTCTCCTGAAGCACGACGAGGTTGTCACACTTTTCCACGAACTGGGTCATGGAATCCACGATTTGGCCGGACGGACCCGGTATTCTCGATACCACGGCACGTCAACAGTACGCGACTTTGTGGAGGCGCCGAGCCAGATGCTTGAGAACTGGTGCTGGACTCCCAGCCAGCTCAAGAGCCTCAGCAACCACTACGAGACCGGCAAATCCATTCCCGACGACTTGATCGAGAAGTTGATTTCCACCAAGCATGTCAATGACGCTTTGTTCAATCTCCGTCAGTTACACTTTGGATTGTTCGACATGACTGTCCACAGCCCCAAGACGCACGAGGAGCTGGAGGCATTGGACGTCAGCAAGTTGTACAACGACCTACGCGTGGAGATCTCTCAAATCAAGGGCCCCGAGGCCCAGGGTGAGGCCAGGTACGTCTATCCGTTACTCCGTCCAACATCCTATTTGTAGCAGAAGTAAAATGGTAACCAACTCGCGTTTGTAGCACATGGGGCAACGGCCAGGCCACGTTCGGCCATCTTATCGGCGGGTACGACGCCGGATACTACGGCTACCTCTCCTCCCAAGTGTACTCGACCGACATGTTCTACACCGTGTTCAAGAGCAACCCAATGGATCCCACGCAAGGTCGCCGATACAGGCACACGGTGCTGGAGAAAGGCGGGTCGCAAGACGAGATGCTGACGCTCGAGCAATTCCTCGGGAGGAAGCCGAGTTCTGAGGCGTTTTACAAAGAGCTGGGGCTAGCGGCTTGAGCGTACCGTAGAGGGGCAGGGGTGCCTTATGTAAGACGTGGTTTTGTGTCCTCTTTCTACCGTACACGAAAGGGGTATCGTAGAAGGAGCTGTTCAGTGCTTCACAGATAACAATGCAACGTCTTTTCGATCGATGTGCCTATGTCACTTCTCTTCCATGCCTTCTTTCCCACAACCCATATGACTCACTGGACTGTTCACAGTTTGGCTGTTCATGGTTGTGCCTGGGTACTTTGACACTCTGTGAGCCATGAACCGTGAGTATTTGACAGTCAAAAAGGGATAACTAGGGGCCGGTTTTATTCTAGAAGTTACCTTGTGGGTGGGCCACGTATTGTTCGTCTTGTGTCTGGCTGGCACTGTTGGTTTGTCTTCGAAAGCACACCTAGTCACCAGGTAAAAAGGAGAGGGAGAACTTGAACGGCCAGGCCAGAGCCCGGAATTTATCAGCAGTAATGCAACCGCACAACACCCAACCGTGGCTCGCTATGAGAAAATGATAAACCGGAATGCAAAATCCGCAGGCAAAGCTATACTCCTGGCAATGCTGCAACATCAATGAGTCGTGAAAGTCTACCCATCATAAAAAGACGTGGGACAGCCGGGTGATGTTCCTGATCCAACACCCTCGGCGCACCCTGACTACCACAAAAATCTCCTTACTCCCCAAAGTAATCCCAGGCATCATTTTCAAAAGAAGTCGGAGCCAACTTAAGCAATTGGCGCGCAGCTGTAAGGCTCAGATACCGAACCGACGTCGTATTGGTGTTTCTGTGCCAAAGTTAGTACATCCGATGGCTGACCGACTGCCCAATGTTAGAGGGTAGGGAGTTCTCACAATATCCCAAACAGCAGAGTAAGTGCCCACGCCCAGGACAATGACACCGATGGAGAAGCAGATAGCGTTGGCAAAGCCGTGGGCAATATTCCTAGGGTCGGCCCATCTTCCCTCTCGGATAAACATGAACCACATGATAGCCGGGAAGTAGAAGGTGAAGCCTGAGATGAAGAGCGATGAACAGATGGCGAGCAGATCCGAGAAGAACGGGACAGCCCCGGCGATGATCCATGCGACCAGAGTGATGATGGCATCGAGCCCGATCCATGTAGCCCAACCCATGGGAGTATTAATGTAGCGAATGACCGAATTTTTGAAGATGCGGCCATGGATGTAGCGACCGACCACCGTCGTGTTGATGCTGCCTGAGATAAAGATGACGGGGATCGCGATACCAAAGGCCACCTTCGAAACGACGGGTCCAGCTGAGAGGAGAGCGGGCGACTTGACGTCAGGGCCAACGAAAGCGTAGACGAGTGCGCCAGTGACGGTGTAGAGAAAAATTTCGAAGACGCCGAGAGCTAGGATGGATTTGTCGTAGTCCTGTGGCGTGTGCATCTCGTCCATGAAGCTGAACTGGCACAAGGCAAAGCTGTACGCGAAAACAATGTTGCTGATGGCGATAAAGGCCTCGGCGAGAGTTAAGTTGTCCTTGGGCCACGCAGACCACGCAACAGAGGCGGCACCACCTGGAAGTTCCCCGGCTTGTACGCCCGTTGCGACGATGGTGACGAAAATAGCGGCGACGATGGAAACGAAATCAATGTAACCGAGAATGGCCACCTCAGCGAAGCTGGGCGGGATGGCAACCAGGAACAGTATGATGGCCGAGACGACGGTGAAGACAACCGTGCAGGCACCGTTGTTGGTGAGATTGCCGAACATGATAGCCCCGGTGAGAACATGAGAGCCAGTGGTGAAAATGAGCTGCAAGATGAACATGACGCTGACGACCTCGTAGCCGACGTTGCCAAACATCATACGACCCGCGTCGGCGTAGTGAGAAATCTGCGGGTGCTTGAGTTTCACCTGGCCGATAACATAGCTGGAATACAAGGCGACGAGACCGATGCCAACCGACAGAATCACACCGGCCACCATGCCAAGTGTCGCGAAGGCGCCGGGAAGACTGAGACTGCCGAGCGCGACGGCTGTCACGATGAGCACAATGGTGAGGCGCTTCCACCCGAGACGGTGGAAATGGGCTTCGCCCTGGGCTATCTTCTGTTTCTCGTAGTCCGCCATGTTGACCGCGGGGCCAACTTCACCAACCACCTCATCGTCGGCCTGTTGGTGCTCAGCTGCTGGGTCTGGGTTGTCGAAAGGATTCGTCTTTTTTTCTACAGCGCTAATGTCTGAAGTTTGGGCGATGGGAGCCATGGCTGCCGATATGTCGTGTGGTGCAGGATCGGGGTGTCTTTTTGTCACCTTCGTCCGTCTGCCCGGCGCGGGTTTGTCTGAGCCTGTCGGGGGTGGAGGCGTCGAGACCTACGGTCCTTCCGGAGGGAGCGTGACTTTGTGACCCTAGAAGGAATGGGCGAGTCTGTGTGAGAGGGGAGGAGAGGAAAGGAAGGGGTGTCCCACGTCCTCAAAAAGACTGGTCTCTCCCGGCTCTACAACAATGAGGGGGCAAGAGGAAACGGGGTAGGGGATCAAAGTTGGGGAAAACCGCGCAGCAGGCATGATGATTATGACTTACGATCTGCAGGGCCAGCCCCGAGATGTTGAGTCGATAGTTGCCGACCGACCCCTGCGACAAATACCAGCTTCGGGCACTTAAGTGAATACGGCCGGGACCCTCGGCACCGACGCTTTCTAGGTTGTTATTGCCCCCTTCGACAGACCTCCCTGATCTGGCGGTTGTGCCAAGGCATCGACGGCTATCCATGGTTCATCCCATCCTATGACTATCAAGGCAAACTGGGTTGATTCTGAGCTTCGCTTGTTTTCGGGTTTTCCCTAACGCCGTCATTCTACACGAGAGGTGCTGTCGTATCTCCATTGGCTTATTTACTCCATACAGAGACGCAAGACGGTCATCCGTTCGCCCGTCTTCTAGAAGCCCTCCCGTTCCTAGGAATGGCCTGCTCTCTTTTATGGACCGAAGCAAGGATTGTGACCAAAACTTGGCCAATAGTGTGCAGTCCATCAGGTACAGAGTGAGGTAATCGGTGAAAACTTACGCCTCGAGGGGGCTTTGGGGATGAAACTTGGGCGATTCCCCGAGTTTCCGTTTCATAATCTCCGTTCACGACTCGGGCTCTCAGGTCCCAGGGTTGGAAGGTGTGGAGTGCAAAGCCTGGATGGCCAATCATGGGGCGGTGTTGTCCAGGGCTTCGGCACATGAGGCGCAAAAGGCGACGCTAAAAAGCTTGACATACGGGAGTTGATCTGTTCGCCGTTTGTGACGAGAGTGGCTTCCTCGCAGCGCCGAAGAAGGGTGGATATCCCGGGGAAATGCGACAGATGTTGGGGATGTCATCAGTCCGCGACAGGATCAACAGGAATGGGCACGCGACAATTACGAGACCGGTGTTGGCAAGACCATGCTACACTGGATTGGGCTCGGTGAAGCCCGGCCTGGTGAGCTGGTCTCCATCCGCCACTGTCAACCCCACAGGCGAGTGGACAAGATGTGGATGTTGACCCCGAAGTGGCCCGGTGGTTGGCCGGCGACGGCATGGGGAGATTCTCAAGAGGGAATTTTTTCCAAGAAACGGAGAGGGCGAGGTGGCAATGGCCCTGAGCGTGCGAGCACAGCGCCCCCGAAGCTCGTCGATGGAGGGACGGGAATATCCGAACCCCAACGCAGTGTAGTTAGTGTATGCACGCAGGTTGGCGGGCACACACGCAAGGCGAATAGAAAAAGGGAATTTCGTCCGGCTCAGTCAGCATGACCTGGCGATCGGTTGGTGATGTTGCAGTCTCGGCGCTTGCGTCCCATTCGCCGCTGCGGCAGAGCCTCAGTGCAAAAAAGGAAGGAATGCAAAAAGTGAACCGTGAGGGCCATTATTACGTGTTTTGCGAACAAGTCGGTGTCTAAATGGGCGAGATGGCCGACCGGGGAAGGAAGGGGCTACCAGACGCATACAGCGAGAAAGGCAGGTAAGAATCTTTTCTAGATTGGTTCCGGGATCATCGCAAGCTGGATTCGGGCATGTTTTACAGTCTCATCCGGATCTGTGTGAACACGCCAAAAATCATAGAGTATGTCACATGTGTGGCCCAGAGGTTGTGGCTGCGATGTTCAGCCACAGCCAAGACAAAAACATGGGTCCCAAACCGGCAAGTAAACAAACGGCGCGCGATTGTCCAATCAACACAAGGCATCTGGAGTTTGGCGATTGCAACATCCCTCCTCCCACCATCGACCGTCGTTCTAGGAACAGCACGCTCGTTCATTCGACCCAACACGCCATGAACTCCGTGTAAGGCCTTTCAAACACACCGGGCTGGCCACGTTCATTTCGAATCTTCGTCATTCCGATCACAACCCTCCCTCTACCCACCGGCCTATCTCTCCGCCTCGAAAACAACAATCAGCAACGACAAGTCACTGTCGAAATAGTTAGTTGAGGACGCGACGCGCTTCCTCTATTCTGATGGAGATGGATGCCGACGGGTTTTATTTCATCCTCGAGAACCGCCTCGACTCGTTCCAAGGCCCCCAGCCGGTTTCCAAGGGAAAAGCTTCAACCGCAGGCGGGCGTGGTTCGAAAGCGACATCTTGGCCACACAAAACGCTGTCACCAGTTGCGGTAAGCGTGCAACACCCGGCTCTATGCATTGTGTAGATTGTCTAACGCGCTTGTTTACCAGCTCGCCAAAGCCGGCTTCTTCTTCCAGCCTCACCCCAAGAGCCCCGACAATGTGGTGTGCTTCCTCTGCCAGAAGTCACTCGATGGCTGGGAGGAGACCGACAACCCGCTTGAGGAACATTTGAAGCATTCACCAACATGCGGCTGGGCAATCACGGCGGCAATTGAGGCCGGGTACGGTAATTACGGGAAGGTGCCTCCGCTGGATCCAGCCATGATTGAGGCGCGGAAGGCGACATTTGGGGGTCGTTGGCCGTATGAGTCTAAGAAGGGCTTCAAATGCAAAACTAAGAAGGTAGGCGCTCCCTGTTTAAAGATGACAAGCAATTGCTAATCTGGGCATGCAGCTTGTTGAGGCCGGTTGGAAGTTCACACCATCTCGCGAGGCCGATGACATGGCCACTTGTGCGTATTGCAATCTGGCTCTGGAAGGCTGGGAAGCCGGTGACAACCCATTGTACGGTCCTTCACGTCTCTCTCCACTCGCCTTATACTGACCTTTGCGTAGTGATGAACATTACCGGCGTGAGCCTAATTGCCTGTTCTTCGCCCTGAGCAACCAATATCCCGCCCAGAAGAAGGGGAGGACGAAGGCAGGCAGAACGTCCAAGGCTTCTTCCAGGCTCTCTGTGCAATCTGTCGCTACCGTCGCCACAACGGCATCTGATCTTGCTTCCACCGCCGACATCACTGCCGACCACGACGATAGCGTCATGACGACAGCGTCCACCATGACCCAGAACGGGAAGAAGACGGCGAAAGGGAGGAAAGCGACTGCAGGAAAGGCGCGGAACACCAAGACCAAGAAAGAGGAGGCATCCGAGGCACCAGAGGACAACGCATTGGAGCCTCCCCGGCCTGCTTCCAGGGGGCAGAAGCGAGCTAGTGACGCCATGGAGGATGTCGGTACTACGAATGCGGAAGCACCCGCTCCCAAAAAGCGAGCCACTCGTGGGAGAGCCAGCGCTGCTACCGACAATTCGTATGCGGCCGATACGGAAATGATCGACGTTCCCACACAACAACCAGTGGGCAAGAAGAAGCGTGCCTCCTCGACCAAGGCGACGCGGAAGGTCTCTGATGCCTCCGCGAGGTCTCAAGCATCCGCCGCGTCCTTGCGTGACGACCTTCCCGACGATGACGAGCTCGACCGTCAGCTCGAGGCTGATCTTGAACGTTACCAGAGTGCATCAGAGGATGTAGTTGAGCAACCTGCTCCTGCTCATGCTCGTGGGAAAGGACGCCCTAAAAAAGCTTCCACTGTGCGCAAGGCCAGTGCTCAGAAAAAGAAAGGGCAAAGTGAGTCCTTTGTTATGTTCGATCCAACGCCCATGGTCCCAGATGAGGCCGAAATTGAGGCAGACCTTGAAGCCCTACAAGCTGAGATGGAGCCTGAGCGAGAGCCCCCCGTCAAGGAGGACACCCTAGTCGTCCCTAAGAAGGGACGTAAACCCGGCACCCGCAAAGTGTCCAAACAAGCAAAGAAGCCCAAGGAGCCGGGGCCTGAACCCGAGCCAACTGCGGAGGAGGAACCGGGGCATACCTCAATCCACGCGAGTGAAGAATCGCACGCAGCTGTTGATCCGGAGCCTGCAGGGGACCTTGATGTTAGTACCGGCACAGTTATTACAAAACCTGCTGCTCGTCCGAGTCTGGAGAAGCGGAAGCGCGGCCGCCCCTCGAAGAAGTCAAACGCATCCCAAGTGTCGGTAGAAGCCACGGAAGAGCAGCGATATGCTGATGCCCCTGAGCAAATCACCGATGATTTGGAATCGATGGACTCTGGGAAGCCCCCCGCTCGCAAGAGTACCCCCGAAAACCTTCCGAAGAAGGCGGTTCCGTCGGTCTCCCATGGGCTCGTGTCGAGTCGCCTCCCTGCTCCCACTCCAGCGGTAGCCACACCCCCACGAGTCTCCAAGGCTTTGGCGGCACCCGTCTCCTCCACTGGCCGTCCTCGCTACCCCCCCTCAGCCAGCCGCACCCCCATCATCGCCCCTTCTACTCCCAGGGCCCGCGCCAGCCCCTCGTCCCGGACACACCACCAGCATCATGGTTCCATCTCCCGCTCAGCCCTTGGAACGGCTCCAGCCTCGACCACTCCTCAGTCAGAGGCTGAGCATCACTACCCCTCCCTGCAGCCCGCTGCAAGCGTCATTCCCAAGCGTGTCGCCCTAGCTCCGTTGTACACCGCCGGTTCCCAGACTCCCCAGCGCAACATCATGGGCTCGCCATCGAAGCGCAACGCGGTTGCGGGCTTGCAGAGTAGCCACCCCTGGCATCCGGCCGACCTAGACCTCATTTTTTCCTCCTCTCCGATCAAAAGCCCTTACTCTCGCAACGATGACGTCCGCAATGACGGGTATGCCATGGGTTACGGCAAGGAAAATACCGCACAACACGCCCATCATAAACACACCAAGTCAGCATCATCCTCTAAATCCGTAGCGGCACTACTCCGGCGCGGTGCGGAACTCACCTCGCCGGAGAAGAAAATGACGGTCGAGCAGTGGATCTACCACAATGCTGGGTTGGCAGAGCAGAAGCTGAAACGCGAGTGCGAGGCCATGGTGGCAGCGTTTGAGGCGGAAGGCGAGCGGGCGATGACAGTGCTGGAGGGGCTGGTGGTGGAAGGTTAGATGTTGAATACCTAACTTGAGCGACCAAGGAAGTGGGCTTTCTGGGATTGTTTTGGCACAGCGTGCCGGGTAGTTTTGTTGTGTTTATTGTTGGGCGATATGGGGTCCTGGGTTATGTACATATGAAGGGACGAATTGCTAGGGCTTGTCTAGGAATTGCATTGTCACGTCGTGTTATGTGTTTATAGTTGTACACTGTAGGATAGACCGAGGCGATTTGGTGTTAGTGTGCTGTCTTTGTTGAGCTGCTGAATTGAGTCTTGTTCGACCACCGTCGTTTAGCCTAGGAGGTAGCAGGTGTAGGTACACGCCGAGACTTGATAGCCATGTTCAGCATGTCCGCCCAGAACCCAGCCCATCTTAGCACGGTTTCCTCATCAGACAGTCAGCTAACACGTGTTGAATAACTACCAGTTACTAAGTGTGGAATTCTAGGAGCATATCCATCCCCAACCAAACGAGTTTTGAGCCCTCACAACGACCCTGCTACTCTCCCCTTTGTTCCACCGGCCACACGACCATCATCATCCCGCCTAACCAAACGACACCGAGAGCTCCCTGCATCAAAATATCAATATCTCCTCGAGTGGCCCCAAAGCAACGGATGAGTGTCTACATGTACGTCAAATTCCCTCCCAGTCCGAAGCCCGACCTCGACAGCCGTCGTTGATCCATGTACCTTCACCTTTCGTGACTTCTACTTTGAAATGTGATACATGGCGTGCAGCACCCCAGGGATCCTATTATCTGCTGTTAACCAACAACACCCTTTGACACAAATAAAAAGGGCAAATAGGAAGGAGCCTAAAGACTACATACCAACCAAGAATGGTCAACAAAATATTGAGGCCAAGGTCGTGTCGACTTCCTCTCCTCAAATACACCGCCAGCGGAGGACAGAAGAAGGACGATACCCAGAGGATGACCTTGCGTGTTCTGTGGCCCATCTTGAACGAGGTCGATCCAGACTTTTTGGAGCTCTTGACGTTGTTGTTGCCGTGGGCTACGGTCTTGAGGAGGTATGCGGTAACGTCTGGACTGGGCGTCGCTGGGGCTTCGACGATAGGCGTGTCTGAAGTGGCAGCGCTGGAGACTGGGGTAGCCGTCACCGGGCTGACGGTTGGCTTGGTGATGCTTGGGGGGGATAGGTGGTGAGGAGCCTCAGGGGTGACGTTGTCTGCTTGACTGGGAGCAGTGGCGGTGGGTGCCGGCGTTGGGTTGGTTTCAGGCGAGATGGGGGTTGGTGAGGGTGTTCCGGTCGAAGTGGGCACCGCCGGTGTGCTGATGGAGGAATTCATAAGGGGGGACGAAGGCCCTAGATGAAGGTCGTATATAGACACGGTAGGATGCAGCAATGGGGATAGAAATAAAGTCGTGGTAGTGTTGTCAAGAAGGCGATGCGATAATCTTGAAGGTCTGAATGAATATTAGGTATCTAAGTAAGCGAAAGACCGTTGGCTAGTGAGCAAGCGGTTTTGCCTGCTGGGTGGAAGGTGCCCTTGACGAGCGCATTGTCGAACCTGCCTGATCAAGAAGGGTCAGCGCAGCCCGCCATATCACACCCAGGTTAACGGCAACTGCAATGTGGCCCGAAGCTAGCAGAGGCGGCATTAATACGTGGAACTAGCGGAGTAACCGTTTTGTAGATTACGGAAGCCTGTAAAATCTATGCCTCAATAGGGCAGGTTGTTGTCCCTACAAGTACCTTACACATGATGGCAAGTTTGCCCGGTGTTGTGGCCAAAGCCCCTGGGTAAATCCTCCGAGCTTCAGATCCCGTATCCCGTCTCCTTCCGTGAACCCCCTGGTACACCTCGGAGCTAAGTGAAACGGCGAGAACATAACGCCAAATCAACGTTTAATCAACAAGCCAGCCAGTCCAATCGCCCGCCCAGTTCCATGCGTATGATGCCATACATGCCAAACCCAGTATGTACAAACAAGACCAACCTAACCAGGGACATGCTCAGGTAGATAAAGGCATTTTCCCTCTCTAAACCCCCCGGTACCTCCGATGCTAGAAGGATCGATAAAATCAAGGCTTCTTTCCGCCCTCACGCCCGGCCTTCTCATCCTGGATGTGGGTAGGATCATCCTCAGCCTTCTTGCCCTGCCGGTACTTGTCTATTTTCTCTGTCATGTATCGCCACGTACGGGTGATTCCGCTCGTCAGAGGACCCTTAAGAGATTGGGTGGTGGCCGGCCAGCTGATCGTCTGCTTGATGACAGTGCGAATATAGCTACGCAGCTCGATAGGAGCATCCTGAGCGATGCGGCGCTCGAAACCACCGCCCTCGCGCCTCTTAAACGCGACGGCGTCCTCGTGCTTGCTCTCGTCCATCATCTTCCGAAATTCGTTGCCAGGAATAGCCAGCTTCTTCTGGTACTGGAAGTAGAGGCGCGACCGGAAAGCCTGTGGCAGCCGTCGGACCATGTTTCCACGCTTGATAGGGTCCATATCCTGGGTGAGCTTGAGGTTCTTAGACTTGTCCCAGACCCAATCCTCAGCGCCAGCCCCGGGGTCGTTGAAAGAGACGTTGGGGAGTGTCTCAATAAGGGGGAGATAAAGACGTCGGAAGTTGGCCATGTTGTTGCCAACTATGTTCTTGACCTTGCGTGGATTTTCGGTAGGTAGCGCCATGCGTGGGTCACCTAGGTAGCTGATGCCGGCAATTGTGCCGTAAAGTTCTTCTTCTGTGAAGTCGGGTGGGAGGAGAAGCAGAGCAGTCCTCAGTGCCGACAGGAGATTCATTTGGTTCGCGAGTCTTATTTTTGGGTCATCCCGAAGAATCTTGACGGGTTTGTGCAACCGACCCGCGAGATAAAGGGTTTCCCATTGAGTGAGGTCATTTTCCAGTGTGCTCAACTGCACCACGCCGTACTTGACCAGTATTCCGTTGACAATGACATAGGGGTTGAAGTATACCCCAGCGCCTAGCCTGTCCTGGACGTATGACACGGCACCAGACCCCAACGCAGCGAGCGAGGAATAGTGGTCGCGGTGCTGCTTCATGTTGAGAGAGTGCCAGTGCTGAGTATGCGAGACGCCAAAGATAAAATCAATCATCTTCGGTGTGCCATCTTGGGCCCTTTGCACGGCGAGCGGTGCCCTAGGATGAATTGCGCGGATCTCTTCGTCAGTCGGGGTCTTGCCGCTGGAGCTTGATTGGGGAAACACGCCGGAGCCATAGGCGAATGCATATCGGATCGGGGCTCGAAACTGCCAGGGTATGGCCTTGAGGACCTCTTTAAAATCTGCGTCGAACGGAATATGCTGGTTGACGCCAAAGTTGGCATGGGGTAGGTCCTTGAATGTCTCAACCTTGACGTTTGGGTCATATTCCCAGGCCTGTGTCTCGCTTTCTGCTGGAGGTTCGGGGCTCGACGATGACTTCGCTTCGCTTTCTATTGCCCGTGCCGACTTCGTATCTTCTCTCGACGCATCCGCTGCTGAATCTGCCGCCTTGCCATGCTGTGCACTTTCCCGTTGTTCCTTTTCGTCCACGCCCGCATTCTCATCGCTCTTCGTTGTTCCATAACGACGCACCGGGGCCGAGGCAGGGCTGAATTGACGTATTCGAAAAGTGGAAATATGTCTCGCAACGGCAGGGCACAAAGGCAACGGTCGCGGCGACGGGCGGCCCTAGAGACAAGGTTAGCTTTGTCGTCCAAACGCCATTGGGCGCGGCGATTGTCATGGGAGCCAGCCAACCCACGCTGAGCTTGCCTACCCGCACTAGGGCGGGGATGCGACCCCGAACCATTACAATCCGCTCTGTTGTTCTTCGAGTGATTTGAGACGAGATTTCTGAGATCTGTCGAGCCTAGACGAGGAATTGGGGACGATGCCGTAGCGGCGAAGCTGGCTGTCACCTCCGGTCGATTGCCATGAGCGAGAAGTTGGAAAGTCGGGAAGAGCTCGCTCGGCGTTTGCCGGAAGCTCTGCGACCAAATGTAGAAAGCGGATGGAGAAGGGAGTGGAGAGATCACAGACCGCATGGCGCCCGCGTCATCGCCGGGGGCATAGGTCGCTTATCCTCAGCTGAGCAGCTTTCAGGGCTGCTTCACTGACACTCCAATGGCCCTGCGCAGGCACCCCACAGAATTGGCTTGTCTTGGCGGGGCATCACAAAGCCGGGGCTCGCGCAGGGACTCAGCGTCACTGGTTGGAACGCCCAAGTCTCTTCTTGCCCGTGAAGAGAGCCATCATTGTCCTTCCATTCGCAGAGACTGTGTCAGGAGTGAGCATATGTACGACCCCAGTTAGTTTGAGTGAGAAACTAGTGGGATCTTGAAGCAAAGTTCTTTCAAGCCCACTGTATATGTGCCCGTTCAAATCTTTCCACCATTTATTCCAGGACCCCCCGGGGCCGAGTTCATGGCTGGTCCGCCGGGTATCAAATATCCGAATGGTGAATTTTTGAAGATTAGAGGGATTGTAGGTTGACCGAAAATGAATGTATTAATTTTTGTTAGGTTAAAAGCTGGGAGATTCACTCTCCCGATTTTTGAAGACGTCCATGTACGGAGTACTATACAAAGTTACCTGGTAGTTACAGACAGTCAAGGTGGGCTTTGTCAAGGTTGGCCCGAGCTCGATGTCGAACTCCCAGCCAATCAACACCATTCCCTCAAGCCTGGGCACCCAAAACAGCTGTGTTGCAATCCACGGACGCCAAGTCGACCCAGATCGCGTTTCTCAGAACGCCAACTGTCAACGATGCGATCGTTCACGTCACAAGGTGATCCCCCGGACTCCGCGCGACGCCCTTCGGCTAGTGCGGGGTCTCAATTCCGAGCGACTGTGAGCGGCAGTATCCCAAGACCTCGAGAATCAAGGGTAAGACAGAACCAGGGAGTGAAGGAAACGCGCCATCATCGCAAGGCACGCGACAGGGTCAACACTAACATGGGTTCAAACTCACAGATTCCCAACTTTCGGAACAGTACAACACAACCCCCCTACAACATCATTACCGGTGAATCGGGGACCATGACCCCCAACCGCACAATGGCGCGCCCTAGTTCACGACAGGGCGGCCTCTCCGGTCCATCTCCCCCACGGGGCCGGGCCGCTACCCTTGGAAGCAACGTTAGTCGCGAAAGCAGCAAGGAGAACCGGCCGCCAGATGATGCTGAAGAGTACGAAACGCAACGGAAGCGAATCGAGGAGCTCAAGGCCGAGGTAGGCACACTGCATTACCAAATCAGCAGCTACGAACAGGAGAAAGAGCTCGCACGTTTGCAGATGGAGAATGAAATGCGTGATACCAAGCGAAGGGCCGAGGATGATTTCAAGGCGAAACAAGCCGCGGAAGCTGAGAAGAGCAAGGCCCAGCGGCAGGCGGAGGCGCTCCAAAATGAGTTGGACGAACTAAGGGTGGAGAAAGAGCAGCAAAAACGAGACCTAGAGGCGAAAGCGAGAGATGCGGCGGAGGAAGCGAGGATATTACAAGAACAGCTGGAAGAGTTAAACGCCGCCAAGGACGAGGCTGCGCGCATAGCAGAGCGGGAGGCGATTGATCTGAGGGCAAAGCTGGCCTCAGCGCAGCGGGCTGCCCATGAACACGAGGAAGAGGCCAGGACAAGGGAAGAGGTGCTCGAGAAGACACAATCACAACTAACCGATCGTGATGAGACGATTGGTCGACTGGAAGCCGATGTTCTTCGCTTGAAGGCGCAGACGGGTGATGCGGAGACTATTGCTGTCATCCGGCGCGAGTTGTCCGACCAGGTTACGCACATCCGAAACCTGGAAGCAAAGAACAGGGACCAAGGTGCTGAGCTCAAGCATCTTCGCCAGGTTCACAAGGCTGTGGAGATTGTCGAAGAGGAGAAACGCTCACTGCAACGCAAGCTGGAGGCGGCAGGGTCGGTTCAGGCCGAGCTGGACGAAGAGCGGAGACAACGACAGAGGTTGGAAAACGATCGGCAGTCCTGGGCGGCTTATTTACAGTCCGAAGGAGGCGCTGATGGTCAGAACGAATTTGACTCCCCTGAATCTGTCGCTAGGGCGTTAGTATCGGAGCGTCTGCACTCGGCGTCACTCGTTGAGAAGCTGGGAGAGCTCCAACCAGAGATCGCCGACCGCGACAATATCATCAAATCGCTAGAGGATGAAAAGGCTCGGCTCCTCGACCAGATGGAAAAGCTGCGCACATCAGCGCCCTCGACAGGAGGTAACGACAAGGCTCGTACCCGCCTCGAACGTCAACGCGCCCTCGCGGCTAAAGAGGTCGAATATCTTCGCGCGCAGCTTAAGACGTTTGACATGGAAGACATGACCCTGCAACCCGAGAGCGTGGACCAACAGAAGATAAAGCGCATCCAAGAACTTGAGGATCTAGTCGACAAGTACAAGGCCGAAGTAACCATGCTCCATGCGGACCTCAGTTCCTTGGACTCGTCCTCCACCGCCAGCCCAGCCCAACCTATGCTCGGGAGTAAACGCCCGCGCGAAAGCGACGACGGCGAGAACGAGCAACTCGGCGCACTTGCGCGCAAAAACCGCAAGCTGCAGTCGGAGCTTTCCGACCTCCAAACCGCCCATCGCCTCCTCCAAAAAGAGCACGAGGTTGGCACGTCCCAGCTTGCCTCGGCTCAAAACCAGCTCAAGACCCGCGTCCTCTCGCTCCGCTCGAACCCCACGTCTGACCATGAATCCGCCAAAGCGTCTACGCTGGCGGCCCTCAAACTCGAGAACGCCGAGCTCCTGGCTCATATCGAGCGCAAACCCACCCTCTTCGCCACTGTCCCAGCCTCCCAGCTCGCCGCCGCCCAGCGTGAGATCGCCGATGCCCGCGCCGAGACCGCCTCAGCTCACAAGTCGGCGCGCCGCCTCAAAGAAGTCTGGGCCTCCAAGTCAGCCGAGTTCAAGGAAGCCGTCTTCAGCACGCTCGGCTGGACGGTCACCTTCATCCCCGGTGGCAAGATGCGCGTGGAGAGCGTGTATTACCCATCGCAGACGGACGAACACGAAAATAGTATCGTGTTTGATGGTGAGAAGGGCACGATGAAGGTCGGTGGTGGGCCTCGGAGCGCGTTTGCCCAACGGATCGGGGATAATATTAAGTTTTGGGTGCGCGAGCGTGGATGTGTCCCGTGTTTCCTTGCGGCTCTGACCTTGGAGTTTTGGGAGGAGCAGAGCAAAGCTGAAGGAAGGATTGAAGGGTAATGACTTGGTTTTCTGTAAGGAAAGCGGAGGCGTTATAAGAACTATCTTTGCGAGAGTTTCCTAGTCAATGATGTACGAGGCATAGGCCAAGGCAAGTGGATTGGAAGAATGGAAATGGCCGGGGGCGTTTTAGGAAGAGGCTCTTTAGGAATACATGGAATGTATCATGACTGCCATCGCCAATAACTCCGGACCGTCGTGCTTGCTGTTGCTCCACACCTCATAACCGCGAGAGAACTGGTCGCCATCTCAAGATGTGCTAGATCGACGTCTTTTTCTTTTACTAACAGCTGAATGGGGACATGTCCACGTACAAATTGTACATACATAATCCCTGAATTACTCGAATGTAATCGTGGAAATCAGTTATCGAGGAATATACTTTTCATCTGTATTCTGTACACTTAAATGCATCTGCATTCTTCCTCCGCTTTGAGGCACGCCGCCTGCCCTTCCCAACACCAAGTTACACCACGAATAAAATGATCACATCGCTGTGGTCAAACATGTTCGCCTCCTTTGCCACCCTCAGTATCAACAAATCGATCTAGGTATCCATCGCTCGCCGTATGACTGGAAAAATCAACAGCCTTCCAAGGACATTAATGAAATATGGAAAAGACAACGCATCATTGGTTCGGTCCCGCTTGAATTACACCTCAATCGGTTTTGTCCGCTCGCCAGTTCACCCCTCAACCAATTATTTCGATTCGTACTTCCCGGCCACCAATCGCTTTACAAGCGGCACATCCTTCCACACCTTCCCTGGTGATGCCGAAGGGCTCGGCGATCCCGGCGGAGAGCTAGCATCAGCAAACGGATCCTCTTCCTCCGGGGCCTCAGTAGCCTTGCCTTTCCCCTTGCCCTCTGGCAACAGCCGCAACACTGAAATCCCGCTCCCTGCTTCCGCGTCCGGTGATGGCGTCCACTCCCAACGCACCTCCACCTTGCCCGGCAACGGCTCCGCATTTTGCTCGCCAATAACACGGCAAATGATCTTAGCCCAGCCATCGGTCAGCGTCAGGTCACCGAGACGCCAGTACACAAGATGCTTGTCTTTGAGATGGGTGCCTGACGGTTTGGTCTGCACGCCGCTGGCACGGGCGCCTTCGTAAGTGGCGATGAATACTACGTTAGACAACACCACAGGCCCCTGGTGCTGAGAGAAAGACGGATTCAGGCGGTACTGCAGAAGCAGGCCAAGCTTGTCAGCCTGGGGTTTCCAGACGGGATAGACGGCTATGGGGCAATGAGAGGCGAGGGCGGTGTCGGAGTCCGCATGGACACGGTAGGTAAAAGCTGGTGTGGTGGTATTGAGGTAAGAAAGGTCAATAGAGAACTCGTCGGGGGCGGTGGTGTTGGTTACGAAGACGCGGTTAGGGCCAATTGATTCGAGGACGGCAAACTTGTCGAGGCGGATGGTCTCATGGTCTAAAGTTGTGAGCTTGAATTCCATAAGAGTCGTACGAAAGAAATCGGCTTACCTGCAAAGGGATGCTCAGGGTCGGGAACGTAGGAGAAAGCAATCTCGCCATTCATCTTGACAGAGGTGGGCTCTCCTTCTTGGAAGACCGCAGACACCGTTTCAATGATGGACGAGTGCAGCCCCGGACCGTATGATGGCCCAACCATGTCTGGGTGTTTTGATCGTGCGGCGCCAGCAAGGGCGGAGGAGCCGCCAAACGAAGTCCCAGACCGTATGGATTGCGTATCAGAGGCTTGGCTAGGCTCAGAGGCGAAAGTCGCGGGAGGCGTAGGCTTCGGGAACGTGGAGCTCGTGGGTAGCGACGGCGAGGCTGAGAGCGGGAATGTGTTTTCGGGGGTCTCGTGAGTTGGCAAAGACGGCATGTACACGGTATTCCTGACATCTCTCCGGCCCCGGACGGTGCCCGCCTTCCGCGATGGCATGCCCATGTTCAAAGCATTAGCAACACTTGACAGAGCTGCCTGTTTCGCGTCCTGATCTTCTTCGGGGATGGGCTCATTTTGAATGTTCAGCTTGAAAACGTGGTCGCCTTCCTCAGCTGCAGCTTCCCGTTGGGCTTGGGAAATGGGGTCATTCATTTCGGGGGGTATTGTGAACCCATCCGAGTCCTTACCAACCTGCTCCTTACCCTGCGGCTGTGGGGCCGACGGGGTGGCATCGAAAATATCCTCCGCCGTCCCATTCAGCAAGCTCGGTTGTGACTGTTTGGCATCCGAGGGGCCTTCCCCACCGGAAACTCCATTCGTGGCTTCATGCGACTTCTTGCTCGGCTCATTCTCAGCTGTGGATTGCCGACCTTGTTCCGGGTTCGGGCTCTCGACCACCGACGGGAGTCTATGTTGAGAGTCGGCCAGGTTGTGAGATGAAGCCCGTGGAGAGAGGGTCTGGCTGTGGCTGCTCGAAAGACCACGGGAAAACGAACCAAGACTCTTTGGAGGGGAGCCCAGTTGCCCAAAGCCAGCATGGACGCTCTGGCGCCGCCGGCCGAGCATTGTGCCAATCCGGCTGCGAAGCTTCGACTCTATCTCGGCATTAGAAAACCAACAAGGCGCAATCAAAGGCACAGTGGGTGGGGTTACCTGGAGGGTTCTCTCGGGGTCCCGAGTGTTCGCTCACGTCGTCGGCAGTAATGCTTGGGGGGGCGGCCGTTGGAGTCACGGGAGTGGCCTGCCGGGTATTGGTCGATTTACGCTCGATTCTTGGTTTGCCAGCCGTCGCCCTCTGCACAAAATTTTGGATCTCTTGGGCAGTGTTGACTTCTAACATCACATTAAGAACCTCCTCGGCAGCCGCCTGGGTTCGGGTGGCCTGGTCGACTTCGTGGGTTTCGAACTGGGTCAACACATCGCGCAGGTGGTTGATCCGCTGCTCATCTACGGCCTGGAAAGTCTCGTAAATGAAGGGCGCCTGCGACTCCCACGTCTGCGTGGCGGACTCAAGTCGGGCCGCAGCCTGGTCCACTTTCTGGGCGTTTGCCTTGCCTCCTTTTCTGTTCAGCTTCTCCGACTTGTCGGTTGCATCGTCCAGCTCCTTGGCCATGGCGCTAAGGTTGGCGCTGATCGTGTGCATGTTTTGCATCTCCTTCTTGTTCTGGAAGTTCCGGAGAGGTTGCTCGACATCTTTATCGATACGCTGCGCGAAAAGCTGGTGGGACGCGGCAATGCCGTCGGTGGAGCTCAGAATCTTGTCCCATGGTGCTTGAAAAATTCTACCACGATGCGGCGTCAGCTTTGAGTAGGAATCGGGGTGCAAGAAGCCAGAAGCGCGTAACGAACCCAAGTTCAGAGGCAGCATTCGGGACCTTGAATACCAATAGCTTCCGCAGACCAGCGACATATTGTTCTTCGACTCGCCTACGCTCCTAACGATAATTCAGCCCTGTTCCCATCCCAAAAGCCGACGGCGTTGTCACCGTACCTGAAGCCAGTCGGCAATCTCCTGGTTGGCTCTCGTAATGCGCTTGACTCGGTCCGAAAGGGCTTGCACAGCTTGGCTGGGTTGTAAATTGGCCTACCGCAAGCAAGACGTTAGCAATCACATGCCGATCTAAAAATGTTCCTTAGTTTGTCGAAGGACAATGGGAGGTGGCCGTACGAGCATAGCCGGGTACTCCGACCGAGAGAGGTCGTCGACTGGGGCCGCCATCTTGCCAATAGTCCTCGTGGAAGTCGAATGGGGGAACAATCCGACGACACGGCCCTTTTAACACATAACACTGATGGCCGGGCGCAACCACGAGAGTCCGCGGTATCGATAAATAGGTAGGGTGTGCGTGTGACGAGGGGATTTGAAAGCCGGGAACGGAGCCTCCGACATTTACTTGCTGGGAGAAACGAGCTGGCCGAGACCTAACTACGGCGCGCGTTGATGTCAATCACGGGGAATGGAGATGGTTCGCCCTAATCCACCAATCGCAGGGCGGCTCAGCGCTCCTTCGGCCCCACCTTTCTATTTCCCTAGCGAAATTCCTCCAAAGGCTCACAGCACTCGGGAAAGCTCCGCTCCATGGCCCCCGGAAAGGACCTCCGTTGGCCGACGCATGCTAGGCTGCCAGCTGCATGAGATTCGTCCATCGACCTCCAAACATCAACTACAGATGCTAAGACGATTTCCTGGGACATTATCGATCAATTCCCGGTGCCAACACGAACCACTGGATAAAGGATAGGTCTCTGCTTCTCTCTTTCATCGATGCTCCTGGGTTTGGTAGCCAATTGGGCCACCGCCAACCGTTTCAGCGCCCCTGTCATCAAGTTGGCGGCGGGGCTCTACGGATACTAATAATAAGTCGCTTCTGGAAAGCTCGCTCGGCCGACCTCCCACTGAAGACACAGCAAATCCCCGGAGCCTGCCGAGCAGGATTCAAGTCAAAGGGTGGCCAGTTAAGGAACTTCACCTCAAAACAAAAACAAAAAACATTTCCGGTTGCCCTAACTCAAGGCCTCGATTTGCTCCGCTAAACCGGCCTTCACAGAGAGAGCCAAGCGGCGCCCTGAGTGTTCACGCAGTGTTTTGTTGATGCCCAACCGGAACTCGAGATTTGGTATCCCCGGTAACAGTGAGCATGCAAGCGACACCCATCAGCTTGCTCCTGGGTACATAGTACATCGTTCAATTCAACCACACGCCGCGGCTCTCACTCAACGCCGAGTAAAATCTGTTCTCCGAGGAAATGGCCAACGAAAGGAATTGGAGAGGCTCACTCACAGCTTCAGAGAGATATGACAACATTCAGAACATGTGGGGATAAAACATCAACCCTAGCAGCGTAATGTGTAAATGCTGAGATGGGTTGTTTTCTGTAGAACAAAATGGTCTGCGGCTACGGGCCTAACAGGGAGCGCCTTCGAAATCGAGAATGAAGCATACAAAGCATCAAGTAGCAGGGTACGTTGACAGCCAAAGAGAAGCAACGAACACGGCTCATGCCCAATTGTGTTCTCTAGGAAGAGTATGACGCAGCCTGCAACCAACAGGACTCTGGATTGGGGGATGGGGGCGGAGATGGAGGACCGCCGCCGATACAGCCTGAAGGGTCTCTTAATGCAGACGCCGAGGATAACGACGCCGTAGCGTCTTCCCCGGGCATTACCATCGGCGACTATCACAACTGTCACTACATCGCCAGCGGCGTCACAGCCCAAGTCTACCGCGCGCAAGCCCGCGCGCTCAAAGTGATCATCGAAACTCACAACATCGAGCCTCACGACCCGCACCGAGAAGTTAAGATCCTCAACATCCTCCACGCCTCCAAAGCACCCAATATCATCACACTCCTGGAGACCTTTCATGACCCCTACACTCAAAACTTCGTGCTCGTCTTCCCCTACGCACCAATCACCCTCGCGGACCTCTTTGCCAAACACCAACAACACCAGAAATTCCTGTCCACCTCCCTGATCCGCACGATAACCACGGCCCTTTTCCGCGCCCTGGATCATCTCCACTCCGTCGAGTCCATCATTCACCGCGACATCAAGCCCGCCGCACTGCTACTCACCCACCCAACCCCAGAATCACCCTCTCAAATCCTCTTATCAGACTTCGGGACAGCCTGGCACCCCACCTTATCCCCCACACTGGGCGGCGAGCCACACGACCACAAGGTCCTCGACGTCGGCACAGGCGCCTATCGCGCACCCGAAACCCTCTTCGGTAACCGTGCTTACGGGCCGGGAGTCGATCTCTGGGCAGCCGGCACCACACTAGCCGAGTGTTTCCGCACGGGCCGAACCGGCTCGCCAGCAAAAAGGAACGTCGGCGGGGAGGACAACGACAGCGACGACGACGCGAAGAACGAGAACATGACCGCCCGCGGCCCAACCCTCTTCGATTCACGTCCTGCTCATGAAGACGGGAACCAGCTCGGCCTCGTCCTCAGTATCTTCCGCACACTTGGCACGCCTACGCCGCAAACCTGGCCCGAGGCAAAGGGGTTTCGAACACCGCCCTTTGAGATGTACCGTATCTTTCCCGGTATCGTTTCCCAGGGAGCTGGTGAAGAAGGCGAGGGCGGAGGGGGCGGGCGTGGGTGGGCTGGATTGCTGCCGGGCGCAGACGCGGACTGGAGGGCTTTGGTGGAGGGGTTGTTGAGGTATGAGAGTGGATGGCGAATCACCGCAAAGGAGGTCAGTTGTTTTCTCATATCCTGCATCCTTGTGCTTTTTTCACCCTTCTCCCCGCCCATTCTGTCCGTTCCCACGTTGCGCTACTCGGGGAGGGGGGAGGGGGCACACGTGGGTGGCATCATGGAAGTTGCGTGGGGGGCAGGCGTGCTAATCTGCAGATAGGCATTGAAGTTGCCATGTGTGAAAGGAGTGGCGGGGAGGGCTGAGATATGAGGCTGACTGGTCCGAGTCTTAGAATGGGAGAGAAATAACGTGGTTCAGTGCCTTGCAGATCATGAAGTTGCATGGAAGAAATACAAATCTTAAAACATGCGTCGCAGATCCCAATAGATACCGATCGGGTTTCTCGGTGTTGATCCTGAACATCCACCATCGCACAAGTCTAATTTTTTGTGTCTGATAACAAGCTCCTGGCAATGCACCTAACTCCGTCTGCCTCTCACCAGACTCTGCGGCCGCGTAGTTTACAACAGCACAAGCTTATCTCGTCGCGGCCGCTCAGCTCTTACTCGAGCTCGATCGTTCCGGGCGGTTTCGAAGTAATGTCGTACACAACCCGACACACCCTAGGTTCACGTCAATAAGAGACCGGTGATTAGGAAGAATGACAGCAATCGGAACGTGCATGAGAAATGGAACGGGACTGGTGTGGGGTTGAAAGAGCACGTACCCATGGACCTCGTTAACGATCCTGTTCATGACGCGCTGAAGGAAATCCCACGGGAAGTTGTACGCCTCAGCCGTCATGAAATCTGTGGTGGTTACAGCGCGGAGCACCACGATCTATGAAATCGTTAGTTAAAGAGCATGGGCGCGGGTATAGTCGATATTCATACATAACCGTAGACTCTCCTATCACCCATCACACCAACGGCGCGGCTGGGGTCGACAGCGGCATAGGCTATTAAGCACGTCAGTCAGTGGTTCTCATTTGTGCATTCAAGGCAGCAGTGAACAGACCTTGGGAAATTTCATCATAAATCCCCGCCTTGCGGATCTCAGTGATGAAGATCTGTAGTAAGCCACGGTCAACAAAGCACGGCCACCGAAATCAAACGACGGCCGAAATGCTCACGTGGTCAGCCTGGCGGGCAATTTCCACCTTCTCGGGAGTGACCTCTCCAAGAATTCGGACGGCAATACCAGCTGATAAGTGTTAGTGTCCATATTGTTCGCAATTTCAGAAAGGAGCGGTCTGCCATACGGCCAGGGAAAGGATGCTGTCACAGAAATCGGTCAGCAGATAGCACGCCATGGACGAATCAACCGCAGACATACTCTCATCACCAGCTCCTCGCGGATCCCCAGGGCACGTCCAAGCGCTATGAAACATGTATTAGTTGTTTTCCCGGAGGTAGTGGAGGGGTGGGGCCCAAAAGCGATGTTTGAATTTTGGCGCGCCACATACCGCGGACTTCATCCTATTCGGCCGTCAGTAGGGGTGAGGCCAGGGAACAACTTAAGCGACAAGCAGGACAAACCTTATACAGGGATCGAAGAGGTTCAATAAGCTTCAGACCCTGTCCATTGGCCATCCGCGCGGGGAGACCACCACTTTGAAGCTTCGGTTAGCACCAATTAATCTGGGGAAGGGGGGGGGTGGGCCTGAGGGGGTTGTTGTGGAGAAGCGTACACGTTGTGGTGAGTCTGTGAAGAAGTAAGACCTGTCAGTGCCCCTGGTCCCCATACATCATCCTCTAAGGGAAACTCGGGTGGTTTGGGGGCCAGAAAAGTGGCGGGACTAACCTTGATAGTGGCCGATGGACCCTTGAACGAAAGCGACTCGATCACATCAGGATAGAGTGTGCCTCTGTTCACGGTCATTAGTCAAGGAACAAGGTCGGTTACTTGGGTCGACGGAAACTCACTGCATGAAGAACTCGATCTTGCCAGTCTTGGACGTGTCGTTGACGGCCGCCTCTTCGATCTATGACTGGTCAGATGTCTTTGTCAAACCTTGAGAAGGGAGGTGGGCGAAATACCTTGATTGCCTCCTCCTCGAAAATATCGATGAACTTGCCACCTATTGATGCAATTAATTTCGAAACAGCCCATTTCCATTTGGCGAAGATCCGGCGAAGCCTGACTCCGGGCGGAAAATTGACGGAAAAAATCCGGCGCCGTGGACATACCAATGAACTTGCGTTTTTTCTTTGATAATAGTCAGCGACGTTACTGCGGATAGAACCCTTTCAAAGGAGGCAGGGCCCATTACGAAACGCTTACCTCCGGATCATCAATGCCCTTCAGGCCATCAAGGAAACGTTCCGAAGCATCAACAACCGTGAGGTTGATGCCAAGCGCCTCCGACAAGTCCCTTTGGACCTGCTCGCATTCGTTGAGGCGCATAACGCCGTCTGATTCGATGCCGTTAGCCCGGGTCAGTGTTAATTTGAGACCTGCAGGATTACGTACTATTGACCAACACGGCCCAAAACCTGGAGCCAATCGCTTCTTTCTAAACGTCGCCATTTTCAGCTCCCATCTCCAGGACCGAGGGCGCGGGAACGTACCATGAGCTTTGCAGCCACTGTTGAATCGACGCCACCACTCACTGCAGCCAAAACCTGCCCCTTTTCACCGACAGTGTGGCGAATCTGGGCAACCGCTTCTTCCAGAAACTTTTGCATGGTCCACTCTTGCTTGCAGCTGCAGATACCGACAGCAAAATTTTTTAAAAGCTCGGTTCCATTTTGGGTGTGCGTGACTTCCGGATGGAACTGCAGGCCGTAGATCGGCTTGTTCTCGTGTCCGATGGCGGCATATTCCGAGTTGTCGGATGTTGCAATGGTGTGAAAGCCCTCGGGAAGCTTGGCGAGCTTGTCGCCGTGGCTCATCCAGACACGCATGGAGTCTTCGAGGCCTTGGAAGAGGCGGTCAACGTGGTTGTCGATGGACCGAGCCTTGAGCATGGCATGGCCATATTCGCGGTGGGTGCCAGCAATGACGTTGTCCTGGTTGAGACGGTAGGCAAGCTCCTGCATGCCATCTGCAGCACACCCCCCCAAAAAAGTCAGTTCCGAGCCGCGTGATTGGAATTGGTTACAGAATGTCTGTTGGGCACGTACAGCAGATGCCCAGAATGGGCACGTCTAAAAATGAGGTAAAAAACCAAACGGTCAGTCAAAAACACATATGCACCATCCGTGAAGGGCAGGAAGATTACTCAAGTCAAAGACGGCGGGGTCAACATGAGGGCTGCCCTCTTCGTAAACCGAATAAGGACCACCAGAGAGAATAATGCCCTTGGGCGTGAACTTGAGCTCCGAGAGCTTTTGGGTGCACGGCAACATCTCCGAGAAGACATTGAGTTCACGGAGACGGCGGGTGATCCTTTACATAAGCCATGGTTAGTGTGCTTCAACTAGATGGGTGAAGACGAGAAGTTGAATTATGAGCTGAGAGCTCGAGTTGCCATATCGGGTGGGGCGGGGCGAACAGTCGACATGGTCTTTTTTTTGAAGGCATTTTGAGTTGATTCATAACGACCACGGCCCGCAACAATTTTTTGTTGTTGGATATGGCGAAACTGTGATGGGCACAACATACAGGTGAGTGTATTGGGAGCTGGTGAATATGATGTAGTCAGTCTCTGATCCTGGCTTATATTGGCCGGGGTTTTGACGAGTGTTGCTCACCCGAAATCGAGCACCAGAATGGTGTCGAAGGCGCTATGGGCCATCGCCTCGCCTGGTTCACCAGCCATGGTAGATACTCGTTCCTTTTGGTGTTTATTCTTGCTTTTCCCAGTGGACGATGTTCGGGGGCAGGTGTTTCCAAAAACAGAGCACGGTGTACTGGGGGCAGGTGTGAGTGAGTAAAAAATTTGTGAGCCTATCAATTTTTTGGACTGAACGGGCCGGCGCTCGGAGGGGTGGGCTTTGCGGGCTTCATGCCTGAAAAGCCAGGTTAACTCCACCGGGCAGCCGCTTCATCACGGTGCAACAGCGTTAAACATGCGGCCCCGCTTAAAACCTGGACATGGGACGTTCCAGGTGGTCTGATCATGGATGCCCGGATGGAAGTTGCATCCTACACTACTGATGCTGTACCCGAACCTAACAGTGCCCGCTTCCAGGGCCCGCCGCCTCGGGACGGGACTGACATGGACCCCTCCATCCATCCGGGCCTCGTCAACGGTTCTCGCGACCGTCACCGCGAAAACCCCCCACAAGCCACGCCCCCGGGCTCCCCTTTGACCGGCAACTTTGGACCGTGCCGGCGCGTCAACCATGAGGAGATCGGGAATGTCATCGAAAACACAATCAAATCAATAATGGGCCGAACCGAAGAGGCCTAGCGTTGCCTAGTGCTGTCCATCATCCGACCCCCATTCACCAGGATGACGATGATCTGCAGAGGGCGCCTCCACGCGGGTCTCGTCGTGCCAGATTGGCGGGGACTAACTACGCGAACCTCGCTTGTCGACGTTTCTTCGTCTGGCGACCTATGATTCTTGAAAGGACAGATATGTTCCTCCCCGGGCTCGCCTCAAGCTCACCTAGTCTTCGTCTCCCAGGGTTGCGCCACGCGAGTTGTAAGAGACGAGACGCGAGACCCCAGTTCCGTTGTTTGGTCACCAATGGGCATGTGGGGAACAAGAGCCGTGAAATGGAAATTGGCCTTAAATCAGTCAGTCGCCCCGGGATGTGCCACAGCCGGAATTGGCCTGTTTTACAGCACATGCACGCTGCAATCAACGGCTGGCAACAACCAGCCAAAACAACCAACAGGCGGTGTTGAGCGACACGTAGAGCGCGGATTTCCCGCCGTGAGGAAATATTAAGACGCGGTGCACAGGAGGCTGCTCCTGCGAGTGTGGCGCCACACAACCACCTAACTCGGTTGGCTCGCGCGAGAAGGTCGTGTGGGCCGCCCCCGCCCGCCCGAGAAGGCTCCTTCGGGCACCTGGCAGCCATGGTCGGTTTCTCTCAAATGCCGGGAACCGCCACGATTGGCTCCTGCAAACAAGGTTATGGATCAGGGTTCCAGCTCATCGTGGTCTCGCACATGGGTCCGAAGGTTGGGGGCAGCACTGCATCGCCCAGGCGTCCAGGGCCGGGAATGTCGGGGTTTTGCGAGCTGAGAAGTTGCCCTGCCATGTGCCTGGCCAGAGAGAGATGGCTTCATATGTCCATGGTCTCCCGATTCTTCGTCCCCGACCTCCCCGTCTAGAACCGAAACGACCACCCCGACCCGGCGCTGCGGAAGCGAGCGGGAGCCAGGAGCCAAGATGAAGAACAGGCAAAAGTCCAGAAGCGGCTGCCGGACCTGTAAGCTGAGGCGGGTACGTTGTCGTCTTGTTCTTGCAAATCGCGCCTTACACACAGTACACGCTACCCCTACCGCTGCAACATGGAGATGGAGACGAAGCACCTTGAACCGAACCTTCGGCGGGTGGGGATCAGATCCACTGACCTCTTGAGCAGCTTAGGTGTGATGAAACCAAACCCGGATGCCGGAACTGTGCCCAAAAAGGTTTCGAGTGCCCCGGTTATCAACAGCGTCTCCAATGGTCCACCAAACACGAAAGGGCGACAACGACGACAGCAACAAAAACAAGCGGCCCCGCCAACTTCACGCAACTTGTCACTGCCGCTTCGGAGTCCATTGCCTCCACGCCTCCCACGACGACAACCGCTGAGAATTCCGGCCTGGACGGAAATCGACCTGCGTTGGTCGTCCCACAGCCTTGTGACAAACTTACGCTCCCCGCCCCATCTTTTCTCACACCGTCCGCTTCGGCATCGCCAACAGCAACAACATCCCCATCTTCTCTTTCTCCATCATCCTCAACAGCATCCCCCCCAGCTCAGTACGAAGACCCGGCAACAGGTACCGAAAGCTATGTGACTTCAGCACCTCCCCCACTTCCCCCAACAGGTACTGGTGCCGTCATCAGAGGAACCCCGAACCCCCTCGGCCAGGCTCTCGACGTCGCCATGTGCCAACAGGTCGTTGACATACCGAGTTTTCTGATCAATCACTGGTTCGGTTCAGTCTGCTCCTCGTGGTCTGCTCTCGACTCTCCAACCAACCCATATCGGAGACTGACAGCAGACCTCTGGTCCGGTTCAGAACCAGTCTTCTATACCCTACAAGCCATATCAGCGGCCTCCCTCGTCGAACGCTTACCGGGAGTCATGAGGGACACGGCCCGGTCCGCGTCGCGAAAAGCATTCGACTCGATACGAAAGGAGCTCATCATCAGACCTAGTGGCTCTCAACGCGAATTCCCCACCGCTCTCCTCCTCTCTTTGTTCTGCATGAGCTCATCCATGTGTTGGATGGAAGCAAGTCAACTCGGTCAAAAATTTGTGAGGCAAGCGCGCGAGGTGTTGAGATCATTGGACACGCAGTCGCTAAGCAACGAGTCTCGAGAACTTCTCAATTTTTTCAATGGTTGTCTCGTGTACGAGGAGATGCTTCGCAGTGTCGTGAGCGAGGAAGAGGTGGACTTCCAACACATGCTCAGTTGGCCTGAGCCAACCACCCCGGGTCCCCTCACGCCGGCCGTTCCACATCCTTGGAGTGGTGTCTCTTCGGATATCCTGAGGCTTTTTGGCAAAGCTGTCGCACTTTGCCGGAGGTCTCGTATTCGGTGGCGCATCAATGGAGGAACGAGTTATCGAATACTTCAAGGCGCCATGAAGGATATTGAGGAAGCCACGGCGATGGAGAAACGCTTGTTGTTGATCCATGTTCCACAACTTCCTATCGGCGTCCAGCCTCTACAAACCACCGACCGGTCCCGAGATCTTTATCACCTAACAGAAGCATATCGCCTATGCGCCATTTTACAGCTCTACGAAACATTTCCCGACTTGAGCTCTCAACGCATTCCAAACGCCAAAGAGACCGATGAGTTCATCGCCTGGAAGACTCTGATCTCTCCCCTCGCCCTGCACGTAACGGATGTGCTCAGCAAAGTTCCGCCCGGGAACTTGAGCTGTATTCAACCGCTCCTCTGCCTCTGCGCTGGCAGTGGTTTGAGGTATGATCACAAAGTCCCACTCAGAACCGGACCCCAAAGTTATCTCTTGAGCACCGGCCCCACCGGGCAACCTCTGCCAACCCCTGACGCCATTGAACCCGGCCTTCCTTCCCCCAGTCTTAGTGTTCCGGAAAATGCGATCAAGACATCACAAGCCCGACAAACCATCATGGAGCGTCTAGAGCATCTCGAGACCTGCCTACCCCCTAAACCGATCGGTGTAGCGAAGCAACTGATGCGAGCGGTTTGGAACGCCTACGATCAAGAGACCGAACTTCCACGGCGGACACACTGGCTTGATGTGATGAGTTCCACCGGGCTGCACAGCCTGTTCGGCTAAACCGGCGTTTCAAGCGTCTTACTAAGCCATACTATCGCGAAGCCTCCCATAAGGTTTGCGCGAGCTTGCAGTTTCTCGATGGGACCCAAGCATCACTGGGCAGAATGCATGCGTAACCTGCCTTGCCGGCCCACAACATGGCTCTCAGCCAGAGTAAACGGTTCGGCTTTCTTTGCCTCACCATCTTTGTCACGATGCTAGACTATCGCCGTTCTCTGGACGTTACGGTTCGTCCATCGGCCCCCGCCTGTGCGGCCAAAAGTTAACTTCTTACTTTCCAGCCCCATGTTAACACGTCGGAAAACACACTTGACCACAAGGGACCTGGATCAATACTCCGGCATCGGGCATACTAATAACTCAAAGAGCCAGGGGAAGAGAGCTGATGGCGGGATAGAGACGAGTGCCTGGCGTGATTCACCAACATGGGGCCATGCTATTGTGAACAAATCTCATCCCTCGTCGTGATCGGGAAGAGGTCAAAACACATCTAATTGTGGAAATGAAAACAAGCTTATTTGAATTTACCTCCTTGGGATATGGGATACAGGTTGATTTCACGGTTTTCACCTCTCAGATTCAGTTTAACACAGGTTAGCAACAAATGATGGAAGGATAGATACTAAGACTGCCTTGAATCCTTGCTATGTTTCTCATGGCCTTTCCCCTAACATCTGCTGCCTATTCGTTCAAATCAGAAACAACAATAACTTTCTTCCTTCAACCACAACATAATTACGTCTCAATCATCGTGACCGCTAGCAAAACCCTGTTCCGTTGCCAATGCCAAGGTTAAGCCCCGTACGTCACCAAACGACGACCGGAGGCATGCGAGAACCCGGCGGAACGGGACAGCTGAGCATCATGCGGGGCAAGGGCCATGCGTGGCCTGCTCCCAGTCTACCGGGTGCGCGGCCAGGTGCAAAACTAGATCTTGATCCAGCAAGTAGCCGATGGGGTGCATGCAAGAAAATGCAATGGGAATCCGGGGCGTTAGGTACCAAGAAGAGGATGTACATACATGTACGCTCAGGGCTGTGTTCACTCCAGTCGAGGTGTACACTACCTTGACCTAAGAACAAAAAAAAACGATTCTATAGGAATGAATAGCACGCCTCGGAGTGTTCTGTCTTCTGCTTGCCTAGATTGGATTGGACGCCTCGATCTTGACAAGCAGGCATTTCACCCCGAAAGCTTGTTTTCACAGCCAAGCCCTTGGCCCGTTTTCCAGTTTCAGCTGCCATCTGTGCGCCACTCCGCTACCTTACATGAACGTGTACTACCTCCACGACTTAATCCTGATTGCGAGCCTTCAAAAAGCCAATCACATCGCTTCGGGAGCACCCCCGCAGCCGACGCCGCCCAGATTGTCGGGTCCGGCAGTCAGAAATGTGCTACTCAATACTGCAGATAATTGCGTGACACGGAAAATGGCGAGCAAGGAACAATGGGGCATTCCTCCCTTGCCGTTCGCTTGCCGTTCGCCTAAAGTCGAGTCTAGGCCCCCTTGAAAACGTGATTTGTCTTACCCCAGGTGAGCCAGGCATAATTATCCAAGGCATCGCGAACAACTGATTACACGTACATCTAACCGAGCGGTCACAATATCATTTGAGTTGTTGTCTCGAGGCCGGCGCTAGCTCCGTTAGGTCCCCAGCGACCTAGCTCATGCACTTCGACGAAATGGGAGCTTCTCCCCGCCACAAACATTCGATCATGGCGGATGCGCATGCGGGTTCCAACCTTCATGGCAAGCAAAAACTGGGATAGCTTATTTCCTGCCTAACTCGAGGTAAATCATGGAGACCCTTGCTGTGGCCGAAAGAAGCGGCAGACTAAAATCGATAGCTTGAGTCCAATCTGTCAACATTCGATCCCATCTTAACGGATTTTGACGATTATAACTGGAATCGCTGTTGAGAAGCCTAATATCCATCTGATCTTGGTATTATTTGTTCAAAGTCTTGTTTTAAGCTACCGATGGCCTGATTTATTCTTGTTTGTCTTCTTTCCTTTTGTAGAAGGTGGGGCATCTAGGAACTTGGCCTGCTGCCTGTTTTTGGCCACAGTGAGGGTCGTCAACTTCGCGGCGGGGTTTGGAGAGTGAAATCATTGCCGGCGAGTCTTCCGGGTGCCACGTACCACTGTTTCTAGCCCTGGCGGGTTGGGATAGTTTCGGGAACTTACAAGTGGGAGTTTTGTTAAAGGGATGCTTCAACGCTGTAAAGGGGGATCAGAAGCACCCAGTTTTGCCTCCGACGCAATAGTTATGAGAAAAAAAATGGGGAAACGTGACTCAGAAAATGTAAACTAAAGAGCACGTTGTTGTTGTAGAGATATGTACTAATGTCAGCCCCTTAAATCCCTTAAAGGTGTCATTCCAGAGCGGTAGTCGTGATGCATGAAGTCCAGTATTGCGGATATTGACTTGCGGAATCCAAAGAACTCGAAAGGCAAGGAAACGCCATGGGGCTGAAGAATTTCACTCCAAATTCTTCAAAATCTACGAAGATGGTGGCGCGGTGTCGGATGAGATCCAAAGCAGTGATATTGCTGCGGTGCACGAGCTTGAGGCCGCCCCGACGAATACTCAGAGCCCTAAGAAGCTTCAGGCGAAGAAGGAACAACTGCCAAAGTCGCCGTTTGGCGATGACGATGATGATGCACCTGCTGCCGAGGATCCTACAGCAGGAATAAAGAAACAAGAAACAAGAGAGAAAAAAGGCAAAAGCTCACCACCGGGCCTTATCTCGATGATAAGGCCCGATGGTTACGAAAAGTCCACGGGAGGGCTTTTGCAAGACTGGGGATCGAACCCCCAGCCTCTCGAGTCGGGGCCGTCCCAATGCTGCCTGGGCCACACAGCGTGTGTGGCCCTTGGGACGTCGGTGGAAGTGAGAGCGGAAAGGGGGGTTATATACCGTTAGTGGAAGGAGCGGGTTTCGGGTTCTTGGTGGAGGATCGATGGGGAATTGAAGAACAAAGAATTGGGATGTGAATATAGAATGGAAATCAAGTTATATTAGATGAAAGAAGAGAACCCAACCAAAGCTGCAAACCGTGCCCGGAAGCCGAGTAGCTCTTGGATTAGATTCGGATCGAGTTTCTGCCCCTCGGATGATATCAGGTCTGTTTGAAAATCATTTGAATTAATTGTAACTATTCCTTAGAAACCCTGACTTGCCTGAACCATGGGCTGTCTGTATCGGGCCTACGGTCGTTGGAATCGGTCAAGATAACTGGAAAGTATGAATCATTATTAACGGAATGCAAATTACACGATCAAGGAAAACATGACCGTTCTTGATTAAACCTAGGTCAATAGGTAGTTCTTGATCTCTCATTTATTCAGCCTGAATCTTCTAGAATCGAAGATCGGCCGACCTGGCATTGGGTATTGAGGGGGACTTGAGAGGGCAGTCACGACCCCCCGTTTAAGCCGCGCGCTTGCCGAGTATTTCTGCACGTATTTCATAGCCTCAGGGCAAGGTTCCTGAGTCACATACATCTCGAATTGGTCGAACCTGACACTGACGACGTGCTCTTACCATATTTGACTAATATCTTCTGTCGGCGTTCGTTAAACAACCACGCTCACCACCTCAGTTGCCGGATATTTACTCAATGAATTGTAGCACTATGGATCTAGGCATTAGAAATAATCTTGTTGCGCCAAAAGAGCCCGTTCAAGGCCACCACTGGCTGCCAGAAACTGACGGCCAGTCTTCGATTATCACACCTGACTTGTATGCAAGGCAAAATGAGCTGACAATCGACAGTCTTCAGTTCGACTGGGATCTTTTGTCCAGGCTAGACGCGGGTATTGATTCCACATTAGTTGAATTGGAACCTGGACAGCTAGTTAAAACCGCGGAGTTGCGAGAATGTCTGTTCCGTGCCATCATTCCCACTGCAGAAAAGTGGCAGTTACCGGCCGCGTCATTACAACTTTTACAGCAAGTTTGCAAAATATCCAAACGAGAAGATTTAATGATGGAGTGTATCTCGCGGCAACACTTCCTAAAGACGCAACAGCCCTGGAAGTTGGAAGTCCCCGCATTACGCAGCGACCACGATGCAGACTGCCGTCAATACCGAAGGCAGGTGGAGGCGTTTCGCCGGTGTCGTTTAAGAGACCATGGCTTGCCGCTGCATCCCGCTGATACCGAACGAGGGGAAGGGCTCGAGTTTCCTGCGTCACTAATCCAGAGGGATAAAGAACGAGTGGATGGCATCGGGGCCGAAGGCTTGAGGGTGACGAAAGTCACATTATTGTATCTCCAAGAAACCCTGACGCTGAATTGGGAAGACGACATCCGGCAAGACTTTCTCAAAGAACCACCAATTTACCAAGACGTAAGGAGAATGCGGGTGATCTTTTATATTGAAGAGCTAACGCCGTGCATAGATCGGGGCCACTGAACATTTAACCCCCCCGCTGAGTCCCTTGATCGCAGCATTACCAGACCCTTTTACGCCTGATCTTGAAGTTTGCCAAGTGCCCGAGCTCTCTGACTCCGAGTCCCGACTTAGTGAGGACATCAAAAAGGCTGAAGGCAAGATTTTCGAATCCGAAATCGAGTTTTGGGAGGGTGTGATAGCAACAGATACCACGCCGGCGGGAGACGATGATATCGACATATCGACAGTGATAAAATGGGGAGATTTCAACTCTCCCGCCTCGCCGACCTCCCCTACACCGGTTTCTAGAGATCTCAAGGTCGATGTTCCCCTCCTTCCATGGAGTGACAATAATGATGGCTTGCCAAGATCGGGGGCTTTCGTTTCTAACGAACTGGCCGCTGCAAAAGAATTAGTAGTGAGCAGTGATACGATGTCCGGTTCCGATGGCCCAACTGGTCAACTTGTCACCCTCTTTCAGGAGGGCGCAACTAAGGTGATGAGAAGCGCGGAACAGGAAAAGCTCCAGCCGCTCTACGCTAAGGCTAGGGTGTCGGTACCAGTCTTGGACTTCTCAGTTCCCATTCCTGAATGGGAACAGGGGATCTGGGAAACTTCGGAGATGTTCCGATACATTCAAGATAATACAGACGTGGACTGGCGAGGTCCTAAGTGGCCACACAACAGAAATGTGGAACAAAGGATGATATGGACACCTGTGGCTCATATGAAGGACAAAACGCTCACAGTAGAGAAGATTGAGGTTCACGCCGATGATCTCGAGTTGTTTCTAGAGCGGGATCGCAACGATGAGGTTCTCACGAGCGTCGATTACATCCACAAAGAATCAGGCTTAGCCAATTTCCGCATCCCAAACGCCGAACAGGACGGTGTCGATTGCCTGGAACCGCTTGGCTTGGTGGAGAGGAAAGCATTAGAAGTGCCTCAAGATAGGTCCAAGAAGGAAGGTGTACCGCTCGTACAACAGCCGACCCGGGACTTGGATGAGGGCCTGTCGGCGGTTGCTCGGACCACGGTTCGGGACCCTGAGGACTTGACTTTGCTCGTCAGCAAAAGAAAACGGCTTATCGACGAAGCGGCGGACCGAAAACTATCCAACAACGAGCGAAAATGCGGGCTCGCCACTCCTCTCAGTATTTCAGCTACGGATATGGTCGATACGGCCCTGGTTCCGTCCACGAATGTCCTGCGGGGTTTCATGAACGAATACACGGATTTCGGTCCCCTTGTCGACAACTTTTGTGACATGAACTTCCCCAAGAAGCCAAAGCTTACCCACAGTCCTTTCTTTGGGCCACCCGAAATAGCGCCAGCATCCTCCAAAGCAAAAGAGGAAGAAGCGGCAAGGCTCATGCCCCCTCCCCCTAAACCCGTTCCTGCACTTGCTCCGCCCATCAACCCACCACAGTCAGTCCACCGCGCCATCGTGTCCTCCACTGTTTCCCAGCCTTTCATACAACACGTCAAGGCTTTCCTCCCGGCCGTCGAGCTGATACCTCGGATCTACGAAAAACACCGTCCACCGGGCTGGACACCCGGTATGCCTTCCCCAAACCTTGACGAAGCCGACTTCGTCGTGACCCCATCCACCGGGATCCTCCTCACGACGATGGTCCAGCTGCGCCAAAAGGCGCCACCTTCTGCTGGCGTCTACAGTACTGCCACCAGCACCAACGCTGCTATGGCCGCCAAACCTCACAATTTACCTGGCTTTTATCGGATCATTGAAAACGTCGCGGCCCGCCATGAGCGTCTCCTCGTGCTCGTCTCGGAAAGTAACAAACATAGCGAGACCGCTAGCCCGCTCTCTCAATCCGACGCCCGCTCCTTGACCGAGTTCCAGGGGCTTGTGGCTGGGATTCCTGGTATCGTGCAGCTTGTGTACGTTGGGGGTGGAGTGGAGACGCTGGCAAAGTGGGTGGCGGCGGTAGTGTGCGAGTATCATGCAAGCGAAGGGGAAGAGGTGGCGCGGAAAGTGAGCGAGATGTTGTTGCCAGTGGAGACATCTTGGGAGGTGTTTCTAAGAAGGGCGGGGATGAATGCCTGTGCGGCGCAGGTAGTGCTGGGGACATTAAAGGTCCCGGCAGGTATACCGGCTGTCGGGTGCGGGGACGGGGGTGTGTTTGGGTTGCCGCGGTTTGTGATGATGTCGAGGGAGGAGAGGGTCGAGTTGTTTGCACAGATGCTAGGGGGTCGGAAAGTTCTTGATCGGGTTAGCGATGTTCTCGACGGACCTTGGGAGAACTAAGCTACCGGGACTTAAGACGGAAAGGATTGGGGATAGATGTACCCTGAGAACGTGTGGGCAAGGACGTACGGGCGCGTGCTTCGTAACACACTCCTTGCTTGTATCTAGGCTTTGCTTCAGCCACTAGTCAGCACGAAACTTGGTAACATATAGACATGATCTAAACCACCTGATTCAATATGTTCGGACTTACCGATCTGAGATGGAAGTAATTTGCACGCTTGGTGTGAACAGCCACAGATATGGGTACAAGAGTACAAGACTCATGGGTATGATTCGCCATCATCAGAACCACGAGTTTCTCTACCTAACGGAGATGATTGCGTAGTTCCCAAGCTCCAAATCTTGAGGCTCGTCTCCCTGATGACAACGCGGGTTTTAAGGTTGCCACGTCGCACTGGGCTTAGGCTTTCCTCCGAGCTAGAGACACTCGGGCTCCCGGAGCTATTGTCGGAGCCACTATCGTCCGCATCATCTTCACTGTCATCATCACCGTCGCTCCCGCTCCCACCCCTACTCCCGTTGCTATCGCTACCACTGCCGCTACTCCTACTATCACTGCTGCTGCTACTATCGCTGCTGTCATCATCATCCTCATCATCCACAAAAGTCCACGCACCCGAGCAGGTCGCCATCACCGACCCACTAAGATGCATAGCCGTTGCTCCCACCGCAGAATCGTGCGCTTCCCAGTCCCAAGACGGCTTAACAGCGCCCTCCTGATTTCCCACCCCCTGCCAAACCACCACCCCCCCTTTCTTCGTCCCCGCCCATACTTCAAACCCGCCTGCCCCCTCACTCCCCGGAAACACATCACAACTCAGTCGCTGGTTCGTCGTCCCATCCCTCCCTTCCAAAGTCCCAAGCAACCGATGCGTGCCCCGCAAATCGTACACCAACAGCCCCTTTGCCCCCCGCTCGTTAACCACGAGATACCGCCCACATGGCGACCACGCCGTTTGCATGATGCCACGCCCGCCAATACCAGCCTCCCGCGCCGCGTCGGCGACACTCCAGGTCGCGACGCACTCCCCGCTGCGCACGAGGTCATACAACCCGAGGTTCCGCGTCCACGTCCCCGCTGCTAATAATCCCCAGCCGCTGCCATCCTCCCCGCTAGGCTGCGCGGCCAAGGCAGATACCGTCCCGCGCATACCCACCCCGCCTCCCTTGGCGAGGTGGCGCGTGGATGGGATGGTGGGAATGGTGAGGAGGGGGTCGGGGACGAGGGAATCGGGGCGGGAGACGTCGAAGAGGGCTATGCGGTTGGTGGTGCCGGCGATGAAGTGGGTGCCTGGGGCCGGCCAGAGGAGGGAGGCGATGGGGAGGTAGGCTTCGGTTTCGTGTTTGATGAGGCGAAAACTTGCGAGAGGTGGGGGTTGGAGGAGGAGGTGGTGGTGGTGGTGGCGAAAGCCATCGTCGATATCAACATCGTCACCGTCGTTATCGGCCCCATGCGTGATGCTGGTTGATGGGGAAGGGGGTGAAGGGGGGAAGGCATGGTGGAGGTGGATTGGATGATCGGTGCTCGCGGTCAGGAAGGTTTGAGTTGATGGATGCTCTAAAGCAAAGTAGGGGCAAGGAGCGATGGCGCTGGTCGGTTCTGGGAGGGCCAGAGTGCTATGAGGAACGAGTTCCACGGGGGAGGATCGTGGTTCAAGCAGGGACTCTGGCAATACAAAGGTGCAGATGCGGTTAGAAAAGGAGGAGGTGAAGAGAGTTGTCCCATCGGCGGACCTGTGAGAAGTAAGTCGGAGCTCGGGACGACTCGGAAGTCGGGGCGCAACTTACCACTGAACGCTCTTGAAGAACGAATCGCGGACCCGAACGTCGTTCTTTGGGGGTATCGACCCGTTAGGGTTGGTGGTCGATGCCACGAGGTTGGCTGAGAGTGAGCTCATCTCAGGGGGTTCCAGGCGATGAAGGCATCAAGGCATTCGCTCTTAACTGTATTGTGTATGGTTGGCGGCCCTCGTCGTGGTTGTCAAAAAAAAGATGCACGTTGCAAGATGTGAAATAACGTCGATGCTGCTTGCAGCTTTGATAAGTACTCTAGCATACAGATTGTGTGGGAAGGTACCTGAAAAAGATCCGCAGGATGAGGCCTGAACGGACCCACACGCTAACGTTAAGCCAACGCTCTGGCCCAGTCTGCCGCAGGGGTGCCTGCGGCCCCATCCGCTCGGCAGTGGGGACTGGGGAGCTCCGAGTGACCTTCAAGCTGCAGGTCCACGACCCTCCATCATCAACTGACAACGCGTCAGCCCAACAACGACTTCGAGACTCCGGCCTCAAGTCGGGTTTCATCATAATTCCCATCTCGGAAGACAATTTGCGATCGCCTTCGATCAATGTATAACCCTATAAATCCGTCAACATCCGCGTAGCGTCTCCCTCACTTGTCAAAATGGACGCTTTGATTAGCACCGGCCGCTGCGAGGAGCTTCGCGACCTCAGCGTGGTGAACCTCATCGTGTCAATGTGCGACTCGCCCAACGACGCGCAGTTATCGCAATGCTAACCCGCCGCAGTCTTCTCGTAATTGGAATGCTTATCAGCTACCTCCCCCAACACGTACGCATCATCAAGCGCCGCACCTCCGAGGGCATCTCGCCCTACTTTGTCCTGCTCGGCACCACATCCGCGACCTCGGCGTTTGCCAATATCCTCCTTCTCCCGAAGTCTCGTCAGGATGTTGCCTGTTGTAAGGAGCTCGAGGCATTCCACTGCGTGGCCGGTTTGCTTGGGATTGCTCAGCTCGGCGTGCAGTGGATATGCTTTACCTTCATGTAAGTACCTTGCTGGCCGGAGAGCGTCTTGGCACCGAAGCTAACCTGGACCGAAATAGCTTCGTCCTCTTTCTCGTATTCTTTCGATACGGTTCCAATAACGACGACGATGACCACGCCGACGCCGACGATGAACAAGACACGGGAGTTGAGCGTCCACGGTGGCAGACTGCGCTGGTCGTTGCGTCACTGACGCTGCTGCACGGCCTGGCTGTCATTGTTATCACGGGAATCTTGTCGACTCTGGCGAAGGAACATCTCCCTACCTGGGCTAACACCCTCGGTGTCATGGCTGCGATTCTTGCTGCTGTGCAATACATACCGCAGATTTGGACAACATACAATTTGAAGCATGTCGGCAGTCTGAGCATCCCCATGATGTGTATACAGACTCCCGGCGGCTTCGTATTTGCGGCCAGCCTCTTTGCTCGGCTCGGCTGGGCTGGCTGGAGCTCTTGGGGTATCTTCGTTTTGACCGCCACGATGCAGGGTGTCTTGCTCAGTATGGCAATCTACTACGAGGTCCAGGCCCACGCTAGCAGTACCGATCCCTCGAAGCCGCAAACAAACGGACTCAACCACGGCACAACCCGCCATACGTCTGATGCGCGCTCTAACTTGCAGACAATCCTCGATCGTCAAGACAGCGGCGCAGCGACGGATACCACCCCGCTCTTGAGAAGCGGTGGAGGTGGAGATTCTCACCAGAGTTACGACACAAATCGGCGTTAAAGGGGCTATAAAAGGGTTGGACATATGCGTAACTTAAATCTATCCTCCGTATTGATTTATTCTTGGCCAAAGTTCTCTTTGTTTTACCTGCATTCAGCGCAGAACTGTCAAGTTGCCTATTCCGCTCATGTCTGCTCATTGGGATCGGATGACATGACAGGGGTTGCCGTGGAGTTGAAACGCCCAAGCGAGGTTATGTGGTGACATTCGAGGTCAGCGACAGATGTGGCAGTTCGAGGGGTATCAGAGGTTCTGCATGGCATCGTATGTTTTAGCCCAGGTGAGCGAGGCGTCTTTTTATTCGTGCTCAACGAGCTAACGCCTTCTGAGCAGATGGAGATCCCGATATTCAAAATTCTCACAGCATATTGTCTTGAATACCCATTGCCGTGACATCGAGCTCCTCTTGATCTGTTCGTTTTGATAATAGGACGGAGTTTCCCAACCAACAAAAGAAATCACCGATAACCCGTATCCACCATCAACCTCCTTGATTCCCAACCCTCTTGAACGCTCATATCCTAAACCGCATTTCTTTGGGCGGGGTGTCAACGCGGCGCCTAGATGCGCACGGTCGTAGTCTGTCACACCGTACCATAAACTGCAGCCGCAGCCACAATCGTCCGATCGCAACCCTCGGCAGTAAAAACAACCCGCAATCAGCGCTTTAGCAGGATGGCTGGAAAAAGCGGTCTTCAGGCACTCAGTGACCCCTTATTGTCTATCTGGGCTGTCAGGGGGTGCTTGGCTTGTTAGGCAAAATAGTTACTCGGAGCTTCACCTCTTGTTCAACGAATGGCGACAAACTTCAAACACCTCTGGATAAAGTTTTCAGCCGCCAACGCCCACGGAACGGGTTTGCCGGACATTTTCTGATCCAAACAAAAAATACTCTCCGGCTAGGACCCTTGTGTTTGCAGGGGCTCCAGCTCCCGTGCGGAAAGTTGCGGCTCGCAGAACCGATCTACACGCTGGAACACCATAGACTCTCCTTCGGGTTCATGCGAACGATTTAACCGCCACATTCAACTAGTACCCCTGGTCACCACTTCGATTCTTGCTCGGGCATTTCAGCCACACCTACGCAAAGGAGGCGTCTCTCCGTCTACCTAGCCGTGAGTGAGTGGGAGCCGCATTTCAAACCGCTTCGACCGGCTCACCCCAGCTTCTGTCGATCAAGCCCACCGTGCGGCGAGTGATGTGCCGGGGAATATGCATGTGTCTGGGGCTTTCCAGGCCACTTTCTTATAATCACAAGAATTGTGGTTCTCGTCGTCGTCCTAGAGCCTTGACTGAACTTTTTGGTGTTCTTTGCTGTTTACGGTTTTTATCCTCACTCGTGATGTCCATTGCGCATACTACCTGTCAACTTGGCTTGTACCGCTCTAGCAAAGGCCCAGCATATTGACTGCACGTTACTTACATCGAACGCCAACAGGCTTGGCCTCGCGATGCCGTTACAAGAGTTGCAGCACACCGAAATCATGGCGTTATTCAAGAGACAGCAAAATAGGGCGCCGTGTCCGGGTGGGAACGGGACCACAATAGGCAGCGTTCAAGAATTCACCACCCTCTGCAACACGGCACTTGATGGAGACGTTCTCATGCAACTCCCCGCCTTCGACTTTACGACCTGCGTCGACATTTGCTCCTCCTCTCACCCGAAATGTGACGGCGCAACTTTCTCGGGAGGACAATGCATGTTGATGGCAAACATACGCCGACAGAGCCAGCGGCGTCGAAGAACAAGAGACTCCGCCATCGCTTCATTCCCCAACGCCAGCTCGAACTGCGTAACGCTGGGCGGTTCCCAGCGAGCGCTAGGGACCAACTTCACCACTATGTGCGGGTTCATTATCAATGGCAGCGATATCGGCCAGAACTTTGCGCCCACCTTCCAGGACTGCCTGGGCCAGTGTGCAGCCACGCGGGGCTGCGCGGCCGTCTCGTATGACCCGAGCCTGAATCTGGGCTTCAAAAACTGCTACCTCAAGACCAACATCGCAAACCCAAACACCATCGCGGCCGACCGCCGCACCGACTCAGCCTTGGTGGCTGCCGCAGCGGCGGATCCGGCGTCTTCCTCTCCTCCTCCTCCACCCACCTCCACCAGCAGCCCTTCACCAGCACCACCACCACCACCTCCGAGTTCCAGCAGTGGTGGAGGAGGTGTGTTCTTCACCCCACCACCAGGGGCTACCACAAACCCGGCACCCCCTCCAACAACAACACCACCACCAGTCTCCGTGTCTATCTCCGCCACTACCGTTCTAGTCACCGCGCCAGCACCCTCAGAGATCTCGGAGGAATCATCACCCATTCCATCCTCTCTCTCCCTCCCATCACCCTCCGAGTCCACTCCATCCGCAACATCCACGACCTCTACGACCTCCACACCCCCCGTACTAAACACAATCCCCTTCATCTTCCCCATCCCCACCCCCAGTCCCAGCGATAGCACCGCACCCGACGCCTCTGGAAGTAACAGCAACACCGCTGGGACCGATACCTCCAACATGGCATGGGTCGCCGCGCCCGTGGTCGGCGGTGTCGCAGCCATCGCACTAGTCGCCGTATCCTTTATCATGCTCAGGCGACGACGGCGCGGGAACGGAGGGCAGGAGAAACGAAAAGCCTACCGTGGGGGGAGCGGCGGAGAACAGGGGTATTGGGCGGGTTTGATGGCGGCTTGTTTGCCGAGTTTGGGGAAGAGCAACAGGATGAAGGAGAGCCAGCGGTCGCGGGATGCTGCTGGTGTAGGGAGAGGAAGAGGACAAAGCAGAGCGGGGAATTTTGCGCAAGTGGAAGCTTTAGGAAGGAGGAGTATGGATGTTAGGGGTAGTGTGGTGGGGTTTATGACGGGGCGGCCGATGGGAATGGAGCGGTTGGAGGATATTGAAGAGGGAGAGGGGAGGACGAGTGGTGAGATGAAGAATGGTGGAGGTGCCAGTCGAGGCGAAGGTGTGGGACCGAAGGGGAATGGCAGGACGACGGAGTTGAGGGCGAGTTATAACGGGCTGGGACAGAATAAGTGGCCGCAGTGAGTTAAGGGGTAGTGATCTCTGGGCCGTGTAAGTGGGAGTCGTGTAAGTGGGAAAGGTGATGCAGAGGGTTAGGGTTCATGTTGTGGAATTGTAACTTGCTGTGTAAGTTTTGGAGCTTGTGATTTGCGGGCATGGAGTTGGAAGCGAGCTATGAAATTGAAACATTGACTTGACCTTTATCCCCTTCGCTTCGTCAGATGCGACATAGTAACAACTTGTCCGATTCATCATGACTGATGCTCTCCGGAAGCTGTCCCGGTGTTCCTCCCCCGCAGCGCCGAGGTTCAGATGCAGGGACCGCCGAAAGCGAGTTTCAGGGGGGGGCGTGCTTGCGCTGAGAACCCGATTGGCCCGCGTCTGGCGTGGGTGCTGGATGCGTCATGCCGGCGAGGTTCAACTTCCACATCTCCCGGAGACGTCTCGTACGGACAACACTTCTTAGGTGGAGGTTATGGGTTGAGGAAGATAATAAACGGATCATTTTTTAGTTCGGCTTTCTTCTCTTCCTTGTTTCTTCCCAATTTCTCTTCCATTTCCCCTTAATCCAGTCCACGTCCTCGAGTGGGAAATCCGGGGGCCCGCTCTGGTCGCTTATGTATCAGGGAGTCAGGGTTAGGTACAGCAGCCGTGAGGGTTCGCCACTTTCGACGTTCTCAACCCGAGACAACCTCCGCCGTAGCGCATTGCGAACCTCGCGCCTCATCATCCCGGACCCATCCCCATATCGTATCCGTCCCAATGGCTATCACGCGCGCCCCAACCGTCCACGACGACGATGAGCCGGGCGACTACCCCTCGCAGCCGTCTCAGCCGTCGCAGCCGTTGCAACACCAAGGCCCTCCCCCACCGACTCACCCCGCTCACCCCCCCAACACCCTGCACCAGCGCTCCCTCTCCGAGGCCTCGACAGTGAGCCTTGACATCGAGGCATGGACCGTCTCAGCGCTCGAATCGCTTAGCATTGCGCCCATCGCGCGCGGGACCGGGTCCGCCCTGTCCATTCCACTTGACGGTGCTGCTGCTCCGGTTTCGGGGGGCCGCAAAGGTGGTGATGGAGCGGTCGGTGAGGACGCGCATCATGCGGGCGCGGGCATGACGCTGCGCGGTGTTGTGTTTGATAGCAACGCGGATACCTATGGGGCGAACATCGTGCCCCCGCGCCGGCCCCCTTCTCGTCGCGATAGCATGCGCAAGCGTGATGCGCTGCTTAAGGGCAAGGAGGGGAGCCGGCAGCGGCGTCGGTGGGAGAATGGTAGGGCTCCATTTTCCATTCTGATATGGGAATAATGCGTCACAAGATTCTTACTTTTCTTCTTCTCCTACTTTTCTTCTCTAACATTTCTCCCCCCACAGACCGCCTCCTCCACGTTCCCAACGTCGTCCCGCCTCAGCCCTCTGACTGGGAAATCCACCCCACCCACCGCGTCCTCCCAACTGTGCCCTACCAGCTAGCCCAATATTGGGACAAAGGTCTACGCGAGCAGCATCTCCGCCGGACTAGCGATGGTACCCGCCGTCGTGGAGGCAAGGCTGCCCAGACGTCGTCGCCAGGCACCGCAGACCCCGAGCTCGGTCACGTCCCGCGTGACCTGCGCAACACAGCCAAGCGCACGCCCGCTGTCAAGTCCTGGTTGCGCGCTCTGGAAGAGCCAGTGCGTGCGTTTGTTGTTGAGCGTGGTTTGGCTGCCCCCCTTGCCGCTACTGCTGCTGCTGCTGCTGCGGCCGACCATGCGGCCGACGATAACAACAACGCCGCCAACAACAGCAGCAGTGACGAGACGGATCCGGACGACGAAGAGATCGTGTTTGTGGGCCGGCGCGGGCTGCGCACGCGTGACGGGAAGCCGCCACAAGCAGCGTGCCGGTTCAAGATGGCGCAACGACAGGTAGCTGGGCGGGCTGGGGAGGAAGAGGTGGGAATGGTGCTGGAAATGGGTGAGGATGATGGGAGGGGCGGAAGTGGGAATAGCGGCGGGGCTTTCAAGTATGTTTTCTTTTCACTCTCACCACTTCCCCTCTTTCTTCCATAACTTATTCTTGTCTTATTCCCACATCCTTCTAACATTTCCCAGACGCTGGCTCACGCACTCCATCTCGGATTATTATGGCCTCGACTCCAAGTCCGCATTAGTCGGGAACCCAGCCCGTCGCGTTATTTACGTTGGCGTGAAGCCTAATCCTAGGCCAAAGACGAAGCAACAACACGCGGCAGCTGGGGTTCACCATCACCAGTCACACACCAGCGAGCTTGGCAGACTGCCCGCCTTACCACCGCCTTTGTGGGAAATGTTTTAAGCTTAAAACTCCCGACTAGTTCTGGGTTTGAATAGCAATTGGGTGAAGTGTTAATAATTAGATCAAACACAAGCGGTTTACATGGCATTGGGCATGATATACGAGGGCACACCCCGGTTTTGGGGTATGCTTATTCTATTCTCCTCTCATGGAACAGACGGGCAAAGGAGCCATCGGTTGCTCCGGTTGGTTCTCTGGGCTTGTCTAGTCTGTTTTTTTCTTCTTGGTTTTTTCCTTCAGTTGCATTACGTTTCAGCTTTCAGGACGAGACGCCAACTCCGGGAGGCATAGCGTTAAAAGACATATTGAAACGTGTGTTTTAGTCTTGTTTACTTGGGCCAAAGACTTGGTTGGAGGGCGGCCGACCTGAAGCTTGTGGCTACCGTTTCTCATCTGGGTTGTGAACGCCAGTGTTCAGTGACCTGCACGAAGGGGCATAATTCCAGCTGACTTTAACACAATGCGGACTACCGTTGATAGGGCACTGAAGAAACCGCACTCTCACTCCCGCGTTAGCGGTTACTGAGATTCCCAGCAGATCTATACATCTGGAGTTTTCCAACCGCTACGTTCCTGTCCAACAATACGCTGCTCCTATTGCTAACCCCACCCCTCCTCATCCGCCCCCTTTCCACAAACCAGTTCCCCAGGCCTCACCTGTATCGGGTTAACCAGCTCTTAAGCTGCAACACCAAGAGCCGAGTTGAACGCATCAGCCGCAGCCTGACCGGTAGCCGCCGAAGCAGCCGACGCAGCCTGCTTGCAAGCCTGCACCGTCTCATCAGCCGCCTTGCACGAGCTCGCCAGCTGCGAGCACGTAAAGTCGGCGATGACCCCAATCTTGAGGGCAGAACCGTGGTTGAAGCTGGACTTATCAACATTCTGGAAGCTGGCTTCCTTGCGCCCATCAAGGCCCTCAGCGAACTGAATCGCCGGGTTGCTGCAGTCACCAAAGTCAAGAGCGCCAGCCTGGCGACGCGACAGCGACGAGCGGCGGACACGCTTGACCGCGCTGGCGGCCTTGCACTCGGCCTCCTGGGCCTCGCACTGGGCCGTGCCGCCCTCGATCTGGCCCGAGTTGGCGGCGTTCGCGCAGGCGTTCTTTTGGACGGAGCATGACCGCTGGAGGGCCGCGTTGGCGGTCGTGAAAGTTGCGCCGTTGACGGAGAAGGGGCGGTCGGAGCCGGCGGTGCTTTCAACCGCGGGCGCGACACCCCCGAGGGAGCCGGTGAAAGCTTGCACGTTGACGGTGCCGGTGGCGGCGGTGCTGGCGGAAGCGTCGGCGGCTCCGGCAGTGGCGTTTGCGGCGGGGGCTGCGCAGGCTTTGTATGAATGTTAATCCTCCTAGTCTTTTTTTCCGCTCAGGGTTAGGTGTGAACATACCATCACCAGCAGCAGCACCAGCGTTAGCACCAGCGCCAGCTCCGGCGGCACTACCAGCGGCGACATTGGCCACAGCGGCCTTGATATCGGCCTCGGTGGTGGCCGGCGTAAGAAGGTTCAAAGTGAAGATGCAGCCGTTGGCATCGTTGGCATCGTCGCAAGTGTTGCCTGCGGCGGTTGGGTCGCCAATCTAGGTAGTCTGGGGTCAGTATTATCCCGGAGCTCTTAATAGCTTCGACGTGACTAGTGTACCACCGTCTAACTCACCTCGCCAGGGGGGAACGTAGCGCTGTTCAACGCGAGCAGAGGGTCGGCGCCGATCGAAGCCAGAGATTTGGCAACCTCCAGCTCGATGTCCGCATTGCCAGCGGCCTCGGCAGAGGCGGGATCCTGGTGCTGCTGGATGTTGGCAATCTCAGGGTTCACCGCAGTCTCGTTGCAAAGCACGCTGGCAAGACCGACGGAGCCCGTGTTCCGTTCCAAAGCGCGGAACAGGATAGCTTGGGCCTGGGCGTCAACATCGCCGGCCGCCTTCGCGTTGGTGAAGGCTTGGTCGGCAATGATCTGCTGCAGGCAGTCCAAGTTGGCGACATTGGGAGCACCCTCCGCCGCCGCCTTGTTTCCAAGCAGGGCGAAAACGGTGTCCTGAATCTCCAAGGGGTTGTTGAGTTGCAGAGCAGTGTTGACAGCACGCAGGATGGGCTCGTGCGAATGTTCCTGAGGAACCTCGCGCTTCGAGACCTTCCGCGTGTAGAGGCTAATCTCGCGGGCTGAGGCGAGACCCGCGAGGGTAATCAACGCAGTTTCATACTTCATGATGTCGTGGTCTTGTGAGACGTATGGATCGATATTTTAAGTAATAAAAATGAAGCGTGAGATAAATAAGGCCCGGCCTAACGAAGAAATGAATAAAAACCAAATGAGTGTCGAAAAGAACAAAGTTCACAGAACTGTAAAGAACGGAATGAAGATGGAAGAAGCGTTGGTGAGAAAGCAAGGACGCCACATCAGTCCATGGGATAACCAGAGGCTTATATGCAGCTTCAGAGGCTGCCCCCCAAATCGCGAAGCCCAGCTGGGACAGCTTGGTAGTCCCGCATCACCACGAGTCTACGCTCTGGTCCTGATCTTCGATCCACTGCCAAGCAGTCATGTCTGGCGATCAGAAAGCGAGCGAAGGGGGTAAGGCGGGACGGCTGTCGTTGATGCGCCGAGACTAAACCGCCCCCTTGGAACTACGTCGCCGGCTTGACTGGGCTCCGGAACAAAGCGGTCACCCTGGCCCTCGCCAATATGTTCAGACGACATGGGAGGAACTGGGCGAAAATTTCTTGAAGCGTCCACTTAACTCGTCCATATGACTGAGCCCCTGGCGTTTTGACAGGCGCTCGCTTGCGTTTCCTGGGCCAACTCCCCATAAATAAGCGGGCAGCCGATCTTAGCAAGGGAGATGGCAGGAAGGCGATCCATTGTGCCGACCAAGCCGAACCTGGTCGTCGATATCACTGGGCCACGATTTTCGTGGGTTCCAGCCATCATCTCATGGCTCCTGCTTAGGCAGTGTACTCCGATGATAAAAGCACCGCTGAAAAGCAAGGGTGAGACAAAAAGTAGGGAAGTGCGCTGCCTAGTCCCGAGCCCAGCTCTACCTATCGTCTTAGGATGGCAAGTCCCTGTGGTCAAGGAGGAAGGAGCCACCAGTCTCTGCTAAGGTAAGAAGCCGATTGGCCTGGGACGCCCGTGTCAAACGAGACTCTGAAAAAACAATCCCCCGTGCCCGTGAATGGAGTATTTCGACGGTATCGTTTAAGCGGGCAACCTCAGATCAGACGAGAGCTGGCACATGCGTCGTCTCAGCTTCCCTGCAGGACAAAGAGAGCCGCATGCAGGGAAGCAACTTGTGGTGGCCCATTGGATGTTCGGCAGCTGCCCCTGTCTCGGGTGACACCGTTGCAATTACAGGGGCCAGGCCCTTGTAGAAACGCACCCCGCGTCACCCTGTTGATACACAAGCCCCGCCGTGAGATCTGCCTCACCTCTCGTGTATCCTTCCCAGTTCCCGCTTTAACAGATACCATAATACCCATATTGGACTGCTCTTCCGCCTTCCTATATTTGGACCCAAAAGCGCTGGTTTGCGCGTGCTCCAAACCGCGAATACATGAGACGAAACGAGGCGAATTCTTGAAAGGCGGCAACCGCTTAACGGCAACCGGCACGATGATCCCAACGGCTCTTCACTGTTTTGATTGCGGGGATTAGAACGGTTGTCACACATGATCTTAGCTGGATCTCATAACGACCGTGACATGGGAGCACGTAAGCCGGATCGTAGAAATGGCCGGGCGTAGAGTTTGATGCTCTGTAACTGGCCTAGAGGCACTTAATTCAACGAAGCGACAAACAGTTGGTCAACCCCAGCTCCGAGCTCTCGCTTTACCCGCTTATGCCAGATATTTGCTCTAAAAAAGATTGATAACGACAAGCGCGGGCCAGCATGCGAATACGGACCTGCTGCCGCCGAAGGGGTTCATGAAACGTCGAACAACCCTAACTACGCGTGAGGTGAGGCCGGCTGCTCAGTGCCCGATGCGGTTGAGTGTGCCCAAGAAGGATGCGACATTCACTACCTAATCAGGAGGCCATATCCAGGGCACAGGTCTCGACTGTGTGACTACGGGCCTGATCTTTTAGATGGGGGTTTCTGTCCTCGACACGGCATGCCAACAACCCCCTGTGTTTGATCAGCCTCATCAGCTACATACTCGTCCCTGTCTCCTCCATCAGTCGTCCCGTGCGATCGACTTTGAGAGATGGCCCGCCAATAAACTGTCTGGGACATGGATTTGCTTTGAGCTCTGACTCCATGTTCTCCCCCGCTGTAAACCTTGGTCCAAACTCAAACCGGAACCACCTTCGACGTGGTAAGAAAAAAGCCCGGCTCACCAGTTCTTGGCTTTTTTGGTCTCCCGTGGCATCCCACTCATATCACGGACCAACCGTTCGCTCGAACAGCCCCTCAAAGCCAAGCCGGACCAATGTAGCCTATGTTGACGACCCGCCAACCAACCGCCCCTTTGCCCAAGCTCTCACCTCACCACAGTCATTCGTGCCAACTAACTAACCATCACCGCAGCTATAAGACGTGGCGTTCCTCAAATATGTTACTTCTCGGCTTTTGTACAAGTAAGGGCCAAAGAGCAAAATCTAGGCGTGAGGCAGAGCCCCCGAGATGGACAAAGGGAAGAAAAGCTACGCCAAACTTTGAACAGCAGTAAGGCTTGCTCCGCGGTTTATAGTCTATCGAGGGGACGCTGCAAACCAGAAAACCCTGCAAACGCAATCTCTTTCTTTCGCTCACGAACCCCGTTGCCCCATACTGATACACCATACGACCACAACCGCATCACAACCTCATCGCATTTCTGTACCTCTCAACTAGCTGATATCCACCCAAGCAGCGGCTTCTGTTGTTCCATTCTGGTGTTTAACCAATAACCAGCTTGCCGTCATCGGAGAAATCGTATGCCGGGATCTCGAGGTTCAGCGGGGCGGGTCCTTTCCTGATGCGGCCCGAGATATCGTAGTGGGAACCGTGGCATGGGCAGAACCAACCGCCAAAGTCACCCGCCTCGCCAATGGGCACACAACCCAGATGTGTGCAGACACCTAACACAAAAACACATTAGCCGATCGTTCCGGATCCTAACTCCCCTCTAATCCACCCCTTACATACCCAGCATGACTAGCCACTCGGGCTGCTTAACACGGTCCTCGTCGGCCTGGGGGTCCCTTAATGAGGCAACAGAGACGCTGTTGGCCTCGTCAATCTCGGCAGCGGTCCGGTGGCGGATGAAGACGGGCTTGCCACGCCATTTAATGATGACCTGTACGCTGTCAGCTTGGTGGCCCTAGGCGGTTAAGACGCGCGCAGGGGGTTATCCTTACGTTCTTGCCCTCGGGAATGGCATCGAGCTCAACCTCGACCTTGGCCATGGCCAACACATCTGCCGAAGCGGACATGTTGACAAGGAATTCTGTTCCACCAACCCACGTTAGCTTTCACCATCGCTGTTATCCCAATTCCCTTTCCCAATCCCCCGCCCGATCTGTGCGCCAACAAATGAACTACCCACCCCACCATGCCCCGACCCCGCCCTTCTCGGCCGGCCCCCCAAAACAACAATCCCACCCATATCGAAAACAACTCACCCTGAACAGTCGACTTGGCACCCGCCGCGCTGATGGCGCCCAGAGTGCCCACCATAAAGTACGAGAACAACGCATTGGTGCTACCGGACCCCTTGGACATGTACTTGGAGAAGTCGGGCACCTTGGTCGTGGACTCGCCGCCCTTGAAAGGGCTTTGGTAGGAGGACGAGGCGTCGCGGACCGCGGGGGTCGAGCTGATCGCGCGGACGGCGGTGCGGACGGAGGCAGCGGTCGCGGTTGACCTCGCGAGAGCGCGCGAGGCGGTGCGGAGGGGCGCAGCCATTGTGATTATTTGGTGTTGTGGTGGTGGTGCCGAGGATGAGGGGGAGAACGGTTCAATCGGACCGGCTCAATTCGGTTCGGCGCGCCAAACGGAGAAGTCTCGACGGCCGCGGGTTGGGATTGTCGTCGGTGAGATCGGTACGAAACGGCCCGGCTAGGGGTATGCGTGGGCGGACGGGTGGGAGGGCGAATGGCAAGTTCTGTTTCGACGTCGGCGGCCGAGTCCGTGGACTGAGGTTTTTCTCGGGACACCAAAGGTGCTGTCTCTTGGCTGGGCCGAGCGCCGGTTCCCACATTTCCCGGGCGTGGAGCTGGGGAAAGCTGGTTGGCGGGCGGTTTCGAGTAATTACAGCCGTGCTGATTGGCTGGCTGCCTCCCCGGCTTCTCCCGGCAGCTTCTGGCAGCTGGCATCACGTCGAGCCAGTGTGTCAAAACCGGGATTGCCATTGCCACGATCTCCGAGAAATCAGTCAGTATTCAGAGTAGTTATGGCAATATAGCGCAGGCGATGGGCTTCGAAGGAGGCAATTGACCCAGCAAAATTTTATTCTGACTCCAAGATTCCATTACACTAGAATGCCGACCGCTGTTCGGCTAATGCATCCGCCGGAGTTCTTCCACCAAATTTCGTAGATCCTCAACAGATGGACCGAGCCCCTTGCAAACATTCTCCTGCGTTGGTTCATCCAAATCCAGAAATCTCTCTATCATCTCCCCGTCGATGAACCGGAATGGCCCATCGCCCTCCCGTTCTGCATTCCTGAACGACCTGTATGTCCTCCATTCTATGTCCCCAGCTGTCGTCAGGGTATCCGCCAACTTTGTCTGGAACCGCAGTAAGAGATCTTGAACATGTGGTGCGACTGTTCCAAACATGTATATACCACCCTCAACCTGTCACGAGAAAAAACGTCAGCAAATGCACCGCGCCGGAGTTTCATGGTCATAACGTACCGTCCCTAAGAATGCCTTCGGCACAATCATCGCTCCGGGGGTAGTCTCCACCTCCACAGCCCGAATCCGATTCACCATCTCGCCCAAGTTGATCTCGCTCGTCACCTCTAGCCTCCTCTTATCCTCTGCCGTAACCCCCTCTACGTTCTCCCTTAACACCAATAGGTTCCCCTGTGCGTCCGCCTCTAGCCAGCTGCCTTCTTCCACATGCCCCGCCGCTGTCGCCCATACGCTGCCGAAATGCCGCGCCTTCTCCACCAACTTTGGCGTGGGGCCAGGCACATATTCGACGAGCGAGACCGACTTCATTAGGTCCGCGACGGCAATGGTGTTGCCCTCAACGCTGATCTCAGCTGGGTAGCTCGAAGGGCGGTAAGATGCCAACCGTGTTATCTCTCCGCTCGTGGTCGATGTCTCTTCGTAACCACAGACTACAACAGTCTTGGTCAGGCCAGCCACGATGTTCCTATCGTCTAACACCGCGAGGCACCGACAAGCGCCCTTTAGTTCATGGCTAAGGATAAGTGCAGGATTTCTTTCACTATCCAGGCCGAAAACCAGTATCCGGCCCCTCATGTCGCCGCTGGGGCCCGAAGCTGGCCCATAGTCGGGGTCCGGCAGATAGCTGGTCCCAACGAGAAACCGCTCAGCTGGGTTGCCGTATGAGTCTAACAACTCGGCGCGCACAACACACTCGACCAACTCGGTGCGGGACGGGTTGCCAAGTGTGTAGGATTTGCCGACACGGTCGAAAACGATCTCATCAACGAGCTTGAAGGACGACTGCACCCGCTCCTCGCCCGCAACGAGATCACGCCGGATACAGCCCAGCCCAAAAATTTTCTCCTTGGGCGAGTAGGCAATTCGCCGCACCATTTCGCCCATGGGTAACGACTTCACGTGCGTGCGGCGTTCACGATCGATCTGTGAGATCCGGAGCTGCCCGTCCGTAGCCAAGGCGATGCAGCCCGGGAAAGCCTCTGCGTCGAACGGGCAGATATAGGTGGCCTCCTCGGCGGTGACCGCGGAGTAAACAATGCGCCCCTCGGAGCTGTAGATGAGGCTGGGGTGTTCCGTGGTGGCGAAGACGCTGTACATAAGGCCGTCCGGCTGCGGCAGCAGGTGGAAACGTGCTTGGCGGGTTCCTAGGATGACACGCTTCCGTCCGGACAAAGCGAAGCCAGGGGCGGAGACGTTGAAGGTGACAACGTTGCCATCTTGCATGGAGGCAAATAAGGTCAGGCCTGCCACCTCAGGCGGGAGAATTTGGATCAGCGCAAGATCCCGAGGGATAGAGGCGTCATCCTGGGAGGCCCGGAGTGACTCGCCATGGATTGGCTCCAGAGTCTTCAGGTCAATGATGGAGACAGTCCCCGAGGACCAGAACCCAACCACGCCGACATCGAATTTGTGAGGAGAAACATGAAGGCATGCAATCTGGTCCTGCTTGCCGATGTCCTTTTGTCCAGCTACCCTCAGGTCCGTCGCCATCGTAAGTGAAACAAGTTCCGTGCCTTCTACGGAAAGGAGGAGCCAGTCATCGTTTGCCGAAGCACTGATGATGCTTTTCCCTTCGGTCGGTGTCCACGATGTTATTGTGACACCGCTTTCGACATCAAGAAGCGTAGCCGCTGTTGGTGTGACTTGAAGAATATGCCCCGTCGGAAGGTTGCGCGCTAATAGCGTTTGCTCGGTGAACGCCAATCCTCCGAACGATTCCACCTCTTCTACTTCCCCTTGTGGGTCAAACTTGAACATCCGCGTCTCGGTCAAGAATGACACAGCCAGGACGTCGGCTTTTGCAGCCCCCGAGCTTTTAAGGGAGAACAGCCCCCGGCAGTGTTCCAAGTCGGCGAGGATGCCCACATCTTCTAGACCAACGCCACTTCTCACACTCCGAAGGGACCCATCTTTGTGCACGCCGCTACATGTGACGATGCGGGCTTGGCCGGATGAGAACTCATTCCCTAGCTGGCCCTCATCGCCCCTGTTGCCCATATCCATGATGGCAAAATCTAGGATAGGGCCGATGTTCGGCAACGTTTCAACAAGTTGGATGAGCGTCTTAGAATCTTCGCTGTGAAGATTGAGGCGAAACAACTGGCTGTCACCATAGTGTGACGCGACAAAGAGGAGGTCATCCCCTAAATACACCAAATTTGATGCGCGGGACGCCTTGCCGATGAAATTTACATCCATGCCTGTCACCACAACACTGTCGGCGTCCTCAGTAATGAGGGTGAGTAGGTGGAGATTCCCGTAGTCGTCAGCCAGAAAATAATTGACCGCATTATACTCAGCCCAGGCCACGAAGACGGACGCCTCTTTCAAGGCTGACTGTACCGTAGCTTTTGTGACTTCGTCAATGTAGAGCAGTCTTGTCTCGCCTACTACAATCAACCCGCCAATATGCGCCTTGGCAGACTCAACGTTCCGTACATTGTGCCGTTTGACCTCCTCTTCGACCTTCCGGACGGGTATCAGCATGGATGCGCTCGAGTCGGGAATGTCGGTATCGATGTCTCGATCGCGGTCGGGGTCAAACTTGGATGGCTCGATGTTTCGATCGTCTGCCGTCACCCGGTAGGTTGCAAGCTTCGCGTCGGTCGCGTCGGCGCGGCTCTGGTAGAGAAAGGCGATCTTGGGCTGCCCTGTCTCGGTGTACAGAAATGTGCTGGCTCGAATGAAGAGTTCTGACAATCGGACCTGGTTCCGCCAGGTCATCATGAGTTTATTTTTCCGCTCTCCCAGCCGCAACATTGTCAACACGCCCTCCCAAAGATGCATCATTAGGTATCGCCCAGACGGGTCAACAAGGCACCGGTCCTGACTCTGCGAATCCCGCATGTGCCTTTCGCCAGGGTCCAATATTGTGTCTGTTGAATCCAATCTCCTCGTATCCGAATTCCATGTTAAAGTGAAATATTGGAACCTCTCGGTGCCGATGAACAAAAGGTCGGTCTTGGAGTCTTTCGGACGGAGCTTCTGGAGGATGGTGATAGTGCCGTTGACGGCCTTGGAGGTGGCGAGGGAAAGAGCGCCTTCGGATAGTAGCCATATCTCTAGTCGATTAGCTTTTCTATGTAAATCCTGTTAGCATTTGAACACAGACTCCCTCTCCGCCTCAGCTTAAGAGGGGAAACAGGAGGGGAATATAGCCTCTTACGCGAGCACCAAGCTCTCCTCATTTTCGGAGAAAATATGAGCGCGGATCGCATGGCGCGCGCTGCTTGGGCGGTGGATGGGAGCTATGTAAGCCATCTCGTAGAGAACGGCGAAGGGCGGCAGGCGTAAAGTGTTGCGAATCCGTCTAAAAATGCGTTCGCCGGATATCTATTTGAGGTCATGGAGGGGTACCCCGATTCCAGGTCCCAGTGGAGCTATGATTCCCGGGGGATCCGCTTAGCAAGGTTGGTAACCTGCACTTGGTCGGCGCTTTCTAAAGAATGGAAGTATCTTTTAGCAGCAGCCCGCAAAAGAGAAGAGATTGTTTCGAGGCCGAGGTTTTATATAACGTCACACGTTATATTTTCGATGACGTAAAAAAGCTAGAAATGGTATCATCGGAAGTACAATGTATCCTGTGGCTTACCTCTCAGTTTTGATGTTTTTTCTGAGTTGGTTGGGGGAAGAAATGTATCCCGTTGACTTGGTAGTTGCTCGAAGCGGGAGGTAGTTATATACTTCGAGCCCTGTGCTAGAACCCCACCGGAACCCGGAGTTAAGGTTCAGCAGCAAGCTCCAGACGGTTGCGTCCTGCAATTCCACTGAGTTGAAGATCTGGGTGATTTATGCAGCCTGAAGCAGTTTTTGGTCCTTGCTTTCAGTTCCAGGTACTTTCCATGTTTATTTAAAGGTTAATCGAGCATTGACAGCTCGCTTTCTGTTGGGAGTCTCGGCGGTTCCCATCAAAAGCGTTTTGCCTTCTCCTCGTTCCTCAGTTTACTCATCTTGCCAATGCCCGTTTTCGGGCATGCTAAGAACCCAGACGGAGATGTGTTTTTCCAGAAGGCTCGCGTCCATGATGGTCATCGCTGTACAGATAGCAAACCATGAACATGATACGAAAGGAACAAGCGGCGACATTTGGTCGTGGTCTGCCAGTATAATGCGGCACTCGGACTGGTTTGCAGGACTCTGCTTTCAATCTCTTCCACCCAAGCTGGGGCGCAAATGGTGCAGGCAACCAAATTTACTGAGGGTAAACGGGTCTTCTTCCTCACAACCCGAGCAGTGCCCGAGAATGTAATGAAAAAAAGATTTGCGTCGTCCAGAGGCAGTGTAATACTGGAGACACGGTGGGATTCAGGCTCGGCAAGCCGAGTGGACTGAGTCCCGGAAGACAAAAATTAATTTAATCAAATAAATCTACTCCGTAGAGCAGTTTCAGAGATTAAACTGAAAAGAACAGATACTACACTTGATCTAAGCCAAAAGGCAAAGAGAGCTAAAGAAAAAAAGAAGAAAAGAGTAGGAAAATTTTGGGAGGGGAGCGGCGTTTAAATACCCATCTGACGTGGTCTGTGCACGTCTGCAAAGTTGCGCCAATTGCAGTTGCTTGCACGTGACAGGAAGGCTTGGGTCCACACGAGCGCGAGCTCACGTCGACCTTCCAGGAGAGTCTTTGACTCAAAGGTCAATGTCGATTGTTGTCTGCCTGGAAGTTAAACCTCCAATTCCAGTCACATGTCCATTCTAATCAGAGATAACGATGAGTCCAAACTCAAATTGACAGAAAAGTTTCAGCAAACGCTTGCTGGAGGTCATATAATCTCTTGTCATTAGTACCCTCGTGAACATCCTAGGGACCCATGGCACACAAATGACTTCTCCAGACTTCGAAGAGGGACGCAGGCTTTGACAATCAGTGACTCAGGGCGTAGCACATCATTTAAATGGGGATAGTTCGGTACAAGGTAGGTAGGTGTTAATCAAGATAGGTATGAGTAATTCTCCTCAATATAATTAACCGCTCCGGTATTCTCATGCAAGTAAAACACAAGCCTAGACGCCGAGTGTTGTTGTATCATCCCGTTTCCCGCCGAACCTTTATAACGCCGTCGCAAACATGTCAAGGGAAGAAGACAGAAACAAGGACAACCCCGCTTTTTCCTCACATCCACATCATGTTACGACTCTGCCTCCGATTCTGCTGCCAAAGCGGCCGGCCCCCGGAATCCTCACTACCCATCGCCCCGGCATCTTGACCTTGTTGGCCCTGGCCGCCCGCCGCTGTTGCTGGCGCCGCCGCCCCAGGAACATGATCCCTATACGCGCCTTGTTGTTGGTGTCGCTCCTCCTCTTCCTCATCCTCCTCCCCGATCCGTCCCAGCGCGGCATGGAACCCCTGAGAGAAATCATCGATCTCCCGCGCGCCCCCGCTTCCACCCATGGGCCCCCCACCTAGCGGGCCCGTCAGAGGAACCTGCTCGCTCTGAAGATGCCGCTCCGCACCGCCTTTGAGAAGCAGGGGGTTCATCCCCATCATCAAGCCGCTCCCGCCAGCGTATGCGGCACTGCTGTTAGCAACCGAACTGCCGCTGCCACCGCTGTTGCTGTAGCCGTGGCCGTACCCGGTAGGGTTGTAGCCCTGGGCAGCGTTATACCCGCCATAAGCGGCAGCAGCAGCAGCATCTGCCCCTTGGTTCGCGTTGTTCCCAACCGGCGTGACACCCGTTGCGCTGAGCCCGCCCGACGAGGAAGGTGGGTAAGACGATACCGAAGCCGCCGTCGCGGAGAGCCCGCCGCCAGCACTCCCCAGTCCACTCACATCGCCCGCACTTAAACCACCACCGGCACTATTACTACCGCCCGCACTAGTAGCAGCGGCTGCCGCAACGGTACTGTTAAGCACTGAGTTGCCGTATGCAAACGGCGTATCGAGATCATGATGGTCGATGGGTGATATTTCGTTTTGGAAGGGCATGGGTGGGTGAGTAGATAACGGTGGGAGCATGCTGCGGTCTGCCATCGGCCCCCCTGCTCCGGATGAGCCAAGGGGGTTGCGGGCGGCTGCACCGGCCGCTGCCGCCGCTGCCACCGTTGCGGCGCTTGGAGCCATATTAGCTAGTTGCATTTCTCTCTGCTGTTGCGGTGTGGGTTGGTTAAACACGCTGCCTGCGGGACCAGCCTCAAACGCGTCTTGGGACGGATCATGATGCTCCTCGCCCGTGAGCGGGGTGAAACCCGAACGCCCGCCTGTTGCGTGAGGTGAGCTGATGAATTTATTGCGAGCACCGCCAGGCCCGGGGCCACGACGGACGTTGGCATTACGCCGCCGCAGCATGAAAAAGGCCAGCGCAACCAAGGCAATAGCAACGGCGAGTCCACCAATCGTGCCACCGACGATGGCGCCTGTGCGGTAGGATGTATCGGTTACGGGTGGTGCGGAGGGGTCAGTGGACGACGCTGGATCAGCCGAGGCGGTGGTTGTGTCCGTCGTGGCCGCCGCGGTCGAGGAAGAAGAGCGAGATGACGAGGAGGAGCGATGCGTAGTAGATGAGGTGTGTTTCTTGCTGGCGGTCCCCAGCGTCGTCGGCTCGGTGAGTGTGCTGATGCCCTTTGTATACGAGATGCTGACAGTGGGAGGGGTGACAGCGGCAGTGGCTCCGCTCGCGCTGTTCTGCACTGTCGCCGCCTGGTCGCTGGCTGTCCCACATCCAAACTGGGAAAAGCCGCCGTCGAAGAAGTTCTTGTAGCAGACATTGGACCCTGTACAGCTATAGACGTATGGATTCACCTCCGTCTGGGGCCCGCTGTTGGCATCTACACACCCTGTGAAGACACCAGCCGTGCAGGAGGGGGCGCCGTTGGGACAGCAGCCCACCACATTCTGGTCTGTATCGACAACGCAGTGAGAGCCCGACCCGCACGTGGCGGGCAGGGCCATATCCCCATCAATGTAACCGCATATTGTATTGAAGGTGTCGTCGAGCTGGCGACGCCGGTAGGCGAACAGGTCGGCGGTTGGTGGGGGGGTAGGCTGCTGCTGCGACAGTGGCCAGGAGGCAACGTTGAGGACGTGATATGGAACGGTGATGGTCGGTTGTGGTGTTTGCCTGGGCAGCTTCTGCACCGCGTGGGCGCTGGTGAGTTGAATCGCGCCCGCGAGGATCAGGAGGGCCGTCCGTCTCGGCAAACGGTCAAATATGTCGGGTTTCATCGTGGTGTCTCTTCCTTCGCTTTACGCTCGTCGAGTTGTTTAGCGTCGTCCCTTGCGCCTTTTGCGCCCAACGCACTTAAAGCACCGTATGCGGCCGCGATGGGCGATGCTTGAAACTTCGACAGCCAAACCGGAATCAGGAATAAAAGAAACGCTCGCAACCTAAAAATGCGGGCGGCTGCAACGGTCAAATAGCACCCACACAAGCAGCCCCAGTCCAGTCGCTCAGCGCACCCGACCTGTCAGATGGAGCGAAAGGTGCCCGCCGCTGGACGCGAAAGAGCGGGAGGCACAGTGGCGCGGGTCATTCAAAATGCTGTGTCCTGCAGCTTGGGACAGGGGGCCCTGGGTGTGTGTCCTGACCCCATCTCTTGGCTTTTCCCCTGTGGGCAGGGATGGCACCTTTTCTGCTCGCTGCGTGGTTCGTGGATCCTCCAAAGCGGGGAGCCTTACGAGTCGAGGTCTGCGAGAAAGAGGGGAGCTTGATGAGGGGAGTTACAGAAGGAAAGAAGCTACCGGCAATCATCAGTATTCGCGAGTGGCTAGAGATTCGACGGTGCTTCTACACTAGGTAAACACGATCCATATCTTCAAACTTTTAGCCCTCGTCGACACTGAGACAGCTCGGAGTGTTTGATTTCAAGGGCTGTTGGTCGTCTCGAAGCGGGTCCAGCCGCTGCTGGGAAGTTGGGAACATTCGACTTGCAGGGCCGATGCAGTTACCCGCCTTACCCTGGAATCTCATCGCTCCAGCCGCAGTCAAACAAATGCCAAGCAGCAGGTTCGCTGCGCCCATTCTTTCCGATAATGTTCTGCGTTCCTTCATGCGATGGATTTATGGATACTCGTATGCTGTTTCTTCAAACAAAGGGGATTTTGCATCCGGAACTCGGCAAGCCTGGAGCCTGGGGCCCGGAACCCCATGAGTCGCATTGAAACACGGCTAGCAACCCCGTGTTTGACGGGCCGGCGTCGACTCGCCGGAACATGATTTTTGGAGGGAACAGGCCTGGGAAGTCGTTGCTGTGAAAATTGTGAACAAGCGCCGGCCAGCTCGCTAACAAGCGCGTTGGTGCGTGCGGAGAGGTCGACGGGTCAGCCGGAGGATCTCGGCGTGGGACGGGGCCGACAGGCGCAATTTCCCTGGGAACGGGCGTCCTCCGGGTTGGGCCAGGTCACCACCGACTAATGAAATAAGGTACTTCTCCTCCGGAAGCTCCGTTCGTTGGAGGCGATACACAACCTGAACAAAGACTTTCCTATCCGTTTTACTCCGCCCGAAGGTAAAGAATCGTATTGACCACGGACGATAGGTAACGTTAATTGGCGCTCGAGACCAAAAAAAAATAAAAAATTGTCATGTTGGCGGCAGTGGAAAGGCTGTGCCGCCTTTTTTTAGAGTCCGCGAGCGCCAAGTTGGATGTTTGGTTGCCCTTTCCGGAAGGGCTGCTTTGCGGAACCGCCTTGGCGGTGCCTTGTTCCTCGCAACAGCTGCCAAGCACTTGCTCTCTTTCAGCCGCGCACTTCCATGCTTGTTTCGTCGCAAACCCGCAGTGGGGGCCGCACCGGACCTCGAGCTGCAGATCCCCCAACAACAGCTTGACAGAATCCTCAAAATGTTTGGGGTGAGTAATAACGTCAAGAAAGGGGGAGAAAAAACAAATCCGAGATCCCTCGTTCCCATCCTCGCTTCCCCAAACTAGCGACACAGTAATAATTCCCTTTGGCAACAAATCCATCCTCCAAGGCTCCCACTCGCTCTCACTCATCAACCAGTTCTCCCCTCAGAACTCGAATTCAAGCTGCGCCGCACAAAAATTGCGACGCTGAGTGGACCACCTGCCGCGTGTTGCGGCCGCGATGTCACTGTCGCGCTGCCAACCCGAGATGGATTTTCGTCAGACAGGGGGGGCTTGGGATAGATCGCGGTAGGAACCATGGACACGGATACGGGTGAGGGATGTTTGCGATACGACAAAACTACACTACGCTACTCAACGGTTCCGATCCAGTCGATCTTAGATCTCCGCCCTTGATTTCTCCCATTTGGTCAACCGGCTGATGCTGTCGACAAACCGACTTGTAAGATGTGATGCTTTGTACGTTACTTGCATCTCGAGAGGTGTGTTCCGTTCCGTGTACCTTGTGGGGGCCGCACCGCCCAGGTAGCATCAAGACAGATCGAGAAACTCTGAGGTTTCTTGAACTCTCTGTTAAGAGAGGTAGTCGAGAGGATGATTTTTGCATGTTAAAAATTGGCTGCACTAACAGGTTCTACATTGGGGGTTATCTGCACCTGGGTAGCTCTTTCCGTTTCCTCGCGCGATTCCCTCGGTAGGTAGCGGAAAGTTTCAACATTCAGGGCAACGGGCATGAACCTTCCGAAGCCCAACTCTAAACTCAACGTCACCTCTGACTGCAGGGGGGGAAATCAGCATCCGGCCACCCAACACGTCTTCTGGTCTTGGATTGGATGCGCGGCTAATGATCTGTCAGTTGTTAGATTTGCTGAGACGAGGCCTCTGCTCATCCGCTTCGCCTCAGCTTTACATCAATCACACAGAGACATAGCATTTAAGACTGCGGCAAAGCCAGACGATCCAGTTTTAAACAAGATCCGCACTTCCCCCTATTTTCCCCTGCAGTATCCTGCCTGCTACTAGTAGAAATACATACGCGCTCGACAGTCAGCGCGAGTGGACTCAACGACGTCCGCAATCGCTATCAAAATCGAGCCTTGGCTCTTCCGGTCTGCACACTCGCACACTAACAACCGACACTCTTTCACGACGAAGCAGCGGCTTTGATATCCGCAACGTGGTTGGTGATCAAGCAGGTAGCCAAATCCGAACCATAGTAGATAGTGTTGCCGTCGTTCGACGTTTGGCCATTGCTGAGGTTGTCACCCCACTGCCAGAACAGGTCCGCCGACATGCCGTCAGCGGCGAGCGAGAGTGAGGTCTTTTGCCAGGGCGCCTGGATGTCGCAGCTGGCGTTGGAGCCATCTATATAACGGTGGTCAGCCAGTGCTACTGTATCGAGGAACTGATAGAGACGCGGGGGTGAATGGGAACTTACACTCCTCGAGAAGGCATGGCTTGCCGGCGGCCTTGCACGCTGCCGCGTGGTTTGAGATCCAGCCATCGCCAAACGAAGTCGGGACACCCCCTATACACCTGGTTAACAACTAAAACTCTCAAAAAATCATCGCTAGGGAATACGCACAGCTGTCGGGGTACAGGTGGAAGGTTCCAAAGTCAAGATCCTTGATGCCTAAATTCTTGACGAAGTCAACACCCTCACCGTATGTATACGGGTAGGAGGTATCACCCGGCAGACCAAAGCCCTCATCACCCAGGGTGATCATGTGCGTGGCATCCAAGCTGCGAATGTAAGCCGAGGTGTCGGTGGCCCACTGGTAGATGATGTCGGTGTCGCATCCGTTGCAGCGGGCTTCGTTGGCCAGCTCCCAGGCGAAGATGGCGTCGGACGAGGCATAGCGGGAGACAACAGCCTCGATGTACTTTTTATACTGGGCCTGAGCATTCGCGTTGGTGTACCAGCCTTCCTTGGTGCCGCCAAAGGCCTTGACGTAAGCGTTCATACCGCCGTAGTCGTCCCAGTTGTTGACAAAGTTGACGATGAGCTTGACGCCACGCTGCTCGGCCGACTGAACGACGTAGTCAAGCCGCTCGAGGCCGTCAGCGCCGGTGTTGATCTCGGACCCGGAGGCCGAGAGGAGTTGATACCAGACGGTGCCGGTGCCGGGCTTGGTGTTGACATCGTTGAAACCCCAGACGCGTAGAATCTTGAGTCCTGACTCCGAGATGTGGTCAAGGGTGGTATCGATGTCGGCGTTGTTGGTCAAGAAGCCAATCCAGTACGAGTTGGTGCCGGCAAAGTAGCCTGTCTCGCCGTCGATGGAGAAGCGGGTGCCATCCGTGGTGGATGGCCCTGTCGCCCGGGTTGTGACTCGGGTCGAGGGAAGGGCCTGGGTGGCGGAGAGGAGGCCGAGGCCAACAGCAAAGGCGGTCTTCATAATCGCGTGCTTGATTTTTCTTCACAAGATAACTCGAGGATTGGGTGGTCCACGAAGTTCGTGTGATCTAAGGGCACAACTCTTCCGGCGAAATGCCGCCAGCTGGACCGATAAATAGTCGCCCGGGCGGCCATCGCGTTGGTTTCTACATGGCATTCCGGGTAGTGTATTCTTCGACAAGTGACGACTCTGGCGATGATTTGCGTTGACGCTGCTGAAAGTTGAAAAAAATCCGCCGCTAGTAAATTACTCCGGTGTTGACCTCGGGAGCGGGGCCCCCGCATACCGAAGATGGATATACTTTAGAGTCGTCGACCAGGTATTTGGTGGACTCTGGGAAGGATGGGGAGTGAAGCAAGGATTCTTCTAATTCAAGCCACGCGTTCGGGCCGACATTTCGACCTGGACGATTTCGCCCGAAGTAGTATCATCGACCTACATGGTAAATTCTCCGTTCGCCATCACGATGGCCATGAGTCGTATGTGTCGAACCAACTCTCCTGGGCTCTGTATCAATGAGGGTTCAGAGGAGCTATTCCGTGTTTCAGCCGGAGGTGTGAATAGTCAATTGGCCAATCCGGAGTGCCCCTAACGGCTGGCTTGCTCAGCTGATCGCGTTCTCGATAGGCCCCATGGCCCAACACCGGCAAGGCGAGCCCTGGCTCCAGCTCTGAGGGAGGCGGGGTGATCATCGTTGTGGTGAGGAGTTAAGACGGACGAGAGTCTTGAAACAGTGGAAGCCAACGGTGAACCACTCAGCAGCCACGTTTTCAGCGGGGGAGCCCCTCCCTTCCACCGAATCCGTCCATTTACAGGGGGTTTGACCAGTGGCCGCTCACAGGCGCGGGCGGCCCTGCAACAGGCAAAGAGCGGGTCCGAGACGGGCCTAGGCGCAACCTAGCCCCTGTCTCTGTGCATGTGGACATGCCGACGACAGCATCATTGATTTCCATTTGGGTAACGCGTTTTCCCCTTCCCTTCCCCTCTTTGATCGGAGCGTCCTCCTCCTTTCTTGTTGTTGCTCCCAACTCCCTCCCTGGTGACGAAGGGGAACCTCGGGACCTGAGGACCGTGACTGAGCAACATTTCGAAATACCTAGCGAGGTACTACGTGAGCAATTCCTTGCGGAAAGGAACCTGGAAACCCGCGCAGCAATCGTATCGACGTCTCCAGTTTCATTCCCGATGCCCATCCGCGTCAAATCACGTCCGGCGCAGGGCGAAGAGGCCGGGCTCCGGACGCCGTCGCCAATGGGCCGCCAAGCCCGGTATAACATCGTGGAGCTACCCGAAATCAGCGAGGACGACTCCTTCCGCGTCCTAGTCAAGAAGCTGTCTGTGTATATTGCGGACGTCGTCCTTCTGCCCCTGACATTCGAACAGCTACGAACTACCGGGGCCGGAGATGGGCTTCGGCTCTTGGTCGAACATCTTGGCCGCAACTGTACCCACCCGGCCATTGTTAATGCCTTGCTGTATGTTATTTGTTATCCTTAGCCCCCTGCTTCCCAGATTCTCCCTTCTAACACTTCATAGAGCACTCAAATGGCACTATGGCACCACCAATGAGGACAAGGGGTTGAATGATGCCCGCGCCCACGCCTGCGAGATCATAGCCTGGCGCTTCCTCACCCACCTGTCCGACCGCGAGGCCGTTGACTACTGCCTCTACGAGATCCCGGACTCCAGTCATTCTAACTCGTCATCGCCTAGCGACGAAGAAGCTGGCCCTGATGAGCGCAGCGCCCTCCTCGGTCAGGCCCTGCGCGGTACCGCCGAGTCCGCCCGCCAGGCCTTCAACTTGACGGGGAGTTCCAAGCGTAACTTGCTCATGAACTCCATCTCGCGCCTCACCATGAGCATGACATCCAATGAGGAGGATGATGATGATGATGATGAGGAAGAAGACCCCACGGCGCACTTCACCAACCTCAATGCCCTCGAGATCGCTGCTATCGCCGATGCGAAGCGCTTTCTTAGCCAGGCCATTGTACAGCGCATCATCACCGGCATCTGGAACGGCGACATCATCTTCTGGGACTCGCTCTCCGTGCATTCGGTCAAGAAGCCCCGGTTTTACAAGCCCACCACAGCCGACCCCTTCTCGCGTCTACGTGTGCCCAAGTATCTCAAATCCTTCGAGGTGCTCTTCTTTGCCAGTTTCCTGTTTCTCTACTATGCAGTTCTAGTCGAGCGAGACCCAAATCGCATCACGACCCTGGAAGTCTTCCTGTGCCTTTGGCTTGCCGCTTTCGCATACGACGAACTGAGCGAGTGGATAGATGCCGGTTCCATCTTCTACGCTGCTGACGTCTGGGTACGTACCTATTCACACCTTTTGGTGTAAGTGTTCCAAGAGAAGGTGCTGATCAGACAACCAGAACATATTCGATATGGCCATGATAGGAATTGGCTTTACGTACTTTGTTCTTAGTAAGTCCTTCCGCTAGTCTTGGAGATTCACATATTGACTAACCTGCTTAGGAATTGTTGGACTACAAACTGAGAACTCTCGGCTCGTCGACCTCGCCTTTGATGTCTTGGCGCTTGAAGCCCTCTTTATGGTTCCGCGCGTTTTTTCCATTCTGAGTTTGAGCCCGTATTGGGGCGTAAGTAACCCTTTTTCGGCGTAATTGATTGACGGCGAGGCTGACTATCCATTGCAGACCCTCATCCCGTGCCTCAAGGAGATGGGCAAAGACTTTCTCAAATTCATGGTGCTCGTCGTCGTCATCTACCTCGGCTTTCTCACGACCTTCACCCTCGTCGGCCGCGATGCCTACTCCCTCAACGATATGACAGGGTTTCTGACGCGCATCTTCTTCGGATCCAGCTACGTCGGTTTCGATATCATGAACAACATCGATCCTATCTTTGGCCCACCTCTCATGATCGTCTTCGTCACGCTCAGCTCCATCCTCCTTACCGGCTCCCTGACCGGTATGCTCTCAAACTCCTTCTCCCGCGTCATCACCCACGCCCGGGAGGAGTATCTCTACGTCTACAGCGTCTACGTCCTCGAAGCCTCTACCTCGAACCGCCTCACCCATTTCTACCCACCCTTCAACCTCCTCGCCCTCGTCATCTTCCGCCCCTTGCGGCTCTTCCTCCCCTCCGACCACAACTTCCGCCGCGCCCGCATCCTCCTCCTCAAAGTCACCCACCTCCCCATCGTCGCCGTCATCGAGTTGTACGAGTGGCTCCACGGCACCACCTCTCGCGCACCCCAGTACGGCGGATTCGGGGGGCCTCGCTTTGGCGGTCACGCCACCATCAGCTCCCCCAACCCGGCCGCTACCGCCAAGCGCTTCCAGCACCACCAGCAACAACGCCACAAAATCTCCTCTTCCTCTCTCCACGCTGACCTGGCCGCTTCCTCTGCGTCTCTCGGCCGTCGCCCGCCTCCTCTGAAACAATTCAACACCACCACCTCTTCCACCCTCACCGCAACGAGCTCCGGTGTCGGTGCCGGTGTCGGTGCCGGAGCAGGGCCAAGCGCAGGAGCATGGGAAGAGGGCGGAAACGTAAGAAGCCCCCTCGGCCCAGGCGAATCCTCGCGCCTCACCTCTGCCCAGCGCAGCGCAGCGGCCGAAGCCGCCGAGGACGACGCCTTTGGGGAGCCGTCGAGCGACGTCGAGGTGCGCATTGCCGATCTGTCGGCCAAGATTGATCGCCTGACGGATTTGATACTGGGGATGCAGGCGCGGCAGAGTAGGGGGTTGGGTGATGTCGATGGTGCTTGAGCTGGAGGTATCTGATAACGTCTTGGGAAGGTCTTTTTTTCAAGAAGGCTGGAAGTTGGATCCATGGAGCTTGGTGCCTTGGCACGGAGTCCAGCAATCGCAAGTTTTCAATTTGAAGGTCGAGAAGCGCGCGTTGGTTTAAGGTAGGGACAAATTGCCATTGGAAAGGAGTAATGAGAGTGATGTGTTGGGGGGAAAGGGGTTCCATCCTGTTGAGTCAGATTTTCTGACGAAACAGTCTTTTGCGGCGTGCTCACGGCGTTGGTGTTTTCTCTTGCTTTCTCCATCCATCCCCAAATCTCGATTCCCATATTTCTTTCGAAGTATTCTACGCCGCGAGCAATCAGTTAATAGTCTGTCTGGTATTGAGGTCTATGCGATAATTCCATCGCCTCGGCGTTCGTTTCCGTTGTGTTGCTTTTCCTACACCGTTCGCCCGGAAGCCATGTCGACACAATTATAGTACCATCACGACAGAGAAGGGCAGGAGAGGATTCTTCCGGTATCATGACCTGCTGGAAATCAGGTCGAAGGTGCATGGACATAGCCTCGTAGTCTAATGGTCCCAGGCGTGTCGCGTATTCTGACTTATGATTTCTCTCCACTGAGCTAGTTACACATTTTCACAATGGAGCTGCTGTTCAAGCAGGGAGAGACTCGCTAGCATGAACCAATTAATCCCCTTTTGGCCATCTCGAATACTAGAATTACATCAACTCAAGGCCACACACCTTGTCCCATCATTCTCTGCCACCCCCAAGGTCCCGATGTAAGCAAAATCTAAGCGTATAATACAAGAGTAAAATTGTAAGAAAGCGACCACAAAGGAAAGTACTCAAAGATTGGTGGTATACATTAGTCATAACATCGTGTAGTGTGCCGTTGTTACCACATGCACGCTGCCCCTCGCCTGTATATTCTCAACAACGCCACTCCCTTCCTGTTTCACCCGTTTTCCTTGCCCATCCATGGTCCACCCACTCATCTGTCCTGGGCCACGGGCGCTTCATTGCCTTCGGCATTAACATTAGTACAAATCCCTTGTTATTCCGTTAGTGTACAGTAAACAATGGTATCCAAAAAAAGAAAAGAAAAAAGAGTGACACGCTTTTCCTCCTTGCATTCCATTAATGGAAACGGATACTAGTACCCCGCCTGCGGTCCATGATGGCCTCCTCCGAACATGTGATCATTTTCCCCGGGCATCCCCCCTCCTGCGGTATTGAATGACCACACCTGATCGTTGAATCCATGCACCTCTCCGGGGCTCGAGGTCTGGAACGGAGGGCCCTGTCCAGCATTTGAAGTGTGGAAAGTGTGGTGTTGGGGGGCTCCAGTGACCGGGTGAATGCCCACAGGCGACGGCTGAGCCATCATGTCGTCCGGTAACGTCTTGTTGCAGCTGGGGCAGTACATGTTGGCGCACCTTCCCGGAGGATGTGCTTCAACAAGTGTTTGGCTCGAGTCCCGGTTCTCGTCGCGGCTTTGGATCCAACTGAGGGTGCCAAGCGATGACCTGGGGTTCGTGGACATGGTCAGTCGGTTGACATGGATAGCAGCAGCAGATTGTGGGCGCGGGTCTATATCGTGCATTGCATCGGGCGATATGGTCTCAGGCTGCTTGGGGCCGAGGTACGAGGGTTGGATTTCGAGTTGATTTGGATGGATCGGTTGATAATGCGCGGTTGCCATGGCTGGGTGTGGGAAACCGTCGCTAGGACTCGTGTAGGAAACAGGATATGCGCCGCTAACTGTCACCGCAGGGGCGTCCCAGTTACCGTGGTAAGACGCGCTGGCGTTAAGCCCTTGCGTGGTTGAGGGAGGCATCGGAACGGACTGGCTAGGGAGAACAGCTGGAGCGGGGCCAAAGGGGTTGCTTGCAACCCTCGCTTGCGGCTGTGGCGTCCGGGCCCGTTGTATGGGAAGCGGAATTTGAGTCGGCGGTGCAATTTTAGGCAGGATATCAGGCCGCTTGGCTCGTTTAACTTGGGGGTTTGAGCGCTTCCGGGCAGCTACACCCCGAAGCCCCGCAGGGGTAGAGGCACCAGGGCTTTCAGTCCCGGGTGCGACACCTGTTGCAGCCGTGTTCCCAGCAACGACGGTGGGGGTCGGGGCAGGAGAAGGCGGAAGGCGAGGTGTTGAAGCCCAGCTATCGCTCGTCGCCGGTTGGCTTATTGCCGAACTCGTGAATGGCGACACGGTGCCCGCAATCCGTTTCTCCCAGTCCTGGACCACTGTTTCAATCCAGGTGTAGATGGAATTGGCGCTCCGTTCTAAGCCCTGATGGATCTTGAGCTCGACGTCGAACAACTGGGATGCCCCCTCGATGATGTGCCGGTACTGTATTTCGAGCAGATCCTTCATTCTGTCAAGGAACCTTTTGGATTCCGAGATGAAGTCGAATACTTCCATCACCGGGACAAACACTACTTCGGTTAGAGACCGTCTTAGGCCGGCGGCGGGGGGGGGTGGGAACGAGCTTACCTGCATTAGGAATCTGGCTCTCGGGGTCCTTAGGGAAGAGAAGTTTCCACAAGGAAATCCAGTTGTCAATCTTGGCCTTGAGGCTTCTAGCTTCCAAGGACGAGATGATTTTCTGGGTAATACCATCTTCGGGGTCCGTGCCCCCATTGTCGAACGAAATGCGACAGACCTCGGGTTGCCTCAGATGAGAGTCAAGATCGTTCTTCGTGATGAACCCCTCCGAGCACCGGGGACAAGAAAACGGACCCGCATGCCTTTGCACAGGGGGGTGGTGAGCTCGGATATGTTTTCTAGGTCTTAATTAGCACACGGCCCCGTTTTATCCCACGAGCGTAGCGCTTACTTGAGTTGGGACATATCGGCGAAAGAATGTGTAGCGCAGACAAAGTAGTCTCGCACGTTGAATCGAAGGGGGTTCCGCTTCCGATAAGGGCAACTATAGTTGGTGATGCTCCCTTTCGTGCTGTAAACTTGTGAGACGGGCGAGATGTCCCTCTCATCATCGCCTTGGTCTCCTCGACCGTTGAAACCGCTTCCATCGTCGCTACCCCCATCCGCCTTCCGTTTCCCTTTCCCAGATAGTCCAGAATTCTGTTGGTCCTGGCTGGAAGCTGGAGTTCCCCCGTGGTGAGATGTTGGGGTACCGTGGCCGGATGTGGCCTGAACAAACCCGAGGTTTCCTTCGTGAGAGGCGGACCAAAGCTCCTGCAGGTAGCGGTAGGTGCAATCCCAAACTAACAGCGGGGCGGCACAGTCGTCCAGATCCTTGCCGAAACTATTTCGCAGAACCAAAGACGAGATTTCATCCACCAATTTGGCTTCATCCTCCTCCTCAAAGTCCCGGCCCTCAACACGAGTGACCACGGAGCCATACTCCGCGATGCTAGGCGGGGCCAGCTGGAGTCTATCCCAGTGGTGAGTAAGGCGAAACGAATTCCCAGACAGGAGAGTCGGTGGTACTCCGTCACAGTGGTGAACGTACCTGCTAGTTTGCTTCTTCGGCTGACGGTGAGGAGTGACGGGCTCGCCAGCATCGGTGTCCTCCACCTCGATGCGAATTTCCCGGGAAAGGCGAGACTCTGCTCGGCTACATTCCGACTGAGTGTTGACATAGGTTGTGGACGATAGGAGAGAGTCAATGGAGCCGATGCCACGGTTATGTTTTCGGAAGGAGGCGTCCTCTCCGCCCTTGGAGGCCACTTTGCCCTGAGCGTCGGTGAGAACCAGTTGAGGACGTCCGGTCTTGGAGTCGGGAGTCATGGACTTGGAGATGACCGGGAAGTTGGAGATAGTCGGACTGGTGGGGGGCGTGGTGCCGGATAACGAGAGAGCATCGGCGGCGGCTGGGAGCTTGAAGTCAAGCTCCGGGTCCTGGCGCCGGGCAACGGTCGTGTCGATGTTGACAGCTGCAGTCTTCCGCGATTTGGATGCATCTTTCCGAGGGCGATAAGGGATGCTGAGGACGGTGTCGCCGCCTAGCTTCTGTGTGACGCGCCGGGAGGCAGGGGACCGGCCCCTGGCACCGGGTTCCATCCTCCGGTCCGGCCTTGAGCTTCGGGCCTTGAAGCACGGTGGTGGTAGCTACGGAAGCGCGGGTGGAGGAGGGCGCGGCGGGCAGCACCAGACAAGAAACCAGTCGCGCTCCACCACGAATTGCGAGCCCCGCGACGACTTAGACCTGGGGGTCCCCTTGATGACGCCTCCGATGGTCGTCTCCTTAGTAACGACTGGGGGCTGCGAAACCAACGAGAAGCACCAGCACCGACAGCAGCAGCATCAGTGGTAACCAAACAACTGAAGCGCTTGCTGCGACGTGGGACAGCTAGCTGCGGGCTGGTAATTCGGTCATGCGAATAGGAAAAGGAGAGTGGCAGAACGGAAAATGAGCGACTATAACGAACGAATGTGAATGGTGTGAGGGAGCGCGCGGTTGTCCGCCAAAGAATGGGTCTGGAATCTGGAATCTGTAATGAATGAAGAACCACTCGCATGACAAAGAAGAGGGAAACTGAGAAACTGGCCTTGCCTTGCCGGGCCGTTTGACGCCGGTTGCTGGGCGCCTGGAGCAAGCTGCGGTTGTTGCCAGAGCGAGAGCAAGAACAAAGCAAATCCTGGAAAGAGCAACACAACGCGCTTCGAGCTTCGAGCCTCGCGGTTCCCCCCCCTGAAGCAATTGCGGACGTGTTTTAATTTCGATCATCCGAATCGAGAAGTCGCAGCTGTGGCGCCCACAGCCAATTAAAGGGAGCGTCAACCGTGATGCTACCATTGGCTCAGGCACCTGTTCCTGAGCTGGGTCTCCTTGGTCCTGCCCGAAACCCCGGCGCTGTCTGCCTCTGATCTGTGCAGCACGGGCCATGCGGCAGAGCAGGCCGCGGCCGTCGTCAAAGATTGATGCTCTGAGATGTCTCAATCGGACTTTTTATCTGATGTTTCAGACGGGTCTCTTTCTGTGACGTGCAGATCGACCGAGAACACAAGCCCCACACTTAACCACACACTTCAACCCGCAACTGGACAAACTTTGTTTTATACATTTGAGCCACCAGCGACTTGATCCGCCGACGAAAAATACACGGCACAGACGCGACTCGCTAATCCCACGCTATCGTATTCGAGCCGAGAGGAGAGCACCCGAAGAAAGATGGCCAAGGAAAGCACATGTGACCTCAACCAACAATCCCAGTTTATGTGAACACACCCGCGGCAAGGAAATCAGGAACATTCGAAAAGTGAAGATGGTTTCGGATGCATCCTTCTACCAAACTTGGACTAACTCATCCCGTGCTCCCGCGACGCCCAGACCGAAATAGGGGACCGCTTGCAGCTGGAATCGGCGTTTTGCTGAGGCGCTCTGCAACACTGCGAGCCGCGAAACACAGAGAGGAGACTGCGGTTTGCAGCCGAGTGAGCCCTGGAGCACTCGCTTGCAAAAGAATGCAGTGCGGACCAGGTCTCAAAGTATCCGGATAGGCGGGCGGGCACGTACATACACAGTACGATGTGTACTTTGTCCCAATGCTTGCTTCAACTGTGGATCTCGAAGGGTTGGCAACGGTCGAAAGAGAAAAACACCAAAAGGTTTGTGACAAGGGTGAGATTCGAACTCACGCCCCATTACTGAGACCAGGAAATCTACTGAGATTCACTAATTCAGGTTTTCCTGAACCTGGTGCCTTAGACCGCTCGGCCACCTTGCCGTCAATTGTTGAAGATGTAGCTTCGGGATCTGTCGACGTGAACGACGCAACAAGGCCCGCAACCACAACACCGCCATAACCATGACTATAAAGACGATTATGACTCTGCCGAGAGGTTGAATGAGAATTTCAGTGCATGTGCACAGACTAATCGCAAACATGGAATTCGTGCAATTTTTAAACCCTGCAATGAAGATAAAGTGTTGATAAATTCGGTTGATGACGCTCGGTCCATCATGGTGTAGCTAGCTCCCGGTGTCACAATATTATAGGTTGAGCTTCAGCTGCTGCAATGCACCCATGCGCATGCAGCCACACCAGCCTGTGACCAAGCAGACGGGTGCGCAAAGGGTTCGTTTCATATAAATGAAAACTAAACGGCCCATCCCGTCGCCAGGCACAGGAATCGGCGGCGGACTGAGGAATGAAGCAATACAACCTTGAATGTGATGGGTAGGCAGTAAAGCCGATTTGAAGGCATAAAATGCAAGGAACTGTTGCGACTCTAACTTGTAAAGAATGCAAGCCGATATCCGGCTCTTTTATATGTCATTATCTCATCGGAATCCCTAGGCCCGCATGCCGGACCTCGGAGTCATCAGGGTACTGGATCCGATGATGATCCCTAAACACGACCCAAGTTTGAAACACAACATAGCAGAGGTACATGGCAGAGGTACATGACAAGGGGAAATGACAAAACACGCCAATAATACTCGGTGTGTGTGGAGGGTCCAAGAGGTCCGAGCACCGGCATTCATAATATCACCACCAAAGCTGCTAGATCTATTTGGCCACAATCAAATACAACCTGCCGTTTCGAGCAATTTACCGAGTCAGTCTCGTGTTGCTGGCCGCCGAGACGATGAGAAACAAAACACCCCAGATAGCTGTAGTACTATTCTTCAAGCAAGCAACGAGCTCACTAACTAGGCCACAAGCTTTGCTGAAAGTGACATGTGATTCAATCAAATCGATCTAGTAACGTTATACAACTAGATTAGCAACTGGCGAGCTCCCCTCTAGCACTTCATAGTCATCAATTGCCCTTGCCAGCAGCCGCTCTACTTCGTGTTCTCGAACTGAGCAAGTGGGATGGGATATGAGTTTTGAGAAGAGGATTCGTCAACAGCCATGTTTCTCTTTCCCTTTGGTTCAGAGATCTGTTTACTGTCCCTCGCCCAGTGGTTCTCACAACACCAGATCTCTAGCAAAGCCCCAATAAAAATGTTGACCGTCGAGGAATTTGGAATAAAATACCGAGACTCTGTTCAGGGAGCCATGTGGTTCATGATCTAGATTTATGGTAAGGTTCTATGTCAGAGGCGCGGACTGACTATAACAAAGGGACTTCTAGCAAGTAATTGCCCAATGCCCCCAGAATTAGTTCATGCCATTAGCGGGGAATAAAGTGTGGGTTTTCTATTTATTTGGTAGCTCTCTAACACATTTATGTGAGGAGTGATAGCCTTTAGGGAGGGGTATCATGTAACTAGACAAAGTAAGAATTATATATTAGCCTGTCCCACTCACAGCGTCGACCATGACTGCCCTAGGGACCAGTCAATGCCAACCCAACAAACCTTCACCGTTGCCAAAGTTATTAATCACCCTTTCTGTAGCATCCCACTTTCTCCTTCCACCACGCAGGCGGTGTACTCGGCCGATCAGTGCCAACTTGAAGTAATTAAGGAGACGTATGCGTGGCAGGAAAGGAGACGACAGTGATGCAGGACCGTCATATGCAGTGAAGAAATACTAAAAGCACACGAGGCGGAAGGGGAAGAGGGTGGAATTAGGAAAGAAGAGAAAAGGAAAGAGTATTTAGCAGTCGTTTCATATTTCCTATCTTAGTATTTACCTGGTTCTCGGCTCTTGTGAGAACTGCTTTCTGCTTTTTTGATTATATTCTTATTGTTTCTCTTTCCAATTGTGTTTCAGCCAACCCCACGAGGTGTATGTCCTGGCCCGTCTAGTCTTCACATGATATAGGCATCTTGGCAGCCCACCTCCAGGCCCCCCCTCCCAGATGTTGAACACAAACAACGACAACAATCACTCTTGCCTCGCTGTCAATATCCATGGCGTGGGTAAGAGCCGTTCTGCCCCGGCCATGGTAGTGTCGCCTAGCTCAATTTCAAACAGTATTGCGAGAGACTGACGGGTTCTTTTTGACCACAAGATAGAAAATGAAATAAAGAGAGTTTAGAGTAGAGGAGTACGTAATACGGCATTCAATCACATCCAAAAACTAGGATCAATCGGGCTCCGCCGGTCACTGGAGGTGCTCTTCACAGGAAAGAGCTGTCGGTAACAGGAGAGGTTCTGTCTATCCTACAGCCGGTTCATGACGACATATTTGGCGTCAGTGTAATGCTAGGAGACGCCAGCGGTATTTCGCAGTGGACAAGCGCACCTCCAAAGCATGAGATCACTTGAGTTCGTTCTGGCGATGTTGGCCAGGGTGTTGTTATACGAAGAATGGCGAGCAACCGGTTCCTTATTGCCGAGGACATTAGGAGGACTGTGGCACAACCCAAGGTACCTAGTTCGAATCTGATCACAACATAATTGGGCCCATGCCGCTCGTTATCCTGTCTTTATCACCCAGACTATCCCTTTTCAATTTCCCGATAATTCCCAGCCAAGAAAAGCTCACATTTTGTGCGAGCTGGGCAAGCGTTGGTCAGGCGGGAGGTATGGAGTTGTAACTTGTGAGAATAAAACCGTTTAGAAATGTCCTCTGGTCACAATGTAGCTATCCCATTGACCATAGCTTGGATAACCGTAAGACCTAATTAGGTAGTCTAGATTGTTCGAGGCCAAGCCGCTCTCACGCTCTGCCGGCATCACAAACTCTTGTGGATGACAAATATATATGTGAATTCTTAATTCGCTCAACATGATAACTCTCGACATCATAATAATCCTGAGCCGCGTGAAGATACTGGGGAAAGTGTACTTAGTTGGAGAGCAAAGTGTGTGGATATGAATGGAAGTCTCAGGGGCAGGAAAAGGGACTTCGTTTGGATCGTTAGATTAACACGCTCCGATGGCACATCCGGGCAACCTCAACAGGGGAAGCGTTGTCAAGGAAGCTCCTATAAGGGGTGTCTCATGATCTGCTTCTCAGTTGTCACCAATTATCGGTTCTTTTGTATGTCGATCCCGTTGGAGCCGGGGTTGCATCCTCCGGACATGGGATATACGTGAGAGACCAGATACAACTCGCTCTCCCCAACTTATCGGGCACTTCGACGGGCCGTATTCATCGTCATCGTCCACGAATTGGCTAAGCAGTCCCATACGTACATACACCCTATTTAAAGCTGGGTCAAGGAGAGGAGGGGAGCCACGACGGACGAGAATGGTCACCTATCGACCCTACCAACGCCATCCTGCCGTGTCTGCTTGTGGTGTTGTTGCCGTCTGGGAGGTCCCGAGTTTGGCCGCCGGATGCACCACAATGCTGCCGGCCCTCGTCGCCTGACGCCTACTAAGAGTGGAAGATTGGCCAACACGGGATAGGGCCTAGATCACATCGAAAGCTAGGCCTTCAGCTTGATTGGCCAGTGCTCTTCTCTACCCACACAAGTCATCGAGTTCAGCTTTATTCATCAACGCCGTGATTCTCAACTAATACCTAGGTATGCGCGCCCTTGCCGGCCCCATGTACCGCGTGTAACAGTTGTGGATCAGATCGTTGTTGGACAGAGGTTAATTATTGTACCCTTTGATCGTCCCGACTGTGGCTAGCTAGCTGGGGAACACAGCATGATACGGTCTCATGCTGTACTGCCTTCAACAGGACCCTGGCGGCCGGATGCCGGTCTATGCCACCGTGGGTGAGAAGACTTTGGGCCGGGCATTTTGCTTTCTCGGAAGAACCTTGTATTACGGCGGTGATGGTCTCGTACGATTCTACACTACCACCGGAGCACGCGACGCAGCCATGTCTTAAATTTCACCCGTGAGGTGTTACGGAAGGTACCGCTGTGGGACACGCTGCCCGCATTTGCGCCGGTTTGGTGCCCGTTGTGGGTTCGTGTTTTCCGGCATCCCGGAGGCGTTGAGCTTTGGACATACTCATTTCGGGGCTTCGACTGCCGAGGGAGGGACTGCCCTTCGGCATTTTTTACGTTCAACCGTCTCTCCATAATCTGTAGTCTATACTAGTTATAAGCGCCGTTAGAGCCGTTGTTGTATTCGTACACTAACAGAGATTCCCTCCCGATCTTCTGAGCATCATTTCCCTTCTGTGTCGGTTCTTTCCTGTTGCCTTCGAGAATCGAGATTCGAACCTGGTTCCCCTGAGCGTTGATCGGGCCCACTGACTTAGCCCCTGAATCCCGCAGTGGGGGTTTCCCTTCGGGATGTTCGATCATTTCCCCAGAAAGTCCAGTGCCGTGACAATGCGGCACATGCACTGTGTAACACTGTGTATGCTAAACTGCAATTAGCATAGCTCCCAGGACCTTAAATCCAGGACCGTTACCCGTTTTTGCCCTTCTTCTCCTTTCACGTGTCGTGCAGTGATCAGGAGAGCCCCCATCTTTTCAGTTGAAACAAGAGCGAACCCGAGGCGGGGTTGAAGCTAGGATTCGTGTTGGGGACGCTGATCCGACCGACTGGCTGTGTGTTGCCCTGCGAAGGGCCTGTCTGCATGTGCAATGGATCATTTTCAGGTTTCCATTCTCGCGAAGTTGACCGAAATCTGCGCGTGAGAAGCACCCAGGCGAGCCAGGGGAAGCGGGAGGAAAAGGCTGATGCCGGCCGGACTGTCAGCACTGGCGCAATTCCTTCTGCAGGAGAAATGTCGATCCTCGGCTTGGGCCAAAAAGTTTCTCCGCAGAAGGGATGGTTTCGCAATCGGCGAAAGCAACGCGGTTAGACCCCGATCTAGTGTAGAAAGATCTCTGCTCCTCAGTCCCATCTCGAGCTTGTTCTTTCCCAGCTTCCCTCTCAGGCCGGTTTCTTGAACTCGGAATATATCGACTGTCGTGCATTCCGAATTCACAGGATCCTCTTTTCGAGCAGGGTTGTTGGGCTGAGAAATGACCGTTTGTTGACGGTTACACCCCGCAACCTTTTTTCCGCCTTTCGAGAAACCCACCACAGTTTCCGCTTCCTACCCGGAAGTGGTTACCTGATCAATCTTAGTGTCGGACGTGGTTCTCGCAACGAAGAAAATGAGGAAGAACCGACAAAAGGAGAAAAAAACTGACAGGTGAATCCCACGGATGGTATTGCCGAGCGGGTTCCACCGACAATACATAGTACACATGTCGATACCGTACCGTACCTGTACCGAAGCGCATTGACACAGTCTGGCTGCAAACCAGTAGACACTGTATGTACGTACACGGAGGTAATTTTCGAGGATCAAGCCGGGCTCAGGGGCTTTGTTCCGCGGGGGCCGTCGATTTTCGACCTGCTCTCCCAAACTGGGAAGTGGGAACTCAAGAACTCCAACTCCATGCGACTACTTAATGGGGTAATCGATGAGTGCCTAGGATAAGGACACAAGAAATGGGCTGTTGAAAATCCGGGGGAGCGGAAAATGTTTGGGGGTTCCCTCGATCTTTCTCACTGTGTGCTCCGCTGGACAAACTAGCGTTAATAGAACCCTAGGCATTAGTCAGTTATGAGGTCGGTATCGCGAGCAATCGCGGCCGAACCGAGCCTGATCGAATGGTATTATGAACAAGATACCTCCATACCAATCCAATCCACCCCAAAATTATTTGATGGTGTGCATCTTGAATGACCTGCCTCGAAAATACGAACCATGTTACCCCTACATGCAGAATGGCAAAGTCTTGGTTGGAGCGAGCCAAGCAGCCAAGTTGCCAAGCTTCGAGATCCAAGATTTGCGGACTCCTTGGCGGGAATCATGCATGGCAATGCAAAGGCGGCAGTGCTGTGGCTTGTCTGTTCACGTCGCGTTTGGTGAGCTGACCGCGTCCTTGGCTGTGGCTGATGTTGATGCGTCCGCAACCGGGAGGTTGGTAAGCCCACTCTGCTCATAGTTATGACTTGGAGGGCGATGTGATCTGATGATTCAGCGGTTCGCTGCACAGTTAGTAGAGAGATATTTTTAGGAATGAGTTTCGTGCGGAATCTTGGGAGCTTACAGGTAGTAGCATGGCGGAAATCTAGATACCGTCGCGGCCACTGCGAAAATATGCGTTTTGTGATCTTACGTCAACCATAGTGAGTGAGTGGCATGCAACGGGCAGTCCTGGAAATCATTACCAATAGTTTTTCATCTAAAGAGGAAGTTCATGCAAGTACGAATATGGTCCTCGCTCTGTTGATAAGTAAATAAATAAAAATTAAGGAGTAAATAACAACAAACATGACCCAACCTCTAACGTCGCAAAAGTAGTGTTTAAAGGGGCCTCCGACGCATCTCATACAAAGATTTATACGACCGTCCCGCCTGCCATTCCGCAGCCTAGGGCTTAATCGACGCGCGTCAAAGGGGCCAGTGTCATCGGCCTCTGCTGCTGCTCTTGCTCTTCACCTGACTGCACAAGCTTATACAACTTCGCCGCGATCTTCACAGCCGGCTCGTCCACGCCCCTCGTTACCACATCTGCAACCCACAGCGTGAACGGGAGCAAGATTATATTCGGCAGCAAGAACCCCAACTCCAACCCCATCGGCCCGGTCTTGGGTAGCGGGAACAAGTTCGCCCAGTGAGCGACCCGCTCGTGTTTATCCGCGGCGTCGCGAATCCAACCGACCATGTAGTAGAGGCGATCGCCGACGGTAGCAAGGATGGGACCGTGGACGAGATAGAGGGAGAAGGCGACCCGGCCGAGGAACTGGCAGAAACGCGACTCGAAGAAGCGCTTGAGCCAGGGCATGCGCGGGATGCAGGCGACGATCATGTTGCCCGCAAAGAAAAGGTAGAACCATTTGTAGTCGAAGACGGCTTGCGGCTTGAGGAAGGATAGGTAGTACCAGCCGGGGCTTTTGCGCAAGTCCTCAAGGTCCTGAGTGTGGGAGGGCACGCCGCCGAGGTACATGCCGAAGACAAAAAGGGTGTAGAAGATTGGGACCTTGTACGGCTCTAACCGGCGGAGCCATCGAGGGAAGTAGCCGCCTTCCCTCTTCGCAAGCAGGTCGAGATCACAATGGATCATACCCGCCGTGAACAGTGCGCAGTAGTACCCGTCGACTACGTAGAGGAAGTAATAGGTAAGCGCGAGCAGGCAGAGCAACCGGGCCTGGTGTGAAGCTCGCGCCAGCGCGATGCAAGCGGTGTATGTGATGAGAGACCCTCGCATTTCCAGCGGGATGGACCACAGGTGGGTGTTGTAACTAACCCACGGCCAACCCTCCTTGTAGATGAAGCTGAAGTTCTTGATCTCCATGTACCAATTCCAGAGTTCTTCGGCGATTGTCGACTTGCCCTCCCATGTTGGGTTCCAGATAACGTTACCGAAGAGATGCCAAGACACGGCAGACACCAACGTCGTCACCATGATTGGAATATAGAGCCGGAACCATCGTCGAAAGAAGGCCGAGGCGATGTTGTCGAAGAGCTTCAAGTGTTCGCCAGCATGAATCAAGGACAGCGGCTTGACGGAAAGGACGTAACCGGAGATAATATAGAAAATCCCCACGGCCATGTGGCCGCCAGTGAAAAAATTCCGAATCCCGGGCAAGGTCGCGAGGTGATATTCATTGTCGTACCCGTACGCATTCTCAAAGACCACATAAGCCCTCAAGTCGTGCGCCCATAGTTGGTGGTGATGAATGTAGACCAAGAATGCCGCGAACCCTCTCAAGCCATCAAGGTAGGCTGTTGGCCGCAGCTGTCGGGGAGCGTCTGAACTGCTGTTGCCTTTGGGCCACAGCAGCTGTCGCAGCCCACGGAAGGTGGCCGATTTCATGGTGAACTTGGGGAGCTTTACTGATAGGATCGCTCCATCCGGATAAATATCAATCCTTGGGGGTGTCGTTGTGTCGCTACCACTCCGTACTAAGGGTTCCTCTCCGCGAAGCTCAAATGTTGGCTCTTTGTCTGAAGGGCCGAAACACTGAGAAGCACTGCGAGTGGAGCGCGAGGTCAGCCGAAAAAGGGAAGGGATTTGCGACCGAAAATGGCGAATGGAACTGTGCTCACCAACGCGGGCTTGACGTGTTCTGGCCTGTCTGGGGGAGCCACTTTCACCCTTGTTGAAGGAAAGTGAACGGAGGAAAGGTGAAAAAGAATTGACTGCGACCCGTCCTATGAACTTCAACCACGCTGCGAAGAGACCTGCTCAGCTCTACGGCTTCCTCCCGAGTCTGGCCAAATGTGTTTGTTCATCCAGTGGGAGTGGAAGGATGACGGAATGGCTTGTGCTCGCGCCCTGAGGACCACTCGTTACTTGGGCGGGCTGCCGCAGCTGAGTCGCAGTCTGTTTCTCTTCCGACCCGACGTCCAAAAAGTAAGAATTTGTGCAGGGAGGTGGCCCGTAATTTTCGACGATGCGTTGAGCGAAATGCGCACAGTGCGATACGATGAGGTGTAATCCGATCGTTCTGACAGCCTAGGAGGAGCAGCCCATTCGAGTTATTACGGGGCAGTGGGGTTGCAGCGCCCCCTTTTCGGGGGCCTCCGCGGCCGATCGAGCAGCCGTCGCTCCAAGGACCCCTTTTCCGCTTGGCTCTCTCACTGGCCCATTTGCCTCTTTCTCCCCAAGCCATGGTGTCGGCCTTTGACGATTGGCCGGGAACGGCAGCTGCGAAATTTTACGCCTGTTCTCGCATCAGCGTTGCCACATGAAGGCACGCACCCGGTGGGTGTCCGACGCCAGCTTCCCCCTGCTGGGAAGATTTTTTCGATGGGCTGATTGGGCAAACGGCTTGGGATCCTGGTCAGACGAGTCCCGCTCCGCGACCAAATTGCCTGCCTCCATGATGAATTTCCTGGTCGCAGGCTCGCGGCCAGGCCAATCCGGGGACATGATAAGGACTGCTGGGGCGCTTGATTAGGGGCCCGGCGCCCTGGTTGCGGACGGGTTCATGATGGTCTGGCGTTTTCTCTTCTCTCACCCCCTTTCCATCTGACGCCGACATCTTTTTCCTCCCCTCTCCCTTTCTTTCTGCCCTTCGTTTCTTTCGTCCGTTGTCCATAGCAAAGATTACTCTTCATCAATTGATGCCACTCGCTTTCTTCCTCTAGGCGGCAGCACATCACTCTCGCTGAGCTGGTGAAGTCTCGGCACCGCTTCTTCCCAGCATGATCGCCAAAATCGGCTCACCGCTTGGGGCGCCTTCCCTGGCGGCGACAGCGGCTCAGTTCAGAAACCGCCTGCCCACCCAGTTCCGGCGGGCTCTCCCCATTTACATCGGCGCCGTTTGCTTGATTTTATTCATCTTCAACCTCAACCTTTTCCAGTCAAGCGGACGCGTGCCTCTCAGCCGCCCAACCGTTTCGGGCGCCAACGTCCCCCAAGTCCGCGGGGATTTTCCGAAAAAGATCTGGCAGACGTGGAAAGTGAACCCGCTCAAGTTCGAGGAGCGTGATCTCAACACGGCGCGGACATGGCTTGCCAAGAACCCCGATTACCGATACGAGGTCCTGACGGACGGCAATGACCTCCGCTATGTCGAATACCACTTTGGCCCCGACGGCTTCAACCGACCCGACATTGTCAACTTTTACCGCGATCTCAAGGCGGCCATTGTCAAGGCCGATCTTCTCCGCTACATGATCATGTATGCTGAAGGTGGCCTGTATGCCGATATCGACGTCGAGGCCCTGAAGCCGATTCAAAAGTTTGTCCCAGAGCGATACGCCGAAAAGGACATCGACATGGTGATCGGCGTCGAAATTGACGAGCCTGACTGGAGGGATCACCCGATTCTCGGCCCCAAGTCGCGCTCCTTCTGCCAGTGGACATTTATGTGCAAACCCCAGCTGCCTGTGATGATGAGGCTCATTGAGAAGATCATGTCGTGGCTGCACGGTGTTGCCAAGGAGCAGGGCGTTTCCATTTCCGACGTCGATTTGGATTTTGATCAGATCATCAGCGGCACCGGCCCGTCTGCTTTCACCGAGGCCATCATGATCGAGATGGATCTACACAAGGAGGACCCGAGGACCAAGATCGACTGGGACTTGTTCCACGACTTGGGCGAGTCCAGGGTTGTCAGCCGTGTACTTGTTCTTACCGTCGAGGCGTTTGCTGCTGGCCAGGGCCACTCGCACTCAGGTAACCACGAGGCCCGAGCCGCTCTTGTCAGGCACCACTACCACGCGTCCAACTGGCCTAGCAGGCACCCCCGCTACAGCCACCCGGCGTACGGTGAGGTTGAGCGCTGCAATTGGAACCCGGACTGCGTCAGGCAGTGGGACAAGGACGTCGAGGCTTTCTCCAAGTTGTCAGACGAGGAGAAGAAGAAGATCGTCGACCAGAAGCAGAGGGAGCGCGAAGAAGCCGAGGAGAGGAGGAAAGCTGAGGAGGAGAAGAAGAGGAAGGAGAAGGAGGAAGCTGATAAGAAGAAGAAGGAGGACGAAGAGGCGGCACGGAAGAAGAAAGAAGAGGAAGAGGCCGCTGCGCGTAAGAAGAAGGAAGAGGAAGAGGCGGCTAAGGACAAGGGGAAGGCGGCTGGGGGCAACCAGAACCAGCAGGAGAAGAAGTCTGGGTGGTTCACATGAGTCAAGAAGCTTTCTGTTTTCAGCATTCCTCGAGCGGCGAGGGCTGTTTTGCGTTGTGGAGTTCCTAGGGGTTTGAGTTAATGAGAGACGTCTATGTACGACGAACCCGGAGCCATGCCGGTGGGAGGGAGGGGTGGGCGGGTCACGGTGTAATGACTCGCTCCCGGCACGGCACCGTCGGCCCGGAGAGAAGTCGAGAGATGGGCCGACGGTGACTGGCGGGCGCCACAACGAAGGAAAATATCGGTGTCTGGATGGGATGCATTACTTACCGTTTTCGATGTACATAACCTTTGCTTTAGACCAAGTCGGGGCACTTGCTTCCATCGGTTGGCGTTGCTGGACCGGGTTTGGAGCGGCGCGTTGAACCGTTGCCGTTACCCAAACCCGAGTGGGCATTAGATAAGTTATAACTAATAACAAATACCCAATATAAACAAGGCCGGTCCGATCGATGTATGCGATTAGTTGTGTGGTCATGTCGTTTAGTCTAGGGGCCGGTCGCCCGCCGCCGAACAGAGGTGTGCGACTTGGGGTAAGTGGTGGATCAATCGAGGCCGCATCGACAACCCCGACTTTCGACAAGGCCGTTGAAGCTAGCCCGCGACAAAAGCTAATACACCCAGGTGCGAAAATCGGACGCGATGAAGCCGCCACAAACTCGAGTTGATGAGACGTGGCGTTGGAAAAGGAAGGAAGATTTTGCAGGGACTCCGGGCTAAAACAACTGCACTCATAGGACTGCGCACGGGTACCTTAAGGGAAGGCACGATAGACACAGCCTGAGCGGAGTACCCCGAACGGGGTCCTGCACGACCTTTGCCGGATTAACTCTCGTGAGTGTCACGGCTGGTTGCTTCCTGCTTGTGCCGCAATAATTACCTACTTTAGGTACGGTCACAATCCCGCAACGGTTACGGGCCGTTCCTCCCGACAGGCCGGGCCCGATAGATTTGAGTTCCCTCCGAAGGCTCCTCAACCCCATCGTCTCTACCCCTTAGCGGGGACGAGGTGTTCCACCAACGTGCAGGCTCGCTCAGCCGGCCCGCCCGTTAATTAGCTCAGATACTTCGTACAACATTGAAAACGCCCTACTTAAACTCCCGTCCACACGCGCCGATTATGCGACACCACCACAATTGCGACCCCCACGGCATAAGCACAAGACAAGTCCTGCCCCTTGCGCAATCTAAAAGGGTTTGAGCTCGGTATTGGAAACTCGATTCAAGATGCAGATTGCCGAATTCGCCAGGGTAAATAGCCCTTGGCAAGGAGCCGCATCAGCCAAGAGTGCTTGACTCCGGCTCGTCCCAGAGACGCCACAGCTCGGCAATATCTCTGGGCATGCGATGCGGCCTGTGTTCGTGGGGGTGCACCGAACCCAACGTCGCGAATCTACACAGCCCTTCCGAGGACACTCGACGGGACCCTCATTCATGTCTGCGACTCTCACCAGGCCTTAGCCGCCGACTGCGGCTGGCCAAGCCCTGTCGTACGCGAGTCTGTGTGATCGCCACACTTTGAGGGGTTCAAAATCAGGCACGGCATTGTCCCGGGGCCTTTTGCGGTGGCATCACCAAATCCTCGCCGGCATGGCTCGGAATGGCAACTAACATAAATACTTGGACTATTCCCCCTTCCCTCTGCTTTCACCGACCTCAACCGCACGCTGGCTTTACTCTCTTTTGACCGACGGGTTCGATCGCTTTTCCTTTCTGACGCTCCTTTTGCTTCAACACGGCTTGCCGGTAGTAACATGTTTAATTCTCATATAATCCCCCAGACGTTATTCACCATTTTACTCCCGAAGATGCAGACCAAGATCTTTCTTCTCGTCGCTCTCGCGGCTCTGACCGAAGCTCGCTTTGGCCAGGAAGGTTCTGTACAAAACATTATCCAAGGACTTGGCGCCTTTGGCAACCCCGGGGCCGCCGGCACTCTCGCTGGTCAAACCCCTGGTGTCCTTCTTGCAGGTGCTAGCGCTTGTGCCCAGGTATTGTACCGATGGAGGAACTTATTCCGCCACAGCGTTACACAGGGTATATACATTGACTAACACGCGATCTTAGCTTGAGCTCGCTGACCAGATCGTGGCTGAGCTCGGGACCGACCCTGAGGTTATTGCGGCTGCTGCAGCCCTGGTTGCTGCCGAAAAGAACTTCAATCCTTTCGCCCAAGACACCCCAAACCTCTGTAGTGACGCCAGCCTTCCGGCCACGCCTGAGCTCCGTGGTATCATCCCGGCTGTTGACCCGGCCGTTGACGGGGCCGATGTTCAGAATGCTAACTCTGCTACATCGCTGGCAACGCCTTTTGATGCCACCGGCCTGAGTGTTGCGGAGGTCTCGAGGGCCCAGGGGTTCGAGAACTTCAACGACCAGGCGGCTTAGAATGGTGGCAACGGACAACCAACACGGCAGGGCCTGTTTGTACGGTATTTAGTCGCGCTAAGTCGTCTCTAGCATGTGAGGCGGGAGATGGGAAATACGGGAGTCTAATTAAGTCGAACCGACCTCTTCGGGCCGACCAAAATCAAAATATAATCTAAGCCTTAGATTGTAAACACTGCTAAAACCAGAACTAGTGACCTATGACCTGACCTAGCCGGAAATATCCTAATGTGCTTCCTCTACAAGCCGAAACACATGTGTGAAACAAAAGTCGCTCTATAATTCAACCAATTACGCCGTTTATCCAAACCCAATGTCTGCCCACCGTTCAAAAACCAACCCTTCACAACTTGACACTTTGCGCCCCGTGCAAGGCCTCAAACTCTTTGCTGAACGGCTGATCAATGTATCCGACGGGGGACTTGGGCAAGTAAAAGGTGCTGCGGTCGTACTTATTCAAGGGGATGCCCTCCTTGATCCGGAAAGGGAGGTCTGGGGTGGAGATGAAATAGCGTCCAAAAGTCGCGAGCACGTTCTTGTTCTTATACTCTTCATCCACGAGGGACTTGGCTTGGTTCGGCGACAGCGACCCGGCGATCAAAAGCGGACCATTCCACAAGTTGACCGCGAAGTCCAGGCTCTCCCCTTCCACCGGCGTCGACTCCGGCGCATCTCTGCTCCCATCTATGCGCCGCTGGACCAGGTGCAGATACGCCAGCCCGTGCACGCTAATCTTGCGGATCAGGTCCTCGAACTGCGGGATCGGGTCCTGCATCCGCATTCCCTGAAAGCGCGACCACGGGCTCAGCCGGATGGCCGTCCGCTCCGCGCCGATGGCGTCCACCACGGCCTGCACCACCTCCACGCCGAACCGCGACCGGTTCTCAATGCTGCCGCCGTACTCATCCGTCCGTTGGTTGGAGGTATCCTGCGTGAACTGATCGACCAAGTACCCGTTCGCGCCGTGGATCTCCACGCCGTCAAACCCGGCCTCGATCGCGTTCTTCGCCGCCGTCGCATACTCGGCAATGCGCGTGCGGATCTCAGGGATCGTCATCGCCACAGGCGTTGCCGCCGACGGGGAATCCGGAATCGGCACCGCGCTCGAGCTGTGCACCACAAACCCTTCTTTCGTCGCCACGCTCTCGTCGGCCGCGCGGCCTAGCGACCACAGCTGGACGAAGATATGCCCGCCTTTGGCGTGCACGGCGTCGGTCACTTGCCGCCAGGCTGCGATCTGTGCGGCGTTGTAGATGCCGGGGACGTTTTCGAAGCCTCCGGCTGTGGGGGAGATGAAGGTGCCTTCGGTCACGAGAAGAGTGCCGGGTAGGGAGGAGGCGCGCTGGGCATAGTAGGTGCCTGCTAGGGCCGGGACGGGGACGTGTTCGTCGGTGGCACGGAAGCGAGTGAGGGGGGCCATGGCAAGACGGTGGCTGAGGGAGATGGAGGGAGTGAGTTGGAGGGGCTGGAAGAGCCGAGACGCGGCGGTTGGGATAGAGCCCATTTTGGTAATGTTGATAGAAAGGCTGGTTGAGGTGGTGGTTGCGATGATGGTGGTTGTAGGTGCGGAAAGGGGTTTGTTTGCTGGGTCAGGCAACGTAAATATGGAGTCGGAGGTTTGATGGATTAAATTGGTTGTGTCGAGTCCTTATGATTTGGTTTAAAGGCTCTTATAATGTAAGTACCTAATTAGCCGATGATGGGATGGACAAATGTTAACTTCGAAAGCGAGGGGCTTCACGATTTATAAAAAAGCAGCGAGTCAAGGTGCAATAGACCGAAACCTTTCGAATGTTAAAGAGAGGGGTGTATCGTTTTTCAGGGGCCCACAAGGGACCTTGATTTCGTGCGACGCTTGATTTCTAATGCGCCTTTACGGGGTAGAAACTTCTGCGGCCGATGCCGATACCGATGTCGTGATACTCCGCATTCGGCGGCTAAATTTACCTTGGTCTGGTAACCCCCTGACTCGCTTATCGATCACAAAACTACAAATGTGAGATAGAGTTCTAAGATGATTAATCAGGGAGGTGGAAAGGTGATGGATGGTGCCAGTTTTCATGTGGGGCTTTGTTTCACAGGCTCGAACTTACAAGAATGCGAGAAATCGGATTCACTAATCGGGGCTGCATGCTTGAAATTTCAGTGTGCGAGAGAAGCGGTCGGCTGAAACTTGATTTGTCAACATTATTCAAGTTGTCTCTAGGTCCTCGGTCCGGGCCGTCCCTCTTAAAGACTAGGACTGAAATAACCACGGCATCAGACCTGCTTTACATGACAGGACTGTGGTGCTGAATTTGGCTATCCTAGGTAATTGAGCCAACCACTTCAACAGTTCGCCGCGACGAAGGGAAACCCGGTTCGTCAGCTTGAATTGATCGACATGCTGTTGAGTCTTGTTGGTAAAGGAATTGTCAAAGTCACGAGACAGGAGAACAAAAGTAAAGTGGTGAAATAATCAATCCTACCTACCTAGCTAACCTCCTATGAACCATGAATTCATGTTACAACCCATCCCATCCTTCCCACACTGAATCCCTGCTTGTGCCACCTATCATTATGCTGCTGGAATTGGCCCCAGGATTTGTGACTTGTGACAAACAACTGATGCCCGACTAGGATCGGATTATGCCACTGACAACTCATCGGCGTAGAGATCAAAAGACAGGGAAGGAAAGAAAAGAAATAGCGAAATACCCCTATGACGATCTTATCGGCAAAGGGAAGGATATAAAGAAGTTGAACCAAAGGAACATCTCAACGCCAATCTCATTGGCAAAGAGAAGACAAGCAAGGAAATAGAGAAAAAGTCACATTGCTCTGATGAACTCATTGGCAAGAGAAGAAAAGCAGAATCACCGCATCGTGACTTCTATATTGCGTGTTTTAACGATACGACCGATTCGACATGTCTATACGGCCGATTCCACGTATCCACAACGAAAACAAAGTGTTGTAACACGAACATAGGAGTGTAACAACAGGCTCAAGAGCTCTGCATTTTCTGCACCCACTTGATCATGTCTTCCATGGCCTCTGAAAACTCCTGAAACCTGTTAGGGATGGACGTCTCAGGGCTGTCAGGCTCGAAAGCGGAAGGCCTTTCCTCGGCTTGGCCGTAGGTAAGAGGACGGCTCGGGGCAGCAGTAGCCTCGTTGTGGCACGTAGTATTGTTGTGAATCGCCGCTATGGCGGCTGAGGAGGAGGTTGAATCGGACGTGTTTGTGGCGGTTTCGGGAATCGGGAACGTCGCCGCTCCTCCTGTTACCGCTGCTACTGCCGCGGCAATCAAGGCTTCCCCTTTTTTCTCCGTGGCACGTCGGTCCTTGGGTTGCTGGTCGGGAGAATGGGCGGGATCGGCAGGGCGCTGGGCATACCCCTGGGTAGCAGTGCCGATGGTCTCCGCGGCGATGGTTTCCGCTGCGATGGGCTCTGGAGTGATGGCCACCATCTTGGGAATGAGCATTTCAGCATACTCGTTTTTGAAGATGGCGTGGCCGGACGGGGGACATACCGGGTTCCCGCACACGGGGCCAGGAGGTGCCTCCTGAGGGCGACCAGGTAAAGCGTACTTGTTTCTACGAGTAAGCGCATCCGGGGTGCTCGTGGTTTCCGTCCTGTATGTTTTAGCTTCTCGCCTTGGTAAGGAAGAGCTACATGGAGCTGAAAAAAAGTGTAGAAAGTAGGAAACGTTCGCGCCGAGGGTTGAGGGCTAGTCGCACGTGTCGGTAGAGGCCAAGGAGGAAGTGTAGGTATGGTAAATATGCGATGGGGATTTCGAAATCGCCAAATGGGCACGAAACACCGCCAAAGGGGTAAATATGAGGGGTGCTTCGTAGTGTGTATTTGGAATGAACCATGCGGATATGACGAGGAGGACGGTAGAAGCTTACTCGGAAACGTGGGCAACCGTCTTGCCTAGGACGGTCGGGGTTTTCTCCTCTCCCAGGAGAAATTTTGAGGAAGGGGCCAAACCCTCCGGTTGGGAGTGGCCGAGTGAGGATTCTGCGATTTACCCCGGGGGGTGTGGTGGTTAGCTTAGGTATGCGAGGATCGAGGGTCATCCGGCAGGCCGGGGCCGGAGTGGATAAAGTGTATAAGTAGGCAACTTACTTCTAGAAGCTGAAGTCATTTCGATGATTATCTACATTCACGAGTTAGTCTTTGCGTGTGATACATGCCCTAGAGATGGGCGTTGTGGGAGCGTATAAAGTCGGGTCTCTGATACCTTTGGTGTAATGTGTTGTGCGTGGGAGAGGGAGAAGTAACTTTGAAAGAGGAGGAAACGGTCACGCACTATATAGTAGGCAGGGACTGCTTTTTGAACTCGGATTAACTACCCTTGCACACTTGTTCTTTCCTCTGGCTACCTGAGACGAAAGTTCTTGACCAGAACTGTGCCCGAGTGCAAGAACGGACATAGAAATCATATGAACTGGTGACTGGAAGGAGCGCGGGGATGGGACTTGGGTAAAACTACCTCTAGCTTGAAACGTGACAGACATCACGCTCCATACTCGTTATTAACGATATCTCAGTCGGAAGAGGGTTCGAATAATGCTTTCATTGCTCCGCCCTCACTTTATAGTTGTGAGGCTGCTTGTTATATTTGGCAGGACAGTCATTACGCCGTGTTTCCCGTTATGTTTGTCTGTCGTTGGTGTCCACGTCATTGTTCCTCCTGAACAACAAAAACAAGAGAAAACCCCGAACATCGGCGCTGAGTTTTGTCAAACAGGGGACGTATCTCACCGAAGGGAGATAAGAGTGCAAAGGAGTGTGAAATTCCGTGATAAATCCGCAAGAAATAATACAAGATAACACATTAGGATCACTAACGAGGGGGCATGAAAAGATGCTCCCGCAAGAAGGAAGTTGCCAAGACATCGCTGAGTTACAGTATCTATCACTGTCTATACACAAACGGGGTATCTTTAACCACAATCCAAATCGCAAGCTGTAATCCCATATGGTCAAGATCCAAGTCCAGATATACGCTGCTTTCCCATGTTGACACATCCAAACAAGATCAACCATGACCAGTCCAAGCTGATTACAGATGTTTCCACCCATTATTCACCACAATCTGCATCTCATCCACAGCACAAAATCCTCCTTTCTCCTCTCTCCCCGGCTCCTGTTTTGCCCACCGCTCAATCCTTCCTTTCACCTGGCGTTCCTCGAACCAGGGCGTCATCAGCCACCTTGCCAGCCTATTCTTCCACAGACCAAAATAAATTTGCCTCAAAGATACCCAGCTCCCCCCATTGCTTCTTACTCCACTCTCACTGTTTCCCTCATCTCCAGCGGGAGGAGCAGCAGCAGCGAACGGATGGACAGAATCGTAGGCAGCGCGATTATATCCAACACGTACGGCCGGGTTCACAAAGACTCCGCGAGCGCGCGAGGCGATGTGATTGTCGGCATGGATCAGGCAGCACTCGGAAGCCTCTAGGTGGGAAGCGGCGAGCGAGTCTGGGAGGCCACGAAAACGTAAACCGCGGAGACCGGTAAATGTGGAGGCGGGCATGGAGACTAAAGTATGCACGCACAACGTGTTAGGGACCATTTCAGCGAGGTAATATGTAAGCATAGGATAGGACGTACCGATGCCGTTCCAGCAGCTCGACACAGGGACGGGCTCGGCATGGAGCATTGCCTTGCGCGACTTAGCGGAGCGGAAATAGGGCCAGGATTGCGTGGCGTGTTCATGGCCGTGGGCGTCACGCAAGGCGAACGTATCGTAGAAGGAGGGCGGCTTGCTGAAGTCGAGCGAGCACGCAGCGGCATAATGGCCATTGTTGGTTTTGAGCAGGTTGAGGATGTCGGAAACCTGTGTTACTGTCAGCGGGGAGAATTCGGATTGAAAAGACAGATCTGGTGGGGATAGAGCGGGGGAACATACAGAGAACACGACATCTCCCAAAAATAGGACTTGATCGAAGGTCGTGCCGTTCTCAGCCAGTTCCACCAGCGGTTGTAGCGACAAATTCCGCAGGCGGGACAGGTATGGAATCCTCCTCGGCATCGTCCTCCCATCGGCAGTCTTAATCCACCCTTCCTGCTCAGATGCCCCCTCAATCAAATCCTTGTGCGTCTCATCCTCGAGAATAATCTTCCGCGCGACGCCCGCCTTCTCCAAGTCGGCGTCCAGCTCGCGCAGGGCGCCCTTGGAATTGTCCCAGCTCCCGCTCTCATAGACGCTGACAAAAACATTGGCAGCGCCAAAAGCGCGCACCAGCTCCATAACGCCGCGGTTCCAGTCGGACCGCAGGATCTTTTCGTTATTCCAGTGCAAGCTCGCGATGAAGATGCGCGTCGGTTCGACCACCACGGTGCGAGTCTGCGCCTCGCGCTCGGCGTGTGCGATGCGGTAGTAGATAAAGTGCGCATCAATGACGGTCCAAATAAAAAAGACTAGGAGCAATCGCTTGAGGGCCGTGACCAACCCGGGGGTCGTTCGTGGTCTGCGGAGATGGCGGTGGAGGATGGACATGTCGGCGGTGGGTTTGGTGGAGTTCTCATGGGGGCGATGGTAGTTTAGGACTCGGGTGTGAGATGAGCGATCGATAAGCGGCCATGGCCAGAATGGCGGACACACGGCCTGCTTTAAATATGTCGAGGACTCTCCGTTGTCACGAACTTTGTATGCGGGTTGGAAGACATGACGTTGGAAAGGCCCCAGTGGGAATGTGGTGGAAGCAGAGAAGTGGGGCCAAACACGCTAAGGTTACTGCTGGAAATGAGGCTCAACGGCCTGTGCTCAGGGGTACATACTCCCGTACCTACCATGTAGTACAGGGATTTGTCGTGTTGTGCAGCCTTGGCAGCCGTCCGAAACCTTTTAAGGTTCCTCTATCACCGCAAAATGGACACCCAATAGAACTTGATGGAAACAGCCAGGGACGGTGAATAACGAATTGAGGACGTAATCGAATTCAAGGCCACATTTTTCTCTCGTCCCGAGTTTCCCAGTATAAATACCTCCTTACCTCGTTCCTTTTCTTCTCTGTGTTTTCCCCCTCACTTCTCACTCTCACCACCCTCCGGTTCCTCCATCTCGACTCCCACGAACCCCGCGATCAACCGCCTCCATAACTCTTTCCCTTCCTTATCGCCACCCTCTTCAACGTCACTTTTGCTCTCACCACCCTCAGTACCTTCACCGGCCTTAGTCCCAGTACTCTTTGTCAGCGTCATCCGATTGCCCACCACCACCAACCCAGCCTTGGCCCTCGTCAGCGCCACATTCATCCTCCGCCGGTCGCCCAGAAACCCAATGTTTCCTTTCTCGTTACACCGCACCGTAACCAGCACCACAATGTCGGCCTCGCGACCCTGAAACCCGTCGATGCTGGAGACTTCGACGGTAGTATCGCTCATGCTGGCGGTTTGGAGGTCTGAGAGGAGGCGCTTGAGGAGTTCGGCTTGTTTGGCGTAGGGCGTGAGGACGGCGATGGTTTGGGGTTTTGGTGGCGTGGGGGACTTTGGCGATGTTTCCGAGGACGGGGTGCATAACAGTCGGCAGACTCTCACGCACAGCTCGGCCTGGCCTTGGTTCGTCTTGGACTTCCCGCCCAGCGCTTCCCTCTCGACGCAGTCTACAAACACCGTCCTCGCGTGGTCCCCCGCCCCATTAGGATCCTTCGGCCAGGGAAACGCCGAATGGAACAACGGGCGGGCGGTGGGCGCTACACCCGTGAGGAGAGCGCCATCGTAGAACTCGGCTGAGGGAAACGCGCTGATGGACGGGTGCATGCGGTACTGCGTGTCGAGCATCAAACGGGCGAGGAATGGCGGCGAAGCAAAGAGGGAGGTGTCTTCCTCTTCGTCTTCTTGGGTTTTACCGTCTCCAGGGGAGGGTTGGTTGAACAGCCGCTCAAAGAGGGATTTATCGAATTCCATCCCGAGGGCCGGCTGTGTCACCGTTGGGCGTAGTTGGACGTGGTCACCCACCAGCACAGCTTTCTCGCACCCCTTCACTAACGGCACCAGCGACGCTGGCTCCGTCTGCTGTGATGCCTCGTCCACGATGACGATGTCAAAAACCTGGTCCCGGAGCAAGCCTAGCCCCGCGCCAATACAGGTGGTGAAGATGATACCACAGGCCTGGACCTGCTTCTTGGCTTGGTCCATTGCGCGGCGGTCGGCATAGATCTCTTTCCCTACCATGGCATCGCACGTGTACCTCCTCAAGTCCTCAGCCACCTTCCGGATCTCCGTCGAGACGCGTAGTGGGGCGAGATGCGGGTTTGCCTTCTGCACTGTCGCGCTGACCCGACTGAGGTACCGGCGCATGACATTGTCGACGGCGTTGTGTGTTGGGGCCGTGACGAGGAGCCGTGGCTTGTCGAAGCATATCTGGAGCGCCTGGATGATCTCAACAATGGTCTCCGTCTTCCCCGTCCCCGGTGGGCCCCAGAGACAGGTCAGGGGCGAGTTCAGTGTTGCCTGGACTGCTTTGTTTTGGCTGGTGTTGAGGTTTCCCTTCTCAGGGTAATCATCCAGCACCCGTTCGAGTCCGCCTTCCAGGACCCCCGGGCTGGACGATCCCGGCACATCACCTAACAGAAGCTGATTTGCTACCCCGCAGCAATCCTCAAAGTCGATGGCGAAGTTTCGTACCGCATCAAACATTGTCTTGGCGGTAGTAAACGGCCCGCAATACGTCAACTTCCACGGACACGCCTCATAAAACGGCGGCAGCGGGTGAAGACATTGAAACCGTGCCAGACCTTGCTCCGAGTGTGTCACCAGCGCATCGATTGAGTACGGCGTAGCTAGGGGCGCATTTGACGGCGCCATCGCCGCCGTCAGACGTACGTGTGCTGCTCTCTCTGGCGTACCCCCGGTCGAGTCGATGCGAAATGTAATCTCCACGACCTGAAACCCCTCCGACTCCTCTGGTAGAAGCTTTAGCTTCAATAGGTCTTTTCTCGTCTTGGTCCGGTCCTCCAGTGGTTCTGGACACTCGCCAACATGATCCAGCGCAATCGCGATCGTGTTTCTCACAAAGTGGCGGACGACCGCCGGGCGTCCTGTCAACAGCCGCGGGCTCTCGCGCTCGAAACATTCCAGCAGGATATCGGTTGCTAGAGTGGGCTGGCGCACCGTGAGAGCCGTAAGCTCGACCAAGCTGGCGAAAGCGGCAAAGCTCAGGCCGGCCACTCGCGACAAGAAGTTCTGCAGCGGCCGGATGACGAGGTCCTGGGCTTCGTGGGCACACATGATGTAGGCGCGGAGGATGTCGAGGGAGTAGGTGTCGAGGAGGGTGTGTAGGTGGGCGAGATACTCGTCATCCTCGCTAGAGCCGAGGGGTTCCATGCGACCGAAAGCAAGGGCAAGGAAAGGGGCTGGGCGGAGGAAGCTGATCATTACCGGCAGGAGAGTTCCCGCTGGCAGGTCCATTGCACTTCTGTCCCTGATGTTGGCCAGGAGGTAGTCGAAGCTCTTCAACAGCAAGTGCTGCTGGTTTCGGCGTAGCAACCACGTAAATGCTTGGTTGAATAGCTCGGCCCTCTCGAGTCGTTTGTACGCGGCAAAATTTTGGCGCCGCGCGATGTTGACGATGAATACCGGCTCTGAGTCCCAGTCGACCCCCTTCAAGTTGGCGATCGTGTAGTCCTCCACCTCATTGTCAAAGAGCGGCAGCCTCTTCTCGGTGTCGATGTGTTCAATCCAAAGGTCTAACGTCCTCATGGACTTGACATCTCGGTTACTGATTACATATATTTCCTGATGCAAAAGGTTTGTCAGTAAGAACTCGGCCGCTCTTCCCGAAATCAAGAACTCACCGCAGCAGAAAGTCCATTCCGGTTAACCCTCCCCACATGTTTCTGAAGCCCGCTGCTAAACTTATTCAGCGCAATACTGACGCGATAGTCGAAATTCTTCCCCGCGTCCACCGTTTCCTGCCTCTGCCTCCGGCGGTCGCCTACATTCTCAGTACTCCGATACGTGCTATCGTCTGACCGGCCTCGGGCGATATACACCCACGTATTGGCCCGCTGGCCTTCAAAGAGCTGAAAGATTCCGTCGTCGCAGAACAGCTGGTATGTCTTTTTGGTCGGCAGCGACGTCCGGCTCTGCGTCTCGGTACCCTGAGAATGGGGAAATGCAAAGAGTCGGACCGTGTCGTCGACGAGGCAATCCTGGGCTTGCTCGATGATCTTCGGCACGTAGATGGCGACGGTCAGGCGCTCGTCCACGCGCAGGATGAGCAGTTTGCGGTGGAGCATCCCCATGGTGCGGGCCGCCGTGTCAAGGAAGGTGCCGAGACGGTCTTGGGTGGTCGAGTCAAAGACGCATTTCCACTGCACATTGGGATGGTCCAGTTGGAAGCGAGCAGCCGCTTCTCGGGGGAGGAGATTTGAGGAGTAGACGGCGTTTCGGAGGAGGACTGGGAGCTGCGGCGATGTGGGTGGCAGTTGCTCGAGGACCCACGCTCTCTCCTCGCTGTTAAGGACGTTCATATCGAAGAAATGAAGCAGGTCCTCGAATTTGGTGCCGGTCTTACGACACCACCGCAGGGTCAGACGGAGGAGATCAAATTCCGACATGGCCACATCCTCACGACTCAACAGAAGCTCGATGGCGTCAAAATCGTACCCTTCCAACCTAGTCACGCGGCTCGACGACGGCGCCTGGGTCCGCTGGATTAGCTCTTTCGCTGCGTCATGCAGATAATCTAGAATAAACGGTGGCGCATCCGCGGCTGGGGCGGGCGCTTGCTCCAGCTTGGGCGGTACCCGGATGCGATTCCCGTCGACGCACTGGGAGAACAACCGGTTCAGCTCCTGACATTGCTCCGCCATGGGCCCGCGTGCCCGCGCCCAGTCGAGGTAGAGGTTCTTGACACGGCCGAGTGAGGCGTTGGTGTAGCGGGCAAAGTACTCGAGCCGGTCGTCGTCGGTGATGGGCTTGAATTGGAGTCGCTCCTTGACGCCAGGGTATTGTGCAGGCCAAGAAAGATGGGGCGGGACAATGGCGTTATCCCAACAGACGAAGACTGTTGGACATGTTAGTATGCGTGTTGCTTTTCGCTAGATGGGGAGGAATACTCACAGGTATCACCATCTAGGTCACCTCCCGACATCATGTCTGCGGCTGGCCTACGTCCTTGGGTAGAAAAGACGATGCAGTCCACCAAGTGGCTTAACTCCGGCTTGTCTACAACTTTGAACTTTTGTAGGTCCCCCGGGTGGAGGCAGGGGTTTCTCGTCACCAGAACGTCGCACCCTTTCAACGCAGTAGGCTGTCCATCACCCTCCAGCGTGATCTTGACAGCGCATTCACCTTCCTTCAGAACGCCCCAGGCGTCACAGATCCCAAATAGGAGTCTTGATTTAGGAAGCAGGATCCGACATCGCTGTTCTTCCCGCTTGTTCAACATTTTCGTGTACTCGTTCCGCACAAGAGCCTGGATCCTTGGCCGGACGGCGTCCAGCGAGTCTAGGAGGACCTGTTCAGCGAGCTGGGGCATGTTTAGGTACGAGAGAAATCGGAAAGCGGCGCGGGGGTCTTGAGATGCTTCGGCCAGATATTGGAAGTGTTCTTCTTGCTTGCGCTTGAGCACCGTACGATCCATACCTAGCGCACTTAACAAAACGATGACCTCGTCATTGAGGTACCCATACGTATATGGCTGGACTCAGTCCGTGGTATGGTCAGCAAATAAATAGGGGTAACACAACGCGAAGTTTAGGGGCCTGCATCTCACCTTGGAGTACTCGACAACCGAAAACGAATAATCATCCCCTCCCGCGAACTTCTTCATAGACTTCCTCATCTTCAATAAAACCTTCTTATCACCGGTTACCGCCGCCCCCATCCTCGGATCGACCGTCACAACCCCCTTATACCCACGATACCGAATCTGCATAACCGACGGTGTGTATCTCCGATCCCGAAACACCACACCAACCCTTCTCGCCAACTCCTGGGCCAACCGAGGCGCAATCAGCCCACACCCATCTGTGAAGATATAATCCGCCGTCTCCACATCCGGGATATCCTCCACACGACTCGGATCAACTGTCATTGCTACCCGAGCGGTAGAGAACAAGAGCCCGATCCGCTTCGCCTTCTTCGCAACTGTTTTCATCTTGGAGAATTCCCCGAGGGAATCTACCTTGCGCGAGACAACATCGCGAGGTGCGGCATAGAGGACACAGGTCCGCGACTTGAGCTGGCTGTTGCTGTGGCCGTAGAAGTTGTAATGCACGCCCTGGAGAATGATGCCTGTTCTAAGGAGACGCGTGGCGTAGTCGGCACATTCTCTGCTGGTCAGAGGTTGTGTAGCGGCTGATCCGGCCGTTGTTGTCGTTGTTGCCGTTGGGGCATTGGTGGTAGTCTTGCTCGTTTCTGGCTTTTGACCCCGTGGCTGGGCCCGGAGCTCCGCAATAGAGACCACGAGGAATTTGTTTAGAGGATCGCCGCGGATGGCCCGATTGTCCTCGGCGGTTGCGAAGGTAAGGACTATCTCGTTCCTCCCTCCCGTGGTAATGACGCTGACGGTCTTCATTAGCCGTTTCTGGTCGAGTACCTGAGGCGACGGGAGGTTTTTGACTTGGTACTTCCATTCATGGTCATCTAAACTGACATGGTCTTGCAGTTTTATTCGGAGATTTGCAAGGTTCGGTTTCTTTGTCGCAGATTTGGTGTTTTTGGAGGCCATGATGTTTGGGGGCGCGGGTGATTTGGGAATGAGAACAGGCTGCGCAGTAGACTGGGAAACTTAAAATTTGACGTCCCGGCAAAAATCGTTGTAAATCATGGGGTTGTTTTCTACACGGAGCAGGAATTATATACAAAGGAACGACAGTGGCCTGGAGGCATAGAAGTGAAGTTACACAACAGCGAAGATGAGGCCGCGAGAACTTGTGATTGACCACCATACCTGACTTTCCCCGCTCAATGTCGCTGTAGGCCTCACTGCGTGAGCCATGTTGGTGCATATCAGGGTTAAAGATCCTTCTGCTTGAGGGTGATAAACTGGGTGGCAGCCACGGACTTTAGGAAATATCCACACTCAATCTTGTAAGACCGAGAGAAAAGAACCCAAATTAAGAGAGACAATGGATACATCAAAACCACCACCCAGTATTTATATCGTCGGCGCCCAGTGCACCGGCAAGACCACCCTGGTCAACAACCTCCGAGCCTACTTTGCTAGTGCAATTCCTTCCGCTCTGCCACCAGCCATTGTGACTGAAGTCGCCCGCACCGTCCTCCAAACCCATCACTTCACCGCCCGCGACGTTCGCATCCCCGCCCGCAGTCTTGAGCTCCAACGTTTAATTCTTCAGGCTCAAGCCATCGCCGAGCGAGCGGTCCTAACGCCAACGACGGCGGCGAGGACCCCGTCGGAATCTTCGGAGACGCAATCAGAAGTTGAGGCAGCGGCGGCCACACAAACAAAAGGGGAAGCAGGGCCAGGATGGTTCATATCTGACCGCTCTGGTGCTGACCCCATCGCATATGCAATCCGGTATGTCGGATCAGATGCGACTCAAGACTTGATCAACTGTTCGGAATGGTCGAGCGAGTTACGCGACCGGATGCGTGCCTCCGTGGTCGTCGTCTGTGAGGCGAGCGGCGTCGCGGCTGGATGGTTGACAGATGATGGGGTGCGGTTGATGCCACGGGACCTTGGGGAGTGGGTAGGGTTTCATGAGATGTTTTGTGAGTTTTTAAAGGGGCAAGGCATTGGGTATCATGTGTTGAAAGCTGAGATAGGGGGGCATCAAGACAGAGTCAAGTTTGTAGTGCAAAGGTGGAGAGAGAAGTTGGGGGAAGGTAACCATTTGGGGTAGCTAGATACGTACATGTACCCGCTTAGTAGCCGTACGTAATTAATTATGTACCAGGTTGGGTAGCCATAGGAGGAAACAGGGCGGGAGAGTTTGGCAAGGCACTAAGGAGATGGGTGTGTGGATTACTTACCTAGGTACCTATGCATGAAAGACGCCTTGGGTGCTCTTTAGGGATTTGAGCACACATCTAGGCAATGTCACTTGGCCCAGCTGGTTTATCATGTCCATCGAGGTGGCAAGCAAAGACGGTTCATGATTTAGATACCCGTTTTAGGGCGGGGAACAGGCAAGAAGAGCTTGTACTTAGCACGAACGCACTCAAAACTTGAAAATACCCCTGTCGGCCATACATCGGACATGGCAACAGGAAGGGGCGCTCAGGTGCAAGCATGCTTGGGTTTGGCGGGATATTCCTTCCTTGCTGGGAATGAATGTCCCCGATACAGTACCCTATGTAAGTCTGCTCTCGAGTGCCACGGCATACAATGCGCACAGCCGGGCTTAGGTGAGCCGGGCAACCAATCTCTTTTTATTACTCCAGGAGGTCACCACGTCGATGGCTCAAGTAAACAAACCATCCCGACTAAGGTAGTCCCTGCAGGGTGACATCACTGGCTGCAACCACTTAAGATTGGCTCGAGACTGGCTCTCAGCGTGTGGAGATCAGGGATTTGTTGGTTCCAGACCCTGGGCTTCCAGAAGGTTGGCCCTGTGATGTGGGGCACAGGAACCCATCCCTCGCCCAAAATCACTTCGCCCCTCCTCAACACCATCTCCCTTGTTTATTTAGAAGGCTAGTCAAGGCTTTTACACGCTTATACGGTCCCAGAATCATATATATATACTTTCTTCTCTTTTCCCGATAGCCTCAGATCGTCAAGATGTCCCCAAGTGCTGAACCAATCCAGAACGCCGACGTTCCACAAGATGTCGGTATCGTGCCTAACCCGAACCCAACCATCACCGGGCCATGGGCGGTTGACAAGGTTCTGGAAACAATCCCGACGGGGAAGCCCGCTGAGGGAACAAGCTCTCCAGTTAGCTATTTCCACATTCTTGAGCGTCTCAAGACCACGAAGCGCGAGGGCTGGCGGAGGTTTGACATCAACCGGTTCGTGGACGCCCACCTGGCCGTACATTTCCCACCCCCCCTTTGATCGCACATACTAACTGGTTGTACCTTTCCAGAGGTGAATCGATCTCCGACCACATGTACCGCATGTCCATGATGAGCATGCTCGCACCCCCCTCGCTCGCCGCCCGACTCGACCTTACCAAGTGCATGAAGATGTGCCTAATCCACGATATGGCCGAACTACTGGTCGGGGACATTACGCCTGTCGACAATGTACCAAAACCCGAGAAGAGCCGCCGCGAGGCTACCACCATGGACTACATTACGCAGCGGCTGTTGGGTGGTGTTGATGGCGGCAATGTTGGTGTTGATATTCGCGCAATTTGGCAAGAGTACGAAGACTCCAAGACCTTGGACAGCCTGTACGTTCACGACATCGACAAGATGGAGCTGCTCTTGCAGATGGTCGAATATGAGAAGCGCGGGAAAGGGAGGCTCGACCTAGGCGAATTTGCGTACGTCAAGACTAAGATCGTCCTTGACGAAGTGAAGGCCTGGGCTGAGGAAGTGATGGCGGAGCGGGAGGCGTTTTGGGCGGGCCAGGCTCACGTCAACGGCGAGGCGGGGGTCAACGGGGGCGTGACCGCTGAGAAGAAGGCAAAGCAGGATGCATACTATAACAAGGAGTAGATGATGGGGTATTTTCTTCTTTTGGTGTTGTCTTCAGGCCGGCCCTATATTCTGGACTTTTTACTAACTAGTTTTGGGAACCGAGCATCGGGTATGAACATGAGCGAGGGAGGATCCGTATCTTGTTTGGTGGGTTTGAAACTGGCATTGCATTCGAGACTAGATACCATACACCGCGAGGTTTGAGATCATTCCGGGATTGGCCATCGGTGACCGTGTAGTAACCCTCGCGGCTTTCAATATCCCCAGTGCCCAGCGTTGCATTGTCCTAACTGCTGCTGTGTATTGGGGAAATGGAGGTGCCCCGCATTTGAAATTCGCTGGAAATGCTTGGTCGCATGAGTTTCGCCTGTTGCCCGCACTTTCTCCAAACTTCCCACTGGGACTCACCTCCGGCTCCGTATGCGCTTTGTTTATCATCAATTTTGGCACGGCAACCATACGCTTATCCATCACAGCCAGCGTCCACGAAGCGACCTCAACAAAGTCCAAAACTGTGAGAACGTCTCTGAACAGGGGATTGACACGCCACGAATTCGTAATAATATATTTTCGATAGTTACTAAGTAATTTCGACAGATAATTTCGGATACGCCCCACAGGCTGAACCACTTGGCAAGGCTCCACTTGCTCTGCTCTCGAAGCCATTGACCGCGACTTGTTCTCGGACCTTTCTAACCCCGAATATCTTTCGGTTTCTCGGCATCGCGAAGCGGATGCTCTTCGGGGGAAATAAACCGCGCTTTTCGAACCCCTCGATTTCTAACGAACCCCCGATTTTTGAACGAACCCCCCAATGCGCGCCGCTTGCAGCTCGCTCCTTTGACCACACCCGATATACGAAGTATACTGACCGACTCAAGTCCGCGAGCCGCGATCGATCAAGAACGGGAACAAAAGGTTCAGATATCATGCTGCTTAGCTAGCGAGAGGGATAGACGATAGCGGCGAACTGTGCCTGTGTGCCTGGACAACCCCACCAAACCACATCAGCTCCGGTCGAAGCTCTGGTTGGTTGCCCCGAGCGGCTTGCTGCACCTCGAAGCCTTGTCCGACACCCCGCGCTCAGCGATCACACGCCGCCGGCGCATCGAGACTCGAATCGAGCTTGAATCTTTCAAGCAGAGGAGGGAGTTGAGAGACCGCCAGCGACCAAATGCCCGTGGTCGATTATTGAGATTCATACCTACGATTCAACACGCCCGGCGCACAAGCCCCCAGCTCCAAGACAGGACCCGGCTGCGACCTGCATACGACGATCCAAACAGAGGCCTGAGCTCGCTTATCGGCGGTGGTGATCTGGTCGGGCATCGACATCGTTGTGGGGCTTTTCGATAGATTATTCATTCGTCTCGCGTCGTTCCAATCATGTCGTTCCCACCACAGTTTCAATCCCCTGGTGGGTTCAAAGTCGACGCAGTTACAAGACCTGGCGAGCCACTCCATGCCAATATCTTTCGCCCACCATCGCCAACCTCTTCGAGCTATAATCTAGCTAAATCAACCGGCAGCCTCCTCTCCGACATTTCGATGCCGAATGCGCCCGCGACGGGAACAATGAAGCGAAAGCGTGCGACCATGCGAGACCCAACCCCATTAAACTGGGGCATGAACATGGACGGTACCTACGATAGCCGGGAAGAACATAGGAATCAGGCGTTCAGGTATACGCTCGCGGGGCAGATCAGCACTTCACCAGCTGAACTTCCAGCGGGGGCTGAAAACGGTCTGCTCGAGGACAGTGTGTACTCGGATGTTGACTACCGAAGGGCGCTGGGACCAAAGGCGATGCTCGAAGCAGAATCGCCATCTGACCAGACCCTGCCCGCCTTAGACACGGTGGCGCCGGTAGCGAGTTGGAGTTTGTTGAGCTTGCAAACGATAGGAGAGATGGTTGGCAAGGTCTGGGAGTTCTGCAAGAAAGGCGCATTCAGGGGCTTCCAGGCAGGGGGCGGCCAGGCCTACAACATGGACGGAGCAACAGTGACCGAAACCACGGGCGAAAAGCCGTGGGCGACAGAACAGGATGCGCCTATACAATCCGCTGAAGAAACCGGCATGATTACGAACCCGACAACGTATGCGCCAGATCCCGCCCCTGTCCTTTATTCTCCCGAATATCATGACCCCGGACCAAGCGAATGGTCACCCCAGCCGGCAGCTAAGCGACGGCAAGTCAGCGCGAACAACGACGAACTTAGGAACTGGGTTGTTGTTGATGAAGCCAAAGCTGCAGGGACGAGGCCCTATGGCCCAGCCCAGTCTCGACCTGGATACCACAGCCAGGCGTCAGTGAGCGGCCATCGCCGGATTTCGGTACCCTCCCAGCGATTCACAGGTGGAACTCCAACCTTCCCTCGAACCCGCGCACGCCCATCGCTCCACGTCTCGCAGACTAGCTCGCCTAGCCTTGCCCAACGCGAACCTGCCAGCTTCGCTTCTCCGCGCTCCTCCCCCGTTGCCGGCTCTACACCCAGCCGAATCCCCGTCCCTATCCAGTCACCCGCCCATCAGAGTTACAATCCCAACCCCTTTGCCGTTCCCAGTCCAACCATTTCTCGTGCCAAGACCAGCTTGACACCGCTCAAAACCACGGCAGGCGCCCGCTCGGCCCCCCGACCTGCTTCCCGCCCGATATCTCGCCACAGCGCACGCCAAAGCCTCGGAGGTAGTATCACTACCGGTGGTCTCCGTCCCAACTCTCCTTCCAAGCTCTCCGCCGGGCCTAGTCACCGCCGGACTCATTCCTCCGCCTCTAACTCCGCGGCATCGTCATTCAATATGGGGCCAGCTGCCGGGGGCGCCAGCAGCGCGACGACGATGTCAGTCTCGAATCGACGGCAGAGCGCCAAAGGTCCCTCAGACCTGCACCAAAAATCCACAAGTCCGCGACTAGACGCTGAAGCGCGACAGTTGGCGCAGCGCAAAATGGCCGTGGAACGGGATACAGATGCCAAGGTGGATGCATTCAATGCGCAGTTGTTGAGTATGATTCGGCAGGGGCGGGAGGCGTTGGGGACGAAGGTGGAGGTAGAGATGGATGTGGATGAAGGGGGTCTAGGTGGAGAGGGCGAGTTCGGCGGATATGTGTATGGGGAAGGCGATCGTGGGGGATATCTTGGCGTTGGAGGAGGACCGAGGGTTGGGGGTGGTAGGACGGTCAGTGGTGGTTGGGAAGATGATGAGTGAGTTTACTTTGTCGGTTGATCGCAACTCTGGATACCGTTTGAAGAGATGAACACGCTCGTTCAAGGATATGCACAAAAGGCTCGATGGAATCAGTTGGGAATAGGCCGAATGAGCCAAGAACGGATACAGACCGCTTGTTTGGGACATGTCAGTTTATTTGCACCATTTTGCGATTGGAACGGAGTTTCAGGGAACGGATGAGCACAGGAATCCGGGTATAACACACGAATTTGACCAGTATTCCGCACTATAGGCTGTGGGATAGCCTTTTTATATTCTGTATTCACCTTGTTTAGTCACAGGCAGTCTGAATATCACAGAATGAACTTATATCCAAATCCACCCCCCCCCCCGCCCCCCTTCCTAATAAGGTGACCTACGAAGGTTCGAAGTCGTTGAGAGGCCGGAGTTAAACCACTTGGTTGACTGCATGGTCTTTTCTATCCCGCGCTTCAGCTACCGAGCACTTTCCCTCACACATTTCCTAAGAGTTTTCTCGGTATTTACCGGGCTTTCTCGGAGGTTATCGTGGCATAGCATGTTAATAGTCCTGTTCTCCCACCCTATGATACTATTTTAACCCCCTGGGGATACGAGCTCACTCATAACTCTCCATGAGTATATTTCCCTCGACCGCATTCGCAAACCCTTCCCCATCCATACCTCCCAGATGAGTCGAATGCGCCCACGGCTTAGCCTTCACCTCCTCCCGAATCGTGCGAGCAAAGCACCCGGACCACCCTTCCCTCTTAAACGCCTCATTCACCTCCCCCCGCGTCGTCTCATGCACCAAGTACGGCCGTGCCCCCAGGTTGTCGTACACCGTGGCCAGCTGGATCAACTGGCCCAGCCAGGTGATGGCACCCGTGGTGCCGAGGTCTTGGTGCCGGATGATGGCCTCGACCACGGCTTCGGTTTGCGGGACGGGTGCGGCGTGCGGGGTGGAGGAGAGGAAAGCGTGGGCGGCGATGGCGCCGCGGAATTCGAAGGAGAGGTGGGTGGTGGTGAGAAAGGCTGGGGCGGTGCCGAGATCGTGGAGCAGGGCGGTCAGGGCGATGGTGGATGGGGAGATGGGAGGGATTTTGGTGAGTGAGGAAAACTGCTGGGCTTGGATGATGGATGCTGTGGGAGATGTTAACCACTGGTCATGACTTGCTGCTGAAAGCTTCGAGGGTGGACATATAATTACCCCAGTAAAAGACGCGCATGGAGTGGTTGTAGGTCTGCTGCGGTAGGTGTTCTTTGGCATAAGCTTGGGTTTTAGCCACGATGGGGTCGTCAGATGGGAAAGGAAAGTCCTTGACACTGGCTGGGCCGGGTTTGTGAAGGTATGGTTTGCCGTTGAAGATTGCCTCAGCGTCCACGGGGACAGCAGTCCATCCGTGCTCGGCAATGGTATCAGACATGGTCAAGAGCAATTATTAGCTGAACGGTAGGAGAACGCAATGGTTTGGAAAATGAGCCGCGACAAGAACAATAGATTGAATTTTCACTTGATCTTTATAACACAGTACCCTGAGTCATATGTTTTTGTATTTATCAGCACATTGGCCGAGGACAACGGTTTGAATGACACATCTAGTCGTCATATTTGGTTGCTAGGGCGCTTACTAACGACGAATGCGACTCAATACGTAAGATGACGCTGGTTGTAACTATGGAGAAACAAACTACGAACTATCTCCGCGGCGGGTGCCAACGCTAAGATTCATTCGTTAGGAATTAGGAAGTACGGCATGTAAGGGTATTGAAGAGTTCCCCCGATTAAAAGGATTGTCGGCGAAAATAGGTCGCGGAGTACTCCGATATTGGGACGGCTGGCCCGTGAAAGGCGCGAGTAACGTTAAGTTTAGTTATAAGAAATGTGAGAGCAAAGCGAGATATCGAGCAGCGAAGAGGTCATACACTAGATTTCGAAAAACCACCTTGGTCGGTACACCAGGATTGCCATCGGTGTGCTAATTCACCGAGGTGTGCGACCCCGAACCAGACTCTGACCAAGGGCAGTGGAGGTTAGCTTGTGTCCGGTGGTGAAGTGCCTATGATAAAGTAGATGATGGGCAAACCCTAATTGAGTCAATGGCCATAATTTTACCCCTTTAGCTGGTACTTAGCGACGACGAGGGTAACGGTCTCAGCGGCTGTGACGCCTCTCTGCCACCGAAGTGGCGCAGGATCGGTGCATCCAACAAACGGTCGTTGGGCAGAACTAGGGGTCAGCGGGCTCCCTCACGCCCTGCCGGTGCCCAAATACAGCCGCTCCTAGCAAGAGAACGTGGTGGGAAAGGCGCTCCATCATCCACTATTCCTTACCCGTCACCCTCGCGCTCCTCGGGTTCAAGACCTAAAGTATAAAACCAACGCGTGTAGATTCGGCTGGTACCACCTGTCTTAGACTCCAATTTCTTAGATCTCGGTTAGCTCTTGAGCGATCGCCTCTTCGAAAGCGCTAATCATCCCATCGTAGATCTCATCCACAGCCATACTATCGGTCCCCGTCCAAATTGTCCCGTCGTCCATCACCGGGTATAGGATGGCGCGAAGAGTCTCGGCGAGCGAGCTCAAGTGGTGGAACTGCAGCGGGAACTCCGCCAAAATCGTCGGGAAACTGTCCTTGGTCATGTAACGCATCTTCTGCATTGCGGAGTCCTCCCTGGTCCCACGGCTCCATCCTCGAAGCAGGCTTGTATCTGGGGGGCTGTGTTCTCCATTTGTTATGAGCATCCATACCAAGACGTATAGGAAGGAGTCGAGGTCGTGCCGATATGTCCGATGCCGTCCCTTGAGAATGCCGATGGCCATGAACGGACGGGTACCCGTGACCTCTCCCGGCGTTCTCGGCCCTACGTCTATGTGTAGGGCAACGTCGAGGTCTATGAGGAACCCCACCGGGCGCCCCTCGCTTTCAGAATCCACGATGACGATGTTGGTTGCGGAAATATCCTGGTGAATGATCCGAGCGTCCTGAAAGAGACGAGAAGCAGTTCCATCCGGCTTTTGAAGGTCCCCAGGCGCCTGCCAGCCGGAGAAGTGACAGTGCAGACCAGCGTACGATTCTCAAAGCCCTCGTCGGTCTCCTCTGTGCACTCCACGACACCTCCCCCATTGCATCCTGTACGGCCCACAGTAGAGACCTTGGCGCAAATTTGCGGTGCTTAGTAGGGAATGTATCTTGTGGTAGGCCAAAGATACCACACCCGAGATCTTTTTCTCGTCAGCGGCCTTCAGCATCTCTTCTTCGGGGCGATCGCTAGCCCGGCGCCACTTGAACTTGACCACATAGTTCCACCGATCCATCTGCGGCATCCGAGCCAAATAGCAGGTGGTCCCCGCGCTGACCTGGTCGCCGTGAAGTGCAATGGGTTCAGGTTGGATGTAGAACTTGCTCGGAAAATCTGGGCCAACGACGGCGTTCGATATCATGATATAGTTGCCGTCTTCGTCGCTCTTGATGAGGTCGCTCCTTCCTAATTGTTCGTCTGTCATCAACCTGTAGCTGAGCACATGGCTGAGAAAACGCGTCAGGTCCGGGCTCTTGTGGACGTCAAGGACATCCGAACAATACAACCCGGATCTATCAAAGACCCACAGCTCCACCCTTGATCCGCATATGTATAATCCATGCAAGAAGAGCCGCGTCGGCTGGCAGGCAAAGACGCCCAACGCGAAATCGCAGAGACTCAAGAGTCCGTCCTGGTAGCCACCACCAGAATCACTCGAAGACGATTGGCCGATGACCTGGACGGAACTCCATTCCTCCTCGGTACGGGAGTCGAAGTCGGTCGATGTCGTCATGAAGAGAGAAACACCGCCTCCGTTGGCAATCTCGGGCTTGGGAGCAGGGCGGCGATACGTATGCCACCAGCCTCGAATTCCGTCGTATCCCTCCAAACCGAGGACAGAAAACCATTGGAGAAGATCCTCTGGTGAGACTCCAGCCGAGGTAGCGGGGTAACGATCGCTGATGATCCTTTCTGCTTGTTGAAGGATAGCGCTTCCGGGGTGAATAGATGCGCGGGCAGGACCATGGATGCGGTTATGAACGTTCTCAAACACTTCCCCCAGATCCGAGTCGTGTGGAGCTACGAACGAAACTGACTGGCATCGTTCGGTCATGGTACCGCTCGCAACAGGTTTGAGCTCCTAGGATAAAGTACATAGTACTATGTCAGTAAAATCCTGCGCGATTCGACTTCAGGCTCGTGTGTGGTTTGCATCGCTTCTCGGGTCTCCATTGAGCCCGAAGGGGAAAGAGTCGCAAGCATTCGTTGGAGCCCGGGCACCTCAGCCCACCAATAACATCATTTGCTCTCTCCTGACACAGCCAGCTGTGGACCCACTCCTCGCCCATGCATTTTAGTGACCGACAACTTTTGTTCTTCCCTAACAACACACATATCCTCCTCCGTCAACAGACACCATGGAAGAGAAAAAAAGTGATGGTGCTGCCACGGAACCCGGAAATTCCACCTCCAACTACGCAGTAACATAGACGTTTGTTCAATAACTTTTCTCCCTGTTTTGCATCCTCAAGCACTTTCTACCACAGTATGGTCGGGTCCGCAACGGGAAAACGATGGTGACGGGAACTCCAATTCGAACCTCGAATGTCACCTCAGTCCACAGACAACGTAACATGGCTCCATGTCTAGCTGAACCATTTGCTCTCATATTGCAGCAACGGGGATATACTACACTATGGGGTTGTGAAGCCAATAAACTTGTCGGCTGCCACAGCTGTGACCATACCGAGGTACCGAGGCGCTGCGACCAGGCAACCGTCTGCGGCTACCTAAGGCTGGGCTGGGGTTTCAGCTCAGGGGAACCTTCAATGCGGGCGGGAGAGGCCCGGCAGTAACTCGTTTGTCTGCATTGGAATGAAGGGGTACTGTGGTAGTTTCGGCGTGTTTTGTCCAGGGGATTTTCGGATTACCTTGACGGGTAGCCCATTTCGTCGACCAAGCGCCAAAATGCACCACCAACGACCCTTTGCAGTGGGGTAACCTCGATCGCACGTCTAGAGACTTCACCCCACCTCGCGCTTCAAACTAACCCGCGGAGCCCGTTCTTGAGTCCGGACTCCTACGAACAATTAAGCTTTCAAATCGGGGCGTTTTGATGGTCACGATGGGCTGGATGTCCTATCTTATTGGCTGCTAGCAAGCAATTGGGACTTGGAGTCTGCATGTATAACCCCCTTCGCCGCCGCGGCTAGGGCTTGCCGCAGCGGGTGCGCCACACGGGGGGTAACATGCCCATCGCCCTGACCGAGAGGCCGAGAGTTCGGCCGGCCGAGCGGGCATCAGAGAGATCGGGAGGCACCTCAGGACTCCTCGAGCCCTGACCTTCCACATTGCGTAAAGCTTCCAGAACCGTACGAGAACAATGCGACTGTAAATCGACGTTGCCTAGCTGCAGTGTCGCCAGCTTCCCCACAGATCTGTTGGTGGCTTGACGTACGCGAGATATTGGGGTCCGTATTGGGACTTGGTTGGTAGGGGTTCGGCCCCAAGAAGCACCCCGTCACGGCCAGAATGCACCGAGCGGGCCAACATCACCACAAGGCGCATGCGGGACATGGAAGTTGAAACCGAGGAGCAAGATCTTGGGCAGCCAAGCCGAGAGATCAGAGAAGAAAAGAGATGATCCAAAGGGGCCCAAGGGGCTGCCCGCCGACGTGAGGCATCGCGAAGGGTATAAGACGATCTCATCCGACCATGTGTTGAGATGTGTTACCCTCTGTCCGTCCCCGTCACCTCCCGCAAGGCTCCCCGAAGTATCATTGTTCGCCTCTCTCACCTCCACGATGCGTAACCAACTCTTGATCTCAGCCCTCCTGGGCGTCGCCAGCGCCCGCGATATCCCGGCCAACGTCCAAGCCTTCTACGACCAGGTCAAGTCCGCTGGGACCTGTTCCAACAAGCTCGCCACTGGCTTCTATGCCCTGGACGGAGGCGCCAACAGTATGCTCATCACCCCAAGATAATATTTTTCCTCTGGGAGATAAACCTTTTACGTTCTAACGCCAGTGTGCCTCTGTCTCTAGCTTATTCGTACTGCGGTGACCACCTCGACGACTATAATGTGGTCTACATCAAGGGCACAGATGCTCGCCTTGCCGACATGGATATCGACTGCGACGGTATCGGTGATGGGCCCGGTAATGATGGTCGTTGCGGCAGCAGCTCGGACACCCAAGGCGATACTTCCTTCATGGATGAGGTCGCTAGCTACAACAAGGGCGTCGACAACCTCAACGCTTTCGTCCATACCTATGTCGTTTTTGGTAACACGGGGAGCAAGTCGGGCTGGAAGACGTTCGACCCCAAGGAGTACGGCATTGAGCCGTTGTCCCTCATGGCCGTTGTGTGCAACAACAAGCTGGTACATGCTTTTCTTGCTGATGTCCCAGTTCCTTCCTCATTCTTGCCCATGACATGTCCTTGCTAACACCTCTTGATCGCCTTTAGATCTACGGTATCTGGGGTGACGAGAACGGCGATGACGGCCAGCACCCGATGGTTGGCGAGGCTGCCATCTCCACGGCCACGGCCTGCTTCGGCACCGGTGTCAACGGCAACGCCGGCCACGAGCAGACCGACGTCCTGTACATCGCCTTCCCCGGCTCCAACGCTAAGCCGGGCGCCAACGGTGCCGACTGGGGCGCCCAGAGCTGGCAAGACTTCCAGTCGTCGATCCAGTCCCTCGGCGACAAACTCATTCAGCGCATCGGTGGCAATGGCACCGAAGGCGGCGACCCCGGCAACGGCGGCGGCGGCGACAACTGTGAATGGGCCGGTCACTGCGAGGGTGCCAGCTGCTCGACCGACGATGACTGCTCGGACCCGTGGTACTGTGTCAGCGGGAAGTGTGGCACCGACTAAACCCAACGGCTGACCAAACCAATGGTGAAGAGAGGGCGCGAAGCGTGAAAGAAGGAGTATTTTGTATAAGGGAAGGACAAAAAGCGCGACGAGGAAGGATAATAAGCCTCTAATGTAGAAACGCCAACTGTAGTATATAAACATTCACATATAAACAGTATATACGTCTCCCTTCTTCTCTGCAACCGCATCGTCCTCACACTTTTCCACCTGTGACCTGGTAACCGACCTTCTTCCCACCTGATCCGAAAGTTTTAACGTCTGACGATGTGTCGTCACGTTTAACAGAAGTGCTGCGTTTGATATTATCAACACAGGTGCACAATCGTAACCTCCGGTTCTTCCAAGTTCACGATTTCGTTACAGAATCAGCATGATTGGCCGTCGAGGATTATTATCCTGACAAGCCTGCTGAAAGCAAGGACAACAAAAGATGAAGAAGAGGGCCAAAATGGCGGCATGTTTCCCGGAACTCCAATGCACCGGAAACAAAACAAGAAAGCTGGCAAACCCCGACCACTGACAGAATCAATCATCCTCCCCCAATGGTCACACATGCAATGGAAGAGGTCCGATAATGGGTGCCATCAAAATGACCTTTCCTTTTCCCTGGCATCTGGAGTTCATACCTTCTCCCCGTGACGCTGCCATATTCCCTGTCTTCCGAGCTCCTCGATTCCCTCATATCCTCCAGATTCACCACCCTTCTCTTCATTTCTACCGCTGGCAATCATCCCCTCTCCTCTTCCTTTCATCGCTCCCAAAACGAACCGAGGAAGTATCATAACATCAAAAAGAGACGTTGAAGAACCCCCGCTGAAAATGAGAATGCCTTGCACTCCATCAAATCTTCCTTCGTAAGAGAGAAAGAGAAGACCCCTTAAGCGCAGAAGCAGTTGCCCTCGCAGCTCTTCATGAAGTCATTGTGGAAGCCAGTGACATCGCAGTAGGCGCCAGCATTATCTGCCAGGCACAGGTCGGACATCATAGCCGACTTGCACTGCGGGGTGCCCGCGTTGGCGGCAGCAGCCGAGGCACTGGAAGTGTTGCTAGAGGACTGGTTGGTGTTGGAGACCGGCACGGCAACGACGCCGTTGGCGAGGAGGAGCGCAGAGGCGCTGGCGATGAAAGCGATGAGCTGTTGGGCGGTTAGCAAAAACGTTCGTGGTTGACTTGATGGAGATTTGATGTCTGATGAAGAGGATAGGATGGTTGATGATCATGCCTCAGAGCGGTGACCAATTGCGGTGGGGCGGTAAAGGGGTTGGGGGTTTGTTTGGATATGACGTGCCTTCATGTTGACTTGGTGACTTGATGGATTCAAGGATCTGAAGTGATCGGCGTACGAGAGGACCTGTCGATCCTTGGCGGGAGGGATGAGGTTCGGTGCAGCTTGTGGAAAGAAAAGAAGGAAGGCTGAGATGCTAGGTTTTGAGATGGTAGATTTTTGAAAGGTAATGGTTGACGGCGAGTTTCGGTTTTCGGTTTGGGTTTGAGTCCAACGGTCGGGAACGCGTTTTATTTCCGGGGAAATTTTTCGGGGCCTCTGTTTTTATTCAGGGACGGGCGCGGGGCTTTGAAGGACAGGGCGACTGTTTTAGCGTCCCTTTTTCGGGATGAAAGCCACGCGTGCGAACGAGCCAGGTATGTAACGAGCGTGTGGGAGGGATGGCAGAAAAGACCAAGGCTAGCTAGCCTGCGGAGAATGCGAACCAGGAACACAAAGACGACGGGACCACACCCCTCGGAAGTTCGCGCCAACAAAGGTTGGGAAGGGTGGATGTCCAGATATGTATGGATACGTCTGTGTTGGTCTGTACAAGTCCGAATCTGCACGGCGCTCAGCCTGGAATGGACGAGGGCGTTGTCGAGGGGTAGGATTTGTGGTGGCGAACGCTGTGAAGCTGGGGCGTGTGAGTTTGAGGGCGTGTCGGTGTTGGCGGAGCAAGCCCAGGTCCCAGGGATCTTGACCGGCTGGCCGCGACAATGGGATGCAACGACAAATATGAACTCTCGGCGAGGATGGGGACGAGGGGAGGAAAACCTGGGCGCCGGGAATTGGGGGAGGATGGATGGAGATAGCACACGACAGATCAGGAATGGGGGCGGACACTGGGGAGACAATGGGGAACGCGGCCGGGGTCGAGGCGGAGGGGATCCCGGCTTCGAGTCGGCGATCTGCAGTGATTTCCGCAAGGAACGAGTGCTAAACTCGGAAGCAGCGGACGGGCTTCGTTGGGGAGTGTTACATTGAATGAAATTCCAAATGGTTGGCGAGCCAAGCGAGCCTGGATGTCCAGGTCGGCAGGTCGGAGTTGTGGAAAAGGGGTCAGAGGTGGAAGCAATGCAATGCAAGCAATTGAAGCGTCGTTGGCCCCCTGGCTGTGAACTTGTGCAGCTTGTTGTCTCGGGACTCAACCGCAAATCGAAGATAAATGGGGAGAGAAGAGATGCAATCCATCCACCCCCAGGTGGGACACAACTTTCCAGCTGAGCTCAGACCCGTTTCAATTTTTGGCACCATCAAAATAGCAATCATGTCTCACTTACAAGACAAGCCAACTGTTCTTTCTCCTTCCAAGTTTTCCCAGGTTGGCATTTCTCTCCTCCGCCGCTCTTTTTTGCGCCCATAACCGGGCTGCAACAACGCGTCGATAACTTGCAGAGCGAGAACAGGCTGTCCTCCGCTCCGTTCCCAATTCATCAAAAAAACCATTTCCGGCATCTTGGCTGGATGGCCCAGAAACCGAGAGACCCAGGGTTTCCGGCGGTTGAGCCAATCAGACCAGAGGGTCCCCGCAACACCGACGGCCGGTCCAGTGTCCATTTAGGGGAACGATCTTCACCACACAGGGTGTTGGACAAGAACAACGGGAACTGGGACTCTTTTTGGGGCTTTTGGCTTTGGTGGCCCCGGTGTTCCAACAAAACATCGAGCCATCTCCTCTTCAACCCACCCGTTTCTTCAAGATGTGGGAGTTCGTTCCCCCATCTGCGACAACAATAAGCCACCGAATCAGACGACGTCTCGGAGCCCGGAGAGGAAGGCAAACCCGCGTCTTGCTCCCACAACGTCACCCAATCCCCGTTTCAAATACATAGTGTCTGTCAATTTATCCATACTTCCGACCATCCGACAAACTGGGTCTGGAAAGTGCAGACCTTGCTAGGGGAAAAGGTTGAAAGCTCCCACATGCCGGCAACCATCATGGCTTTTCGGAACCGTGCCGTCTTTTTCAAATTTCGAGTCGCACACACCACACACGGATGAACGGCTCGATGACGGGCCTACGTTAGTGTACATACATACACTAGAGCCAAGTTCGCGAAGAGCGGGCATATATTGTGGCTTCTTTTCTCCCCTTCTCTCGTTTCCTATCCTACTCGCTCAAGCGGACGACGAGTGCCTTAGTATCGGGGAAATAAGACCACCCGATATCCCTTTCTTCCTTTTCTTCCGTTTTCTATTAATACCGCAGGAGAAACCAGGAACCACCTGTCCTCGTGGCATGCCATGCAGTAGCCCAGGAGTAACACCGGGAGCCAAGCTCCGTCCGTCCCCGATCGTCGCTGTGGCTCGAGCGTGGTTAAACGCACCGTGCCCACTGCATCGTTAGGACGTCGTTCCTTGCAGCGGCTTCATTTGGACCTTTGATGAGATTAATGAGAGGACAGCCTCGGCGTTCGAGATGCCAGAACACAACGTGGGCTTCGGCTCAAGTTCTCCATAGAACACACGTCATTTTCCCCAAAGGTCACTCCGTTCCTCGCTTCCGTGCTCCTAATTCAGGCTTGGCATCCGTCGGTCTGTGATCTCGAGACAATTGCGGCTTTCCAGGGGAGGATCTCGGCGAGCAAGCAAGTGTTCCGGGTTAACGGTTGGCTACCGCACAGGAGGTTGAAGGCCCACGCCCTGTGTCACCGCCATGAACCCGATCCGAATCATTATTTCCTGCGGTGTCCACACTACCGAGTTGTACAGGCTGCTCTTGAGGCAAGTGGAGAGCTTCTGCATATCATGATGGCGGTCCGATGACCATTGTAATCCACATGTCGTTCATACACTAAATGCAAGGTAATACTTTCCCATATCGTTGCATTCCTCTTGAAGCGTACGATAAAGGGAGGGGTGCACTGTATCGACTTCTTGTAATTCCACAGAACCGGCAGATTCCCGGCTCAAGAACACCCCCAATGCCCTTCTGACTGCCTTAGGGAGATGATTTTGTAAGCACGTCTGTTAAGCTACACCTACAACACCTCTGTGTAAAACCTCTTTGTCAGGCCCCCCGCACAAACAACCTCGCCCCTCGGTGAGTTATGATATATACGTCATATCTGTAGCTTCGCCAATTGCTGAAGCCACAACATCGGTCCTTGTGTAAACGAAAACCACGCGAGAACTGCCTGGTGCCGTGCAGCTGAAAGAGATTCTAGACATCGAAGGGTATAAAATTTATCTGTCAAGGGACTCGGCGCTTTGCTACGCATGGCCCCCCGAATTCCCTCTTCTTCATTATCATCTTTGGCAGTGTGTGAATTAGTGCCAAGATTTCCGTCGTCTCAACTCCCACCCCTGCACACGAGACAAACACCAACGTCACTGGCCACAATGCTAGGATGCCTGTGTCATAAGGGACTCCGGAACTCACCTCGCCCATGGGCAACTGACTCGAAACACCAGAGCAACCGGAGCCCTTCCACCGCCGCGATGAAGGTGTGATTAATCATGACAGCAGTCGTAGAATGAACAGAATAGCTCCCATGTCATGTATAATTTGAGCACTTACATCATCCGGAGTGCTCGCCGTCCCCCCCCTTCTTTGCTCCCAACCTCCTCTAGCTAGTTTACCACCAAGGCCAGACCCAAGACACACACGTAGAGATTAGAGAGACATTACAGACTACATCACACCATGGGCGCCGTCACCAAAGTTTGTTCAGTGCTCCTCCGCTTCGGCCAGCTTGCCAGCAGCGCCATCGTTCTCGGCCTCTTGAGCCACTTCTTCCACCGGGCGCGGAGCGCCGGCGCCCCGCACCCTAGCGGCCGGCTAATCTACACGGCGGTAATCGCTGCCCTGTCGATTCTAGCCGCGTTGATAACCATACTACCGTTCGCCTTCTCGTTCTGGGCCTTCCCGGTCGACTTTGTGTTGTCAGTCGCGTGGTTGGTGGCGTTTATTGTGCTGGAAGCGGTACGTTTCACTCGGAATCGTCTTTCTATTTGCTTGCTGCAACCTTTTGACCTAATAACTTGACGTTGGTGACCCTAAGAAGAAGAAGAAGCGGCTAACAAGATTCGCCATAAGCTGACCGGCTTGCACACGTGCCGGTCTGGCTGGTTTAGGGGTTATTGGGGCTTATACTGGAGCAGAGTGCGCCAGACCGGTCTACGACCGGGAGGAGGCCGGTTGAGAAGATGGGCGGGTTGCGCGGCGTGGCGTGCCGTGATAGCCTTTTGCTTCATTGCCTTTGTTCTATATCTAATTAGCGGCATCTTGGTGAGTTACTTCTCGGTCGTCCCGCAAAGCTCTCCCGCTCCCGTCCCCGACTAACTGTTACTACTCAGGGCATCTACCGATCTCGCAAGAACCGCCGGTATGTATTTCACCAGTCACACTATTACCCCCCTCCCCTCTGCCTCAATGGACCCAAAAGAGGAATCCAGGCGGACATTAACGTGGGATACAGACACGACAGGCACCACTATCAAGAGACCGTCGAAACTCGAGAGAGTGCCCCCGCTGGTGTTGGCGCTGGCGTCCCGATTGGCTCATCGGGACGCGGTAGTGGCGGAGTGACTTATACATAAATTGTCGCCCAGTAAGGCCGGCGTGGTTAGATGTGTTTCGTGGTTGGGCGGTGATTCTTGATCGCGGTGTTCACTAATTAAGCCCGGCTACGAAACTTGGATCTGGACGGCCCAATCATCATTTTCGATGGCCGAGCCAAACCGCGGCGTGTTATATGTGTGCGGAGAAATGCCTAGGTATTCTCGTATTAAAACTGGAGAGGTGAAGGTGATCTGTGCTGATCTGTAGGATTCGGTGTTAACCTTAAATCGATAGTGTCGATAGTGTCAATAATGCTTGTTATTTGATCCGGTCGTATAATTTAAGTAGGTAGTTATTGACCATACCATCCAACTATTGGGCTAATTTTTAGTAACTAATAACTTTAATATACTTTGCCTGTGTGACATACGTCAAGAATTCGAGAATTCTTTACTTTGCCTACGGGTTTAGTTTGGATGAAGCCGCTCGTGTGTATGAATCACAACTTCGAGGAGATTGGCACAATCCGGACACCCATAGACGCACTAATCGGAGCAAACCCTAAAATCAAAACTCGAGTGGCACCCGTTTCCCAATGACAGTTGTGTAGAAATGTACATACACCGTATTACGCCCTACCAACAAAACAGAATTTAAACTACACCACAGCAAAACACGCTGGTCTGGCTGCTGCTTCCCTCCGCGGCCACCCATGACAAAACACCAACTGGCAACCATTCAGGGGTTGACCAATCCATCATGTACCCAACCCACCCAACAACTCCGCCTCCACCCGTCCCATGCTTAGACTTTTCCTCCCTACTCACTATTCCTTTCTGTATCGTCCTGTTGTTACTTTACAATCAGGATAGGAGGAGACAAGTGCCGGTTGCCGACTGGCCTGAACCTGGACCCCCCTTACCGCAACAAACTCCCACCCAAAAACCCATCCGCATCCCTATTCACAATCGCATCTACGTTTCTCTTCAACCCTTTGACCAACCGCCTCAGCTCCAACAGTTCCTCCGCCTCCGCCGACATCGCGTTGGCAGCCCTAGCACTAACCGGTGCCGGCGCAAGCTGCGCAAGGCACTCATCCGCGCGCGCAAGAAGCTCGCTCACCCATGCACCCATGACCCCATCCCCATTGCCACCGCCGTTCGCGACACCCAGTCCACCGGCCGGTACCGCGCCTGCAGCACGGCGCTCCACCTCCCGAGCCCACGCCTCGACCGTCGCGGCGATCCACTGCACGACAGCCTTGCGGCGGCGACCGGTGAAGGGCGACTCCTGCGCATCTAGCACGTCCTCGAGCACCTGCGCGACGAGAGCATGCGGAACGCCCAGGTTGAGGAACACATGTACCGGCCAGCATGGGTTAGCGCCGATGGACGCGTCCTGGCCGTTGTTGATGGCGTACTTGCACACTTCGGGGAGCAGCGCGTCCACGGGGAATACTAGACTGTCGAGCGATGTGCGGTGGGCGATGATTTGGATCTGTTGTGACACAGCTTCGTAGGGTAGACCGGGCTCGCCTGTGAGGGGTTGTGCGCCCTCGGGAAGGGGGCGACCGGCTTGGATGAGCTTCCAGTGTTCCTGGCGCTCTTCGTTTTGGAAGGAGGTCTGCTCGATCAGGCGCAGCCAGGTGTCCATGATGACACGGGGGTTATGGTAGTCGGCTGCATGGTAAATGAGCAGACAAATGTCAAAGTAGGCCGCTTGGTCGGCGTACTCGTTGTAGAGCTGAGAATATGCAAGTTAGTAACGGCATAGACACGATATGAATAATGGTGGGGAGGGAAAAGGAGAAAGAAGAAAACTACTTGCCTCTGTGACACCCTTCAGCGGCCCGTCCAACCTCTCTTCAATGTCGGGAAGTTTCTCCCGAGCAATCCGTGAATCGGCCCTGAGACGCTCGAGCAAATCATCCTGGATATGCGCAATTTCGAGGAGCTCCGTCACCTCGTGGTTGAGGAGCTGCTGTTGTTGCCGGGACACGCCGATGGTGTTAACACTGGCGTTTGCCTTGGCGCGGCTGAGGAGTGTGATGCGGTCCTTGATCCCAATGTTGAGGTCCGACTTGGCGAGTGTGGCCTGGACCTGGGCGGCTTCAAAGAATCTGTTCCGGTGAGTGTAAAAGCGGCAGAGCAGCTCGGCGTGTTGATAGTCTGTCTCCGCCAGCCGCTGTAGGTAGGTGATGACGTGTGGCGAATCGATAGACAAGAGCCGGTCAGTCCAGTTCTTTTGGATGTACCACTCGTAGAGGTCGAAGTGGAAGACCTCGTCGCTCGAATCATTGACGACATTGTAAGCCTCGGCACGTTTCGTAGCGGCAAGAGTGAGCCGCCCATCGATGATCTCGGGTTCACCCGCAAACGCAACCTCGAGCCGGTCGAGCACGTCATGGATTAGGGTGTAGCAAATCTTGCGTTCGTCAAATGCCTTCTTGCGTGTGTCATTGGGCGGCTTGCCGTCATTAACCCAAGTCAAGGCTGTGTTACCGCGATCCTTTTCTTGGGCGACCGTCAAACACAACTGAATGGCGCCGGCGTAGTAGTTGAGCTGCAGGTATTGCTCGACGGCGCTCCCGAGGTTAGCGGGGGTGAGCGTACCCGCGACTTCTTGAAAGAGTCGCAAGCTCTCGGCAAGGAGAGTGCGTAGGGCGTTGGGACTCTGGACCTGCTCGCTGGCGCGCTGCAACTGCTCTTGGGCCTTGAACGTGACGACATCGTCGGGCGAGCAAAAGCTGCCGCACCGACGCCTCAGGGCATCAGCAACGGTCTCGACGTTCGCGCCGCTGGCGATATTGCGGTTAACAATAGCTTTGACTAGAACTTTGGCAAGCTCCTTGCCGGGGGTTTGAGAGAAGAGCTGCTCGTATGTTAGGTTGCGGAGGTGTTGCTGCGACGTTGCGTCAAGGCGCGCGTAAATGTCCGAAACACGCTCATCAAACAGCATCAGGACGAACGAGATGCCCTCGGAAACGCTCTCCATTAGCTTCCGCAAGCCGTGCAAGGCTTGGTGTTCCTTTTGGTTGGCAATCTCTTCTTTCCGGTCGAAAGTGCGGTCGGACGGTCCCGAAAGGCCCTGGATCGTGCTCTTGTTCGCCTCCAAAAAGTTCCGCAGGCGTTCGATGGTCTCTTGGATGATGACAAGTTTTGACGCGGGAACAGTCGAAGAGACGGCCAGGGAACCCTTCGCCTCAACCTTTGTAGCGACGACCTTAGACTTCCAGACCGTGCGGACGAGCCGGGTAAGGTAAAGCGCCAGGGCGTCGTGGCGGGAGGACAACCTCACAGAGTCGGAAAGAAGCTGTTTCCCGTCGGACTCCGTCAGTCTCGGCTGACCACCGTAATCAACGAAAGCTAGGCGGGCAAGGTTTTCGATCTTCGGGTCTGCCACCCGCCCAACCCCGCTACGTGCGTCGCCCCCCTGCCCACACGCAACGGCCAGGGCAGTCGAGATCGTCTCAACACGGCCATACTGCTTGAGAAACGCGCGCATCTCTAACTCGAGCCCTTCTTCCCCAGAGCTAGTCCTAATAGCGTTGGCGAAAATATCGACGAGCCTCCTCCGACGGACGATATGCACACCCGTGTTGGTAAGCACGGCGAACTCGCCTGGAGCGTCGTCGAACTGCACCGCAAGTTCATTGCCGAATCCTAGGGGCTGCTTCGAGGCGGAGAAAGGAGCGGTCGTCATACCAACTTCAAGGACCCGGCTACCCTCTATCAACTCGATCCAAGTTCCCTGCTCGAAATACTTAAGTGCCGAGGCAGGCGAAAAAGCCTTGATCTTGGCTGTATCGGGGGCGGACACAAAAAGGATATCTGAGGTGGGATATTTTCGGACGACGTCGAAGAAGTAGCCAGGCGCAAAGCGGTTACCGAGGGCACTAGCCTCGAGAGCTCGAGAAGTCTTGTCTAGCGCTCCGTCGGGCGTTGTCCCCGCCACAACTCCACGGCGAGCATCCGGCTCGGGGGGAGGGAATTTGATGAACTGGAGTTGCATGCTCTGTGGGGCAAGGCTGGTCGAGCCACCAATCGTATACGATGCGGAGCTCGTGGCGCTGAGGAACAGTCGACATCCGGTATCTGTGAGTGCCATCAGATGGAGTTTGGACGCTTCTGTTGCCGGGATAGGGCTGAGAGAAACAATGCTAGTCCGGTCTGTGAACAGAGGCGAACTGTCTGCCATGTGTGCAAAGTCACGTAGACAACTGGTCTTGTCCTTCTCGATGACTCTCGTGAGTTTCTCCGGGCTTTCTATGTGGTACGTGCGGATCGTTGAGCGATTAGACAGGGAGTAGAGGAGGTTCCGAGTATCGTCCACAGCGAGGGTAACGAGCCCTTCTTGTTGCCTCTGGCCAAAGGGAAGACCCGCAAGAGGTAAACCTGGTACAACGGAGGACCACCCCTGATGTGTGTGGTTGATCTTGCCACACCTGCTGGAGAACCATCTTTCTTCTTGTTGATAAAACAACTCGTGTATGTCGGTGTCGGTGTCGCCGCCAAGGAAGATTCGGCCTGACGCGGTGCCGACAATGTGGCTCACATCGCTGCTCCCACGGTGGACCGACATCTTAGTTTGGTACAATGCCACTGACCTGGACCCCGAAGGAGTGGGGGCCGCGGAGACACCAAGCAAGGTGATTTCGGTGGATGTCGCGACTACAAGGATATGCGTAATCGTGTCCACGAACACCCCTTTTTTGGGTGGAACAAGGGCGACGGCGGTAATAGTGTGGGTGGCTTCCTCATAACCAATGAGCTCGGGGTTGGGGTGGGTGTAATCCCAAAGGAAGAGGGAGTCGTCGATCGCGGCCCAGGCGTAGTTGATGCTCGGGAACAGGCCAATCTTGGTGGAAACCGCGCTTTCGTTGAGATACGTGAAAACCTTGTCCGGAATGGGATACGTCGAGGTCTTCAGAAACGGAGCCCATGCGGAATCCGGGTGTTGGATCGAGTAGTCCGATGATGCGCCGGCTGCAAACTCTCAAGGTCAGTTGTCCGCAAGGATAGATGGAGGGGAGCAGATGAAAGAGACCAACGTACGCCTGCAGTAGGAATCAAGATCTGGATAGCTCTCATCTTGAAGCAGGGTCTGGTTGACGACCTGCGCAGCCTTGACGACGGGAGGAAGGTCATCGCGCAACTGTGGCGGTGGAAGCATGCCAGTAGCAATATCCTGCTGCCCTGCTGCCATGGTACTCGTAATAGATACTGGAGCGGACCCCGACGCCCCATTTGTGCCCGCGGTTGAAGGTTCGTTGAAATTGAGTCGTCGTCGCACCGTGTTCGGGCCTTGCGCTGGTGTGTTGATAAATGCGCCGGGAATCGGGCGCGCAGGCGTGACGGGGTTCATGGTGGGCGATTTGAGGGGCTCTGGTGAGCCGAAATCGTGAGAGGTGAAGCCGTGATGTTGTTCTTGTGATAGGTAGGCAGCTTGATTAAGTTGATCGTTAAATCAATCGTTGGTTGTGGCGAGAGGTTGGGATGGGAACGATGAAAGCTCCCCGCCTCGCCTGTCGATGCGGAGTCGACTTTTTGAAGTTCGGAAGTCAGAACAATTGCATCATCAAAGTGAGCTTCTTTGAATAAAGCTTTGTCACTCACGCCCGGGCGTCCAAGACTGGTGCGAGAGCGTGATGCTGAGGGTGCGGAATGCTTTTGCGCTGTGATGGCCAAGGAAGCCGGGCACAAATGGCGGTTCGTGAGCCGTAAACAATTTTTGGAGAACTGGAGTCGCCAAACCAGGCCAGCTCTGACGCGCCAACGCGCCGGGGTCGTCAAGCTGCAGCGCGCTAAGCTGCATTGAGCGCGGTTCTGCCACCGCCTTTTATTTGGGGCACTCCAAACGTCCATCACCTCCATGCCTCAAAGCACGCGACACCCCGGGAATCAACTTTTTGCAGTGGCCAGTTTCAACACATTTGATTGTAAATTCATTATGAAATACCGGGGTTTGTATTGCACGCCTTCAGGACCCCGAATATAGCTAGCTAGCCCGCCGTGCCTCAACAGTCCTTATCAATTAGTAGCTTTAGTAGCTGGTCGTTGTACACATCCTCGACTCATGCCTTCGTCATACTCTGTACACTCCTTACACTCCATATCCCGCTCACTGCTGCTTCTTGGCATCTCTCGCAGCTTTCCGCAATGCCCGAGTGCGAATATCAACATGCATCCTCCGGTTGAACCAGATGGTGATCGCACTGGTAGTGCCCACGGTGGTTCCAATTACCCACTTGAAAGCGGCATGGGACCACCACGGCGTGTACGTGTTGGGAAACTGCTCGGTACCAGACAGGCCAATCTTGCTCAGAGCCGAGCGGACAAACTGCTTCGGGTTGGGGATCAACAGGCTGGTGCGGCGGATCTTGCTCATGGCTGTGGTGACCAAGTAGCTGACGACAAGCTGCACATCGACACCCTGAGGCTTAAGTTCCGAGGCCAGCGAGCTGCTCCAGTGCTGAAGGAAGGCCTTGCTACCACTGTAGGTGGCGAGATACGGAGTGGGCATGACGCCAGCGAACGAACCAACGGTCAGGATCAAGCCCTTCTTGCGCTTGGCCAGGATAGGTGCGACCACCTTGGTAGTCTTGAGGGTGCCGAGGCAGTTAATGGTCACGATGTTCTGGAGCTCGTCACGGCTGGTGTCGAGGAATGAAACGGGGATGCTGTGGCTCTGGCCGACGTTGTTGATCAGGATACCGACGTCAAGATCCGAGACTAGCTCCGCAAGGCGCTCGTAATCGGCGTCGTTGTCTTGGGAGAAGTCCATGGACAGTGTCTTGGATTTGAAACCACTCCATCTTAATTCTAGTTCGCGGGCGAGAGTGTCGAGCTTGGACTGCGTGCGGGAGACGAGGACAAGGTTGAATCCCTTCGCAGCCAGCTGTTGCGCAAACTCCTTGCCGAGACCATCGGATGCCCCGGTGATCACAGCCCAGGTGCCTTTCTTGCCGTACTTGCGGAGCTGGTTCCACGGGAATGGTTAGAAAAGCCCCAATGTTCACGGTAGATTCATGTGGGATTAGACATACATTGGTGCCACTGAGAATGAAGCAATTCAGCAAAAGCTGGAGGAATGACAGTGCTTTCGAGACAACGTAAAGGGCCCCAACACCAGTAAGAGCCCACTGGCCGGCCTGCGGAATCGAATTCCAAAGGTCCACGGCCCGATCCAGGGTTTCTTGAATGTTGCCGTTGAACGCCATCGTGTTTCGGTTTCCCGTACTTGAGAACGGTGACAATGCCTCGAGGTGACCAATGTTGCGGATGTAGGTCGCAGCACCGTGTTGATGACGGAGGCTGCGCTGGCCCAAAAAAATGTTGGGGAGCTGCTCTTAGAATCAGGGGCCTGCTGGTGGGGCGTAATCCCAGAAGCATTGGCCAACACGCTGACGGTCCACTCGGTAGTGGTTCAACGCGACACCACAACGCGCTAGCGTTGACTTAACCATTCACATGTCGAAGTTCGCAAGTCAGCGCGTCTCGCACAACAAGTACGCTTCATCTCGACTTCATCGGACCGTATCGGGGTAGATTTCTGCGACACCCAGCCACTCCTACACCCTCACAGCGATGGACAAACTCCAAGAATTCCTTCCTTCGGGGGAGAAGGGCTATTTGCCCTACTACTTATTCGTGGTACGAGACGAGCTCTCAACAATTTGAAAACCCGTCGAAGATATCCTAGCTAAATTCTTTTTCGATCTCAGGTCTCCGTCGTGGCGATGGGCAACGCCGTTCAAAATTACGCAACCCTCCACTACACACGCCGGATTTACAATGGGCTCTTCGTGACAAACCACTCGTTGCCCCCTGCCACCGACCGTTTCAATCCCGAGGATAGCACCAACATCATCAAGCCGGCCTCGTCAACGGGCAAGGACGCGGAGAAGGCCAAGGACCAGGTCTCCCCGCTCGCGGCCCGCCTGTTTGGGATGTACACATTTGCTGCGGGCATCATCCGTTTCTATGCCTGCTACCAGCTCGAGAACCCCAGCTTGTACCAACTCGCCATGTGGACACACATCATCGCCTCTGTCCACTTCACGTCTGAGCTGTTGGTGTTCAAGACCATCAAGTTTAACGGGCCGCAGGCGCTCCCGTTCCTAGCCGGATACAGTGGCGCGATTTGGATGTACTTGCAATACAACCACTATGTGCAATAAACGGTATAGGCTGGAAAATTGAGGTGTATCGCCGATACCTACTCATATTGTTGTTCCCGCCTTGATTATCTCTTACTCAATACTAGGCAAGGTCCTTAGGCTAGCTAATGATAATTGATTTTCCGTTACAAAAGCCAATCAGGTGTGTCCTGCATCCATAATCAGTTCAGAAGCCTACGATACAACTCGCCACCGCAATCCTTCAGCCGCGCAGCGGCCTGCTCGGGAGTGATGTCCCGCTGTGGTTCGGCCATCAGCTCGTATCCGACGAGGAACTTGCGGACAGTAGCCGAGCGCAGGAGCGGTGGGTAGAAGTGCATGTGGAACCAGCTAGTTTCGGCCTCGTCCTCGGTGCAGTCGAGTGGTGCTTGGTGGATGCCAGAGCCTGGATCATGTCAGTACGGTGAGCTACACCCCTGCCCAAAACAAAAGGGATCACCTACTGTACGGGAAGCTGGTCTCGAATAAGTTGTCGTATCGTCGGGTGACCTCCTGCACTGCCTCCGCAAACTGCACGCGCTCCTCGTCCGTCAAGTCAACCAGTGCGCGCACGTGTCGCTTGGCGATGATGATGACCTCAAAGGGCCATACAGCCCACCACGGGCAGACTACCAAGAACCCATCGTTTTGCCACACAATGCGCTCTTTTTTCTCCATCTCCAACTTGACGTAGTCTGCAAGCAGATGGCGGCCATTTTCGGCCCGGTACCGGGCCATCTGCGTAAATTCCTTGCCCGGCTCCTCAGGCATGGTGCTGGTTGTCCACACCTGGCAATGAGGGTGCGGGTTAGAACAACCCATGGCGGCGCCCTTGTTCTCGAAGATCTGCATGTATCGGAGCTGATTTGTGCTTGGTGGCTCGACTTCACCATTAGGGTTGGTAGGGATCCGGGCTAACGTCGCCTCCGCTGCTGGCCGGAGCGGATGTGTCGCCGATAAATGGCTTCCATAAATGCGAGTCCAGGTTTGGACCACTGGCAGGATCTCCGAGACGGTCATGTCAGCAAGGGTGACGTCGTGCTTCGGTGAGAAGGTGAGCACGTAACACCGGCCCGTGACGGGTTGGGCTTGGAGGAGAAGCGAAGCGATATCATTTTTGTCGGTGGGCTCAGGGTGGTAGTCCTGCTGCTGCTCCTTGACGGCACTGTAGTCGTTGACGAAGACGAAGGTGTCCTTGTATTGAGGGTTACTGTCTCCCTGGGCACGTTTGTTTCCGGGGCAAAGGTAGCACTGGAATTGGTGTAAGCGGTACTTCATTCAAGGTGAGTTATCCCACATACCTTGGGGTCGTACGCGGGAAGCACATTCTTGGACGGTGCCTCCTGCTGGCCTCTAGTTCTGGGTTAGCATTGGCAATGCAATTCATTAGCCCTGACCTAGAAACTAACTGCCAGGGGCGTTTGGTGCGATGAGGCGACACCAAGAGCCAAGACCCGGTCAACGGGTTATATCGGCGATGCGAAATGTCATCCAGAACCTGGTCCGGCATCTTGACGGCCGAATTCACCAGGTAGCGAACTGTAGGGAAATTAGAAACTCCCAATCTAATTAGAACGGAAACTTAACTAGAAAATACCGCAATTGGGAACTCCGGATTCACCAAAACTTTCTATCCTACGCGTGGGCTGCCCACGTGGGAGTTGATATTGTAATTGTGCAACCGCTGAGTCGCTTAAAATGATGGACGCGGGGTTTGTTCGGGACTTTCTTCGGCCTTGTCCCGGCTGTATTTTGGGGCGCCGAAGCAGAAAAGCAGGTTTCTATACAGAGACAGAAAATCAATGTGTTGGCCCGGGCTCTTCAAATTTAAATGCCGGACCCCTCCAAGGTCGAACGTCAGCTAGCTTTTGGGCCATGCGAAGATATGAGGAGGCCGACGTCCATGCATTTCACCTCACAATGAGCAAAGGGGATGCAGGGTGCGTGCACGTTCTTTGTACTAGCAAAACCACTTATCGCACGGATGAGTACCTAGAAGCCTAGGTACCTTCCATTTGGAAGCTGACGAATAATCTTCACAAAGGAGCATTTAGTTTCGGCCCGGGGCGCAGGATGATCGAGATTCATCTACACTGGCATCCCTGGGAGAGAGGGCCTCTTGGAAACCAAACCCCCGCCACGATTTCCTTGCTGCCGGTGGAAGCAAACGCGGCCTATTCAGGGTTAGGGTTTAGCGTGTGCAACCTGCTTATTCGCCGGTAGATTCTCGGATGCGGTTCCCCGCAAACGTGCTGGGGCCACCAAGCACCCAAACTAAGAGTGGGAATCGCGCTCAAAGCGCTAGCGCTGGATCGCAACTCGACCACTAACGCGCACATCAATCGCCTTCTATTTCCATCGATTTCCAGAACGTCATAGAGGAAAATCATCAAAATACTCGTCGCGCCGGCGTCGTGTAGCTGAACGCGATTGAACCAGGCTTTCCTGGTGCGTCACCGGGACGCCGTTTGCGCGCCCGATCAATTCGCTCCCCGTCGCTTGCCGTGCTTGCTCGCCTTACCCCTGTCTGAGTTCGCGCTCCACTGGCGCCACGCGCCGGCCTGAAATGGGCGTCATCCGGAAGAAGATCGCGGCGAGGGGTGGTGAAGGAGGTGTGAAATACGTTTGCGATGTCTGCTCGGCGGATATCACGTCAACCGTAAGTACTTCGCCCGGTTTATCCCCTGTCCACGGTTCTGGGTCCCGGTTTGGGTTTCTCCCTGGCGCATCCACGGCGCATGTTCAGCGACCAGGGCAAGAACCTTCCGATCAGTACGCAAGTTAACAAAGTACTTGACAGGTTCGGATAAGATGCGCCCATAGTGCTTGCAATGAGTACGACCTCTGCGTTCAATGCTTTTCCAACGGTTCCGCCAGTAATGCCCACCAACCGGCAACACACCCGTATCGCGTGATCGAACAGAATTCCTTCCCGATCTTCGACCGAGAATGGGGCGCCGACGAAGAGCTGCTCCTCCTCGAAGGTGCCGACACCTACGGCTTGGGGTCTTGGGCAGATATCTCCGACCATATCGGTGGATACCGACACAAGGATGAGGTCCGCGACCATTACTACAAAGTTTATGTTGAGTCGCCATCGTTTCCGTTACCAAAGCGATGTAGTCCACACGATACCGAGCTCGCGAACGAGATATCCCGAGAGGAGTTCCAGTCTCGCAAAAAGAGGAGGATCGAGGAGCGGCGTGAAGCTGCCAAGAACGCGCCAGCTTTACAACCTAAGACGAAGCCGACAGCTAGCGTACCGTCTTGCCATGAAATCCAAGGCTACATGCCCGGTCGGTTGGAATTTGAGACGGAATACGCCAACGAAGCTGAGGAAGCGGTGCAGCTCATGCAATTTGACCCTGGAGATGGCATCAACCCTCGCACGGGCGAGCTGGAACCGGAGATGGAACTGAAGCTTACTGTCATGGAGATCTACAACTGTAGGTTAACGCAGCGAGCGGAGCGAAAGAAGGTCATTTTCGAACACAACCTGCTGGATTACAGGGAAAACAGCAAGCTGGAAAAGAAACGATCGAAAGAGGAGAGGGATTTGATTAATAAGGCCAAGCCATTTGCGCGGATGATGAATCAAGTGGACTTTGAGCAATTTTGCCAAGGTCTCATTGATGAACTCAACCTCCGACAAGCAATTTCGCAGTTGCAAGAATGGCGCAGCCTTAGGATCGGTGACCTTCGAAGCGGCGAGAAGTATGAGCAGGAGAAGGCGACTCGGATTCAAAAGTCCATACCCTTGGGATCGATGGATCGGGAGAGGTTGGCAACCAACCAGCGCAATAAGCAGCAACCACCACCAGAACCTCCAAGCGGCGCCGCGTTGTTGGTGGCACCGGAACTGCCTATCCGGTCGGCTGTCACCAACGGGACAGCGAACGGTGAAGGAACAACTGCCGCCAAAGGAGAACCGAACGGCCACCATGCAAATGGGGGTAGCGTGGTGGTTGCCAACGGCACCACCCCAGCGAAGCAGAAGCAGATGCCACAGCCAATTCCTGGGGTCCAACCCTTGCCACTTAGTCAAGACAATGCTCCTGATCTCCATCTGCTCACTATGGAGGAGGCGAAATTGTGCGAGACACTTCGCCTCCAGCCCAAGCCGTATCTCATGATCAAGGAACAGATATTGAAGGAGGCTGTAAAAGGCAACGGGAGTCTCAAGAAGAAGCAAGCTAAGGAGATCTGTCGCTTGGACTCGCAGAAAGGTGGGAGGATATTCGACTTCATGGTTAACGCTGGTTGGGTAGTCAAGGCGTGATTAGTGAATCCGCAATCTTTTGGAAGCAGCCATGCAAGAATCAATCAGGACCGCGGGAAAGGACTCGGTACTCTGGCGTTGGGGGCGGGGAATGGAATACCAAACGAATGGAACTAGGCGTTTTATTGTTTTAAAAGCCAAATATCTATTAAATGGCAATTTTTGAGCATGAAGGTGTGTCTTGTTAATGGCCTGTTGGCTGGAATGTGTGTGAATTGGTTCTGTGTTTACGCAATTCAGGGGTAAAGTCAACATGAGAACCGGGCAACCAGAGGATCCTGCCCCTCTTTTTCAACGAAAGCCACGAAAGCCCGTCCAACACCGTGTTGTCCACCTATGCTGAGAGGTGTGCTTATTGGTGCGGAGGGTATAAGTCGTGCTGGCCCCCCCTCTTCCCTCCTAAAAGTATTTAAACGCTTCCTTGCCGTCTCCGTTCTCATTTTCTCTTCTTCTCTCCCTTTCTTCTTACGACCCCCTCGCTTTTGCTTCGTTTATCTGTCTTCTATTGAAGCACAAACGACACTAATTGACTACTTGGACTATTGTTCAAGCCCCATTCATCATGTCGGGCAACACCGTCTACCTCGTCACCGGTGCGAATAGGGGTAAGCAGCCTTTTTTATTCCTGAGCAAGACCACCGAGACTCGTCGGCCATGCACGCCGTCGCGTAGGAGTCTCCTGACTCCTTTCCTATTCTAACCATCGCTATTCTAACCATCGACTATCTCTCCTTTATTTTTGATTCCCTTCTGCCGCCCTCTTTTCACCCCTGTCTTTCTCTTCTCGCGATCCCCTCTTCCTCCCCTCTTCCTCCCACAGCTGACCTTTGTTCTCGCGATTCCAATCACGACCACGGCCGGCAGCGCACATTTCTTTTCAAAAAGCTTCCTTCCCCCTTCCCATCCCGATCGCTTTACCTATAGACCTACTAAATGGCTGGCATATTGACGTATATTTTTTTTCTTGTCGCCACAGGCATCGGGTTCGCCCTAGTCATGGTCCTCCTCGTCCGCCCCAACACCACTGTCTTCGCGACGGCCCGCACCGCATCCTCGGCTGCGCCCCTGACCAACTTTCAGGGTACCGTCCATGCGACTAGCAAGCTTATCCCCGTGCTGCTCAACGAGGACGACACTAGTGGTGCGACCACGTCGGCCACGCTGGCGACGCGCCTGCGCGAGGAACACAGCGTCCAGAAACTGGACGTGATCGTGGCCAATGCAGGCGGCTCGCAACCCCCAGGCACGGTGTTGGACTCGGATCCTGTGGCGGTGATGAAGGACTTCGAGGTGAATGCGATCGGTCCGCTGAAGTTGTTCCAGGCGCTTTGGCCGCTGCTGGATGCCGGTAAGGAGAAGAAGTTTGTGTACATTACTAGTACGCTGGGGAGCATTGAACTTTTGCAGCTCGAGCAGCTCCCAGGGGTCGGATATGGGATGAGCAAAGCGGCAGCGAACTGGTTTGCGAAGAAGGTCAGCGTGGAGTTAGGAGACAAGGTGATTGTTGGGATCTTGCATCCAGGGTAAGTACTTGTGTAATATTGTCATATTGGGTTAGCCCGGACGGTGTTTGCCCTTCACCGCATGCTCTTACTGTACAGGTACCGGAGACTAACGGCTGCGGATGTAGTTGGGTACGGACCGAACTCGGTCAAGTTCTTGCGGACTTAGTTGGACTCGAGCAGCCGCCGATGACGGTCGAGAAGAGTGCTCAGAGCGTTCTCGAACAAGTATGCTATAGCCCATCGACGAGATACTATTCTTGGGTGGAAATTTGAGTTAACCCGCATATCCCTATGTCTAGATTGACAACTTGACTAAGGAGAAGTCCGGCCAATTCCTGTCTTATTCCGGACAGGTTTTACCCTGGTAGTGGGAGCATGGCGCTTGGTGTGTGAAGGAACTTGATGGAGCCAGTAGGGGTGAAATTAGTTTTGGAAAACTCGACGCAATAGTTTCTCTGTCCGAGACCCTGAATTTAGTTCTACTCGAAATGTTCAGTAGTCGCACATTATCGTTATCACAACACATGAAGCTGTTCATCCGAAGCTGGTCGCAATCCTATGTTGAAGGAGCGAGCTTTACCGCAGCAGCCCTTGCGGGCTTCAAATTCTCCCGAGCTCCCAGACAACGCTCGGGAGCCTTCCCTTCTCTGGCGCAATGTATTTGGGAAGAACAGCTCTGTCTGAGAACCATTCACGGCCCCCACCTTTCACGGTACTGGAACATGTTTCAAGAGCCATGCGAGTCAGGATATTTCTCTGAGGGGCATCTGCACCGTCATAAGGTATCTGATCAATTGTAATAGCTCTGATTTTGAAGCCAGTGTTTCGGCGTGTAGTCATTGCTAATGGCCAAAGGTATGGAATATCGAGCTATGGCCATCACTCATTGCGGCTTGCTCATTCAATCTGGAGTGTCTGCATCTGATTCAAGTTCTGTCTCGCCCCTCGACCCCTGGCGCCACTTGCGACATGGCTGGCGGCTGGCCGCCAAAACTACGCCCAAGCCACAAAGAAGCAGAAACAGCGCCCCCTCAACCCCTCCAACAAGAGGACTCTGATTTGCAAGAGGTTCGGCCGGGTCGCGTGGATCAACCAACCACGATGTGAAAGTGGTTTAGCCGGGCGCGTGCGGGCGATCTGGGGATGCCAAAGCTAAAACCGCTGTCGGGCTGTCCTTGGTGGCCAAAGGGAGACAAATACGGATACACGTAGTTAATACAGCACATAGCTTTGTTCGCTGTTTAAATTGGGAAGTTTCGTTTGGAGGGGTCCTGCTCGACCCCCACCGCTCTCATAAGACAATTTGTCTCAGAGCAAGTCTCTAGATTTTCGATCTAGTCTCTGATTCAAGTCGAGAAGTGTTGCGCGTCGGGCCTCCACAGAAGGTGGCTTGGAACCTCTCGGGGGGCCGAATGCTTGGCTCCCGCGCTCTCCCAGGCTTGTTCTCAAGAATACTACACGTGGATATCAGCGACGACGCTCAACCTATCAAATCTGAAGATCCCCACAGGCCAAGAAACTGGGTAACGGTTGACATCACTCGCTTCCAGTTGGCGACCCGTGAGCCGTCTTCAACTCGTTCTTCACATTCCGAACTGTCCTGGGACGGAATCGGCTTGGGAATGCTTGGGACTGAGAGGCCGCATTCAAAGTTTACAGGCCGATCAAAGGTGTCGGGCTTCCGTGCAAGCAGCGAAGCTGAATACCTTATCGCGGTGGTCCCCTTTTAAACAACCAGCATGCACCATCCAAGCTGACTGGGCGCTTGGACAATCCTCTTGCGGAAGCCCCAGCCGGCCGCCCTGGTGGACCCTGTGTGCTTGTCCAACAAAAAGTGTCTTCACGATTCAAGCGGTACACGAGAGATACTCAGAAGCGCAAAGTTAAGGGGAAAATAATCGGAGACCTTTCAAAGACCCCAACAAATCTGGGGCTTGGCCAGGATTTTGGCCACTTGAAGGTGACGGTTGTGGGACATGAGCTGTCCCGGTTTCCGTTTCAGGGTGTTGCCAATGGACAATGAATGATCCACCCTGGGGCAAGGCAGGGGCCCCCGCATCCTTGTCCCGTTACTGGGCCAGAAGCATGTGGCGCCAAAGACCCCACAAGGAGCCCGGCCCGTTCGAGAAGACAGGCGCTTCCATTGAGAGCTCCCTCCTGCTTGGACCCCTTCCAGCCTCTCGGCCGACATTTTCTTCTTCCCTTCGGGAGAATCTACCTCTCATCAATCCTACCTCATTCTTCTGGCATACTGGCGCCTTGTGTTCTCGCCGCTGTTATTTTTCTGGTATTATTGCCTTCATAATTGTGTCGTGCAGAGTCCTTCAGCATCCCCCTACCATTCTTCTGTTTTGGTGGGGTTGGCCCCCTGTCATAGCAACCGGCTCAGCATCCTTTAAAGGCAGAAAAAGGACGAAATCTTTGTCGTCTCACACCTCGACATCTAGAAAACGAGGGGGTTGCTCTAAGAGAACCGCCGACAACCTCCCAATTGACGCCGAACTCGGGTGCTGCCCCTTGAGCGCATGCGCCTTGCCCGTTCTTTGGACGTTTACCGTCTCAGAACCGCTCGAACCCCGGCCCAAAATCGACACCACCCCCATCCTACACCACTTTTGAAGGCCGATCCTTTTCATCTGCAGGCCGCCGTGTCTTAGGCTTCGAGACTGGCCCTTTTCGTCCGATCACAACTCGATTCGCGGAGAGAACAACCGACGGGCACCGATCCGAACCATTCTCCCCATCCCGTGGAACCTCGTAACCGGCTTTTCAGCCGCACTAAACCTCACCACTTCAGTACATGTCGCACTCAAGGACTTTGCAATAATAAATACGAGCTTCCCTTGCCGATATCTATCACGAGAATCCCCCTTTCATCGAGAATCGAGCCCCCTTTATCCGCCTGGATCGACCTACCCGCGCACTGACGACCGGCGTCCTTCGGCTCCCTGGCATCGCCATGGAGACCGCATCGCAAGTTCTCAACCATGCTAACGAGGTGTACGCCCGCTCCGGCGGCGCTACTGGCGGCGACGCCAACCGTCCGCCAGCATTTAAAGCGATCGGCATCGGGCTAGCGGTTGGATCTGGCGCCTTCATCGGGACTTCCTTTGTCCTCAAAAAAGTCGGCCTGCTCAAGGCTAACGAAAAATACAACGAGGTAGCTGGCGAAGGGTATGGGTATCTCAAGAATTTCTACTGGTGGGCCGGCATGACTCTCATGATATTGGGGGAAGGGCTCAATTTTGCCGCCTACGCTTTTACCGACGCTATTTTGGTCACACCATTGGGCGCCCTTTCCGTCGTTATCACCACCGTTCTCTCGGCTATCTTCCTCAAGGAACGCCTCAGTATGGTGGGTAAGGTTGCCTGCTTTCTCTGCATCGTTGGCTCTATAGTCATCGTCATGAACGCGCCAGAATCGTCCTCGGTCGCCAACATCCAAGAGATGCAATCGTTTGTCATCCACCCAGCCTTCTTGACCTATGCCGGTGTGGTCCTTGTGGGCTCGGCGATCGTGGCGTTCTGGCTCGGACCAAAGTATGGCAAGAAGAACATGTTGGTATACATCTCTATTTGCAGCTGGATTGGCGGTCTGAGTGTTGTGGCAACTCAGGGGCTGGGCGCTGCCATCATTGCTCAGGCTGGAGGCACACCGCAGTTCAACCAGTGGTTTCTATATGTTCTGCTGGTTTTTGTCATTGGAACTCTTTTAACTGAAATCATCTTTTTGAATGTGAGAAGACCCCCACGTTCAAAACGTCACCATTTTGTGCTAATTGATAAACAGAAAGCGTTAAACATCTTTAACGCAGCCCTTGTCACGCCCACCTACTATGTTTACTTCACCAGTACGACGATTATCAGCTCAGCAATTTTGTTCCGCGGCTTCAAGGGAACTCCTACGTCGATCATTACGGTCGTCAACGGATTCTTGACCATCTGCTCGGGTGTTGTCCTCCTCCAGCTGTCCAAGTCTGCGAAGGACGTTCCCGACGCGGCCGTATTTACTGGTGATCTAGACCAGATTCACACCATCGCCGAGCAAGCACAACCCGAAACAGAGCCTAAAGCGGACGCTATCCGAGGAACAGCTGCTATTGTTAGGAGGTTGTCCTCCGCAAGGCAGAAAATGGAAATCGACGAACTCAAACGACTCCACGACGAGAAGCTCCAGGAAGGTCTTGCCCCGGTAAGCGAGGATGGCGCACCGCAGTACGAGTGGGATGGCATCAGACGCAGGAGGACCGGCACGTTTAGTTCACATAGGACCGGAACACCGGCGAGTACCAATCTTGCGCCCCCAACTCCCCACCCACCCCTGGGCTGGTCTCGTTTCCCGACCGACGAAGAGCTCGCCGAGGAGAACCGACCGCTCTCTCCAGGTCTCTCCAGTATCGTCGGCACCATCCGCACCCGCGCCCGCAGCGTCCTCCTTCCGGGCCACCCAGATTTCCGTGCCAGAACTCCGGACACGGGCAAAGTACAATCGCCCATGCACCCGGTGCAGCTCACCTCCGTGGCCGTGGCCAGCGCAGACGCCCCATCCGGCGACGACTCCCGCCATATCCAGTTCAGTCAGCCACCTCGTCAACATTCGGGGGCTAGCGGCGACTCAACCATGTCTTCCCTCCCCCCAACGCCTCCGCCACACCTTACCGCCCGCCGCCAGTTCTCATTCCAGAACATGTTCCGGCGAAACCAGTCAAACGCCAGCCCCCTTGCAACCGAAGCCACCCCCGATCACCACCACCCCTTTGGCCGCCCAACCTCATCCCGCCACGGTATCTCTTCGCGTGGGTATAGTAGCCCACAGGTCCGTGGCGCCACCGAGGAGGAAAGACTTGGTCTTGTCAAGGGTGACTCCAACTCTAGCCAGAACGCAAAGTCAATGCCTGCACTACCACGCTACGATGACGATGATGATGTCAGCAGTGATGGTGATAGCGACATAGAGAAGGAAGCGTACCGTGATGGAGACAAGTCTCGCACTGGCGGGATGTACGGCCATAGCATTACACACGGATATGCCCCTACACCAGGAAGCAGTCCACCACGGACGTGGCGCCGGGCACCGGAAGAAAAGACTGCGGTTGGGTTAGGGTTAAAGGAGAGTGGGAAAGATGGCGAAAAGGGAGCTGGAGTTGGTCAGGAGGACGAGGTGGAGCAGTATGAGCAACAGAGGAGGAGGTTTGAAGAGAGGCGATCAAGTGGGGATCAGAATACTCGCAGTAGCGGGAGTCAAGAGAGGGAGGGCCCGACACCCCCGCCGCATGGGGGCACGTATCGCAGCCGCCATGGGGGTGGGTTCATCTGACATCGAGACCACTGCTGTGATGTGGTTTGACGGGAAGTGAAGTGTTGTGGTTTCTTTCGTTTTTATCCATATGCGCGGGATGCGCAAAACGCATGTTTTAATGACGGCATGAGTTGATGAGGCGGTTATTCCCTCTTTTTATTTGCATGTTTATCTTGGCTTAGTCCATCATTTTGTTATTTTCAGGATCATGTTTATCAATACGGGCGGAGCGTTCGTTTTTATGAGGCCCAAGAGGAATAGGGGCGGGGGAGCTGTTCTTACGGTCCTCGTGTTTTTACATTGGCGGTTCATGGGTTATCATGTTATTGGGACTAGACAGGGGATGTGCTTGGGCGGTACTGTACATATCTGCATCTTGCATGGTTCGAGGGACTGTACATTTACTGGATACATGAATGTCACGAGGATGAGTTGTTTGATATGTGACAGTGTGCATATGGCTGATGGAAGTGTAACTTAGTTTTGCGCACCCTGTATTTAAAAGACGATTTAATATTCTACAGTGTATCAATCGCCTGTCCCAACCTCGCTTGTTGTATTCTTTCCTGGAGTTTGCTCAAAATGATCCGATTTGCTTGTGATTCTTCCTTAACTAATCCCCAAATTGAAATCGTTTCACGTCATCCAAGCCGGCTTTCCATCAACACTGCTTATGCAGAAGCTAAAACCAAATGCTCCACCGGCGATGCTAAACCTGACCGAGTAATTAAGAACAATAAACAACAAACAAGAGATATGGGAGGCGAAATGAAAAGCTAGGGGAACATAATGAAAGGAAAAGGAAAATTAAGGCAAAGGAAAAGGACAAGAGGAACGAAGAAAAGCGCCGTGCTTCCGTTGTATGCAGCCAGACTCCGTCGTCATCAAATCGCTTGCTCGAAGAACTCTTTCCCTTCGCTTTGTCCGTAAGAAGAAAGTAGTACGCTAACAATATGCCCCTCGCTCGCTTGAGGGCATCAGTCTTGGCTACGCCGATCTGGTTGTTTACCAATCTGCAGCCCACCCGTTCTCCTCCAAGAATTCCTCACACGCTTGCTTGAGGTCTAGGTTGGGCCGTAGTTCAGCCGCATATAACGGTTCGCGGGTTAAGGGGTCGGTGGGTTGTCGACGGAGGTGCTCAACTATGGAGGCGCGCTCGTAAGATTTGCCTGTTTTTGTCTAGCGTTTGGGTTGCGTTAGAGAGACATTCACCTTCCAAGGGGGTGGGTTAGTGGTGGATAGGGAGAGGGCGAAACTCACGATTACGGGATCAACCATGACGCCGAAGCTGATATCGTCGATCGCCCAGTCCGGCACTTCCCTTCGCTTTTGTTCTTCCACCGGCCGCGCCTTCTCAAACACCTCGCGCATCTTGAGCATCTTATCCTCCCACTCCTCATCGACCTCACGCTGCAGCGCATCTCCTCCCAACCCATCACCGCCCGCCTCTCGCACCGCAACTTCCCTCTCCCGCCTCAACAGCTCCATCACCTCCCTCTCCAACGCGCTCACCTCCCGGACCCGCCGCTTCTCGGCATCATCCCACCGCTCCTTCTTGCACTTTAACACATGCGCCGTGATGGTCCCCAGGCTCTTGTCTGCGGCCTTGGCGCTTAGCGCATGCGCCTCGAGGGCGTGGGTGACGGCGTCGTCGTAGGCGCGCAGGGCGAGATGGGCTTGGGAGAGCGAGTAGTGTGCTTTGATGTTGCTCGGGGCGAGGGCTAGGCAGGCGGTGCAGTCGGCTACGGCGCTGTCCCATTGGGATAGCTTGAGGCGGGCCATGGCGCGGTTGGTGTAGAGGGCTGGGTTTGAGGGGTCGGCGATTAGGCTGGAGGGTGGGTGGAGGCATAGTTAGAGGACGTTGGAGTGCTCTTCGGAAGGAGTGGGATTTAGCTGAACCTACGCTTGGGAATAGAGGGCTTCGGCCATCACGTAGTCGCCGGCCTGGAAGCGGCGGTTGCCCTCTTCTTTGAGCTGGGTTGGTTTCGCCATGGCCGGGTGCTATTGCATCGTCTTTAGGGGTTTGGGGTGTAGGAAACGGGAGGCTGATCTGTTTCGAAGAAGTTGAAGAAGACCCCTATGTCGCGTGATATAAAGCGGTATTGTGGAGTGATCTCGGAGCTCTCGGGGGAACTGCGAATAGAGAGCAGTCGATACAACGACGGGAGGCGCGCAGGTATGAGAAGTAGTGCGTGCCAATGCGGGTAGCGTGACTTCGGGAAGGCCGGGTGAGAAAGGGAGTAGAAGAGGGAGGGAGGGAGTCTTGAGGCGCGCGGTTAGGTATCAGTGTTCGGGGAAATGTTCAAATCAACCTCCCGATGCGCATATACATGTAGGTACCTTAACGACCTACCGGGCTGCAGGGACGGGAGCTTTGGCGGGGCACGCTGCAGCGACGGGACGAGAATCGCCCCGCGTTCCATCAATGGAGCTTCCCGCAATCGTTTGGTGGACCCTTTCTCTTGTGTAATTTGTCAAGCTTGGGAAGATTCCAGAAGCCCACACCCTGGACAGTGCAATTTAATACCCGGTCATTAAAAGCAAACGGGACTCCCCGGAGACAGCTCTCCAACAATGGAATGCGAATTGCCTTTCATGATCGGGGGAAGACAGTTCCACATTTGCAAACAGGTTCCACACACTCCGAACAACAAGATGAAAGAAAGTGTGATGTCTGCGCAATGGGGTTGTGGGCGTTGAAGCTTGGCGGAAATTCAAATCAGCTTCGCCTGGCCGAAGATGGCCGCCGAGTGGCACCTAACCCAGTTGCGGGGCAGAATATATTGACCTGGATACAGTAAACACTCGGAAACTTCTCTCTTCCTTCGTGGGGAGATTTCTGCCTTGGTGAACAGACGCATGTATATACGTACGACGAGGCAGATCGCGGTGCCAATTGCGTGGCACTTCAGGCACCAGGATCTCGATGACCTGCAAGTGAGATGCGGGGAGGTCGACGGTTTCTTAGCTCACCAATCCCGGAAATATATCTTCAAGTCAATTTGAACAACAACTCCCGCCAGGTGTTTGGTCTCATTAACCTTCTTTTACCTCCGACACCAACAACATGGCCACCTCTATGACTACGTCACCCTCCCTCCCCCACTCTGCCGACTCCCAGCTCTCATCTCTCTTCTTCACCCACCTACCCGCTGAGATCCGCAATCTCATTTACCTCGAGTATTGGAAGCTCTGTTCGGTCCGCCAGCACATCTTCAAGTACCGCCTTTTGGACAATGACCGTGAATCATACACGGAGGCATGGGCACACGTCCCTTGTCGGGCTGATCTGGAAGCGCCTGACACCCGCTTCGAAGAGCTTGGCCAAAGCGTGAATGGGTCGCCCGAAAGGGAACTCTGGGGGAAGCGGTTGAGGAGCGAGTGGTGTCTGCATTGGATGTGCGAAGAAGATGCGAAAGCTGTGGGTGAGCGGATGAAGGAGGCTTCAGAATCTCAACAGGACGGTGCTCCTGTGGTTGTTCAACATTCTCATGGACCGGGAAATGCTGGGATTCTGACCGCCCTCTTGGTGTGTAAGCGGATGTAAGTCATGACAGGGCCTCTTCATTTCACCACCACCACTACCAGCACCAACTAACTTTTAGGCAAGGTACCTCGAATGTCTCCCCTCACTTTACAACAACACGACCTTCATCCTAACTGACACACGCACCGCCGTTAATTTCCTCTCTCGCTATGTCCCCAACCATAGCGACGACGCCTCAAGTCCTGCACCTAAGAGCTCGGTCCCTCATCCCATCCGCTCCCTCGAACTCAGCATCCGCGTTCCCAACATCATCACCGAGATCTACTACCCCTCCAACCCCAACACCCCGGGTGGAGACGATGGGCCACCCGCTGTGTTCGCCGCCGGCCCCGTGGCAGCCGCACCTGACGGCAACGGGACCCTTCGCGGCTCTCGCTCGACTCTCAACGCTCGCAACAATCCCTGGCGCCACCTTTGCGATACCGTCGTCGCGCTTCTCCCATTGTTGCGCCACCTGCACATCTGGCTGGACTCGAGCGACCTGCGGCCGTGGCATAAAAGGGTGAGCGAGACGCGGTTTTTCGGACCCTTTCTCGACCTCCCGCGGCCTCACTCGCTGTCCGGGTCCGGGAGCGAGGGTGGTTCGAGTTCTGGGTTAGATAGAGAGCGGTTTGTGCTCTCGTTGCCGGGGTTACCGGTACGCAGAGGCCCGGATACGCATGCCCTGACGGGGCAATATCTGGAAAACGAGGTGTTGGAGAGGCTGCCGTTTGTGGTGAAGAGGGGGCCGAGACCGGATAATATGCGGGTGCATATGAGAAATATTGTACATTTCGGGGCGGTTGGGTTTCCTCCGCAGCCTACGGCGGCTACCGTTGTTGTGGCAAGTGGGTATAGTGGTGGTGGTGGTGGTGGTGGTTCTACGACTGCCTCGTGATCATGGGATATCTGGAAGAAGGGCGAGTGTGTTAGGTACTCACTAAGCGAGGTAGTAGAACGTACATGCTTAAGCAATTGTCTTAACTGAAGCAATGAATTTCACGGAACGAGGCCCAAGATGTCAGAATTGATGAACCCGCAGTAAATGCTCAAGCTAGTGGCCTAGGTAACATGGAAACAGAAAAAGGTAATATCCCAGACAGACATGCCGGTCCCAGTGCCCAACATGCCCTCCAAGCGAAAAAGAAAGACGAGAAAAATTGCATCACCATGCCGAGATGGTGAATGACAAAAAGATCGACCAAGGTCGAGATAAGAAGAAGACAAGAGTGAAAAATGTACAGCCGGTGGACCAAGAGAGGGAGTGACATGAGCACCCTCGAAGACGAGACTTTCACCGCCCAAAACACCAAAATGAGGCGAAGGATATGGGACAAGCCGCATTCTATCCGCCCATCCGCCCATCCGCCCAAGGGTATATCGCCTCAAGATACCCGCCCACAGCCACTCCCCAGGAAACAATGACTGCCTCCCAGTGATTCATCGTGCGCAAAAGGTTTCCTCCAATTATTCCCAATCCCCAATCCATATCCCTGCCTGCCCTGATCCTTTCCTACCAAAACGCCGTTGCAACGCAATCAACAATAAATCCGAAACGATGGGAAGAAGCCGAGTGACGGGACGGGGAGCAGCGGCTTCCCCCCCTCTTTTATCGCATCCCGTTCTCCTTTAATACGCCGAGAAATTCTCAATAAGCTTGCCCGACCGCGGGGCTCACATCCCCGTCACCCCCAGACCCCGCGTCATCCCTCCACCCCCCTTGTGGGTGATGTGATGATGGCGATGGTCCCGCGGAACTGAGGCCCCCAGGCTGCCGGCCATTTCCATCTCTCGAGTTCGGGACAGCGGGGAATCCACCTGGGGATCGGGGGCGGCCGGTGTTGCCGCCGTGCCCGTTGCCATTGCCGTTCTGATGGTGGAAGGACGGGTTGATTGGCGGCCCACCACGCGGGTTGGCGCCGTTGTTGGCGCCTTGTGGCGGACGGGGCTTTACGGGACGGGTTGAGAGGCAGGTGCGGGGGACGACGCCTTGCTGCGAGCGGTCGAGGCGGATACAGAGGGCCTAGAGGGGGGATGTTAGTACAATATAGGGGGAAAAAGGGGTGCTGGGTGAGGAAGGGAAGAGAAGAGAAAGGAGGACATACCCATCCATCGTCATACTCGTGCAACAGCCGGACTAGCTGTCCAGCAAACAACACCATTTCGTCTGGGAGCGTGGGCTTGAAGTCCAGCTGGACGCGGTGAACCGTCGACGAGGAAGGCCCACCAGCCGCTGCAATAGCGGCCGCACTGGCCGATGGTGCGGGAGCTTGGCCCGGGGCCATCGAGTGGACTGAATACTCCGTTCCTGAAGGGCTCGGTGGCACGGCGAACAGGGGTGATGGGGGCTTCGTCAGGTCCAAGGGCTTCGGGAGGTCCTTGCGGATCGAGGCCTTGCGGGTGATGTTGGAAGTGGTCGCGGGGAATTGGCGAGCGTTGGCCGCCCCTTCGTCGTCGTTATCTAGGATCGGTGAGACGGGCTCGGGGATGGGCTCGCTGGTCTGCGCGACGCCCACGCGATTGTCAAAGGAGCCCATGGAACTGATGGGACTGACAGGTTCGTCGGGCAGGCGGTGGTTGTCGTGGAAGGGGTTCACGTGAAGGCCAGGACGCTTCGGGTTTGCCTTTTTGCTTTGAGACCCAGAACTCGAGCTGGCTGCAGCGGCTGCGCGCGAGGCCGCTGGCCGCTCCCAGGCGCTGCCACCGCCGTTGGCACCGGCGCTATCAGTAGCACGGCTTTGCGGTGGGTTGAAGACTGGGTTCAGGGCCAGGGCGATGCCGCGGCTCTGGCGTCTCTCCGGGTTCTGGTTGTTAAAGTTGGGCAGGAACTGAGTGACAGGCCGCAAACTGAGGCGGGGAGCCTTGTTCGGGGTCCTTGGCGCCGGCTGGATCTCTGCGCTATCGGTGAATGGCCCATGGATCTTCTCGTCATCCTCCATCTGCTGCCGTTGCCTCGCTAGCTTCTTCTTCCGGTTGCCAAAAATGAGATACACAAACACAAACACAATCAGAATCCCGCCCAGAGCACCGATGATGATGCCAGCCATAGCGGCGGTGCTCATCCCGCCACTCGCTTCACCGCCGCTCGCATCCCCCGTGGCCGTTGCGCTTGGCGTTAGAGTCGGCGTGGTGTGCGTCGAGACATGGCTGGTGCTACTTGTTGATGTGCGGTCCGAAGTAGGCGCAACGTTCAACGCATCCGTCGTAGGGAGCGCGGTTTGTGGCTTCCTAGTGTTCTGGATGACGGTGGGAAGCGCAGTGTTGGGGTCCAGCACCTCAGTTGGCAGGTTTTCGTCGAGGGTCCTTCGGCCGACCTCCACCCCCCTCGCATGCTCTGGGGCCAACATATCTCTGACCTCGTGCTTCACTGCTTCCCAAAACTCCCGGTTTGCCATGTTGCCGACACACTGTGGTTCTGGTGCGTCGAAACGCACAACCTAACTTGTGTCCCCGTCACCACGGTCCTGCTGTTTGCGACCAATAAATACCCGACGTCTTGTTGCCGAGCGGAAATGTCCTGATCCAAAGAACTATCTATGAATCGCCCTGCGGTTCACACAAAATAGCCAACCCCTGAATTCAGGTTGAACTTGATCGCCCAGTCCTTCCCAGGTAGTAAGGTGAGGTGGGTGGGTTCAAACGCCGGGCGAAAAGGGGAAGGACAAAGAACGGAGGGCCGCGGCCACAGTGGTGTTGCGTCGCGCGCGGGGAACCGATTTCGATTGAGTAAGGTAAGCGACTCGTTTGAGAAAAGGAAGGAATTGATAGTTGGTTTGAGGTATCACAAGAATAGAAAAAGGCCTGGGAGAAAACCGAGATCTCTCAAATCTCAGGAGCAAAACATCACAGCACACAACAAGCAAGCAAACAAAAAAACGGTGTTCGACACCACAAGCAGGTTGTCGATGGTCGGGAGAAACGAAGAGGAGGCGTTGGCGTGATGGGGGGAGGAATCGGTGCTGTGCCCTGCCGTGCCGGGGGGTGAAGAGGCAGGACGATGGGCTGTTGGCGCCAACAGCGGACCAGGGTGTTGGTCGTCAGACGCTCACACAGCGAAAGCGAAAACGGTGTTTGGTGGTGGCACACAAACCGGGGGAAGAAGTGCCCCGCTAGGGATCTGCAGTGCTGCTGCGCTCCTCGCAGGATGAAAGCCCGGCCCTGTTCTTGCTGCAGCAGTTCTTCGCTTGGCCCCTCCATCAACGAGCGCTGCGCCGCAGTCGAAGCAGCCGTTTGCGAGAAATCCGGGAAATCCGGATTTTCTGGCGCATCCCGGGCCTCCCAATCGATTTTGTCCTATTTGGGCTGATAAAACATCGATAACTCTGCTTAAACCAACCCATATTGACGGGCGTGGATGCAGATTCCCGAGATTGACCCACGACAGCTGTTTCCCGGCCGATTGTTTCGAGCTGGGCCGGGGACGGCAAGGCTGTTCGTCACAAGGGAAGTTGGTCAAATGGAGCCACTCCTGAGCGCCATTTCAGGGACAGATGACACATGATTGGCTGAAATATCGCGCCAAGTGCGAAGCGAGATTGTCGGCATGGCTGTCATTGGTTGAGAGGATGGAGATCAACTGGCCCCCACCAGGTGGATTTTCGACCCTCGCAAGCACAGGCCCAGGTCATCTATGGACCATCGCATCGAGAATGGGATTTCCATTTCGCGCACCATCCAAGCTTCCATCTGTGGGGACGGCACCAGCCGCGCTCGATCACGGCCGACTGTCGAGTGAGAGGACGAAGGGTTTGCAATGCGTTGTGTTTCCTCTTCTTTCGACCTCATGAGTCTTTTGAGAATCTTCAACAAAGAGTTGGAAAAGGGGCAGCCAACCCGTGGCTGAGCGGACAGCCCACTCACAGTTGCAGTTCTCTCCCCGGCACTTGCAGCACCAGCTGCTATTCTCGGCAGCCCCGCCGGTTAGTTTCGCCCCTGAGAGCGCCATTGCGGGAAACCACATCAGAGCCCGAAAGGGACCCGAGTTTACGACGCCGACGGGACAACGCCAGCCGACAGCGAGCCGAAGGGAAACTTCTTTTGGAATCCGTACACTACTTCGTACCGCACCGTCAAACGTTGTTCACTGGTGGCCCAACCCGAACCACAAACGACGAACCGAGGACCGGCACCGCCTAGCTGGTGGGGTTCTATGAGAGCAAAACCCGCTGAGGTCGTGTGAGGATGAAACAGTGGCTTTCAACGGGACGTGGCAGCCGAGAAACACTCTGGGCGTGGGCTTGGGCTTGGCTTCGGGCTCCACGCCGCTAAAATAGTCGCGACTAGCAAACGTGACGCAATGCGCTTCCACTGCCTCGGGAAGGCCTGGAAAGTTGAAGTCTTTTGTTACGGGTGAGCTCGCGGTCGGCGGAAGATCTTCCATCGAAGAGAAAGACTCCGTGTAAGGAGGTCGCCCGTCTCACTCTCTACACGTACACCACGCTGTCTTATCCGGGCAACTACCTGTGTTTCCCAAACGGGATGGCTCAGCTCCGGGGCTGTGACGGAGAGGAAGGTGGCGGCTCGCAATCAGCCCCGTTTGATGAGTGAGGGCAACCCGCCGACCCGCCGATCGCCCACCCAACACCGAGGCTTGCACACACCACCCCAAGACCGCCAGGCCAATAAGTGTCTTTTCAAGCCGCAAGGCAACTGACACACTCGCTGAATTCACGTCATTGATACGGTTGTGTGATATGGCCCCCAAACAGCTAGCTGCGGTACATTTGAGAGTTTTGAGCTTTAAGAAACTCCATTGTGTACATTACATTGTATCGACAAAACACTACCAGTAGCTATTCCATAGGCCCGCCCGTCTGTCGAATGCGGTGCCGAGTTTTCGTTTCCCCTGACGCCAATTTCTATGGTATCTCAAACAATAAACTTTTTGTACAAACATAACGCCACACGATCAGTCTCAGCCCGTTTTCAAGTAGCCACCAAACGAAAATCTTCCCCTACACTCCCGTCAACTGTGTGTTGCCTGTTGAAGCTGAATTGAGTTGGTGCCTGTCACCGCTCGGTGTGCAAACGCCCATACCGTAGGTGGGTGGGCCAAAGACCCGAAGCCGCCCTACCTTTCCCAGCTATCGCGAGAAACCCGTCATGGTGCGGCGCCGCATTCGCTAGGTAAGATCAGCAACGACGTCAAGCACAGTCCGAGGACTCGGACGCTCGATGCACCTGATCTCACTAAGACGCCTGCAAAAAATCCCGTCCCACCACACTCCCCCCTTTTTTACTGATTTCGGGGTGGCCAATACGGCTGGCCTTGCTGCCCATGCTGCGCTTCCTGTCCTGGCTGCTGGTACCCCCCAAAGTATGCCGGCGGCGCGGGTGCAGATACTGGCGCATTGTATGCAACGGGAAGCGCCTGCGGCGCAGCACCTCCAGCACCAGCGCCAGCACCGGCGACCGGCGGCCAAGTCGGGTGCGCGGCTTGGTGAGATGGGGGAGGGTACGGCGACGAGTTGTGGTGGGGGTATTGGTTGTATTGCTGTTGCGGTGGTGGCTGGCTTTGGTTCTGGTTCCAGGCCGGGTAGTTGAAGTTGAAGGCACCCACAGGCGCTGGAGGCTGCTGCCCCTGAACAGCGGGAGGGGAGTAGCCTACGGGAGAAGGCACAAAATTGGGGGGAGGAGGGGGGATGGGCCATTGACCAGTTGGTGGTGGGATTTGTCCGCCGAAGGGAGGGGGTAGCGGGGCGTTAGAAAAGGGTGCTTGCGGTGAGGCTGCGCCGTCACGTCCAAATTGCTGATAGGGACTTCCGCCGCGCGAGCCGTGCCTCCTATCACCACCTCCACCGCGATGACCACCACCGCCGCCACGTTGATTGCGGCCCCCCCGGAACTCGCCGCGGCCCCCGCGATGGGATCCGCGGTGGCTTTGGCCACGGCCACCACGAGGTGGGCTCCCGAACCCGGCCTCGGGCTTCGGGGGCAGGGCAGGGAGAGACGACGCCCCACCCTGGCCGAAGCCGGCTGGACGCGTTAATGGTTTGTATGGCCCATCTTCGTCCTCGTCGTAGTTGAGCACTGAGCCGGTCGCAGTATAAGAAGACGCGGTATAAGTCGATGCGACGCTCGCTTCACGCCCCCCGCGGCCGGCTTTCCCACCACGCCGTTTTTGCTTGAGAGCTCTCTTGTACTCGGCCTCCTTCTCGTCATCAGAAAACTCCATCTCGTCCGCCGGTAGCTCTTCGTCGTGGAGGTTGCTGGCGTCAGTGCCCTTGACCTCTTTCAAAGGTTGCGTAAAAACGTAATTAGCGTGCTGGACGGAGTAAAAAATGGGCATCCCAACCACGAGCCCCAGTTGCTGAATATCGTCTTCTGTCGAAAACCCAACCGTGTACATGGGGCTGCGGACATTTCCCAAAACCTCGGCCAAGGCGCCGATGACTGTCCTGTCCTCTTTGCAGAGTACGGATCCTGAGTCCAGCACTTGCACCTCGCCCGGCGTTTGGGACTTGATCACAACGGTGGTCTCTACGACAAACTCAATATTGCCGAGAGACTCAATCTTCATCTCTGGGGTAATTGTAACATCGGGCTTGGGGATGACCTCTTCGGCCATTTCGTTTTTCGTGCGAAGGGCAGCCCCCGCGCCCTTGGACTTGCCGGGCCCATCGCCATCCCCGTCGCCGTCGCCGTCGGCAGCCATGAGAAGACGCGCCGTCTCTTCAATGCCGAGGAGCGGATAGCTGCCGCCATCTTCAGAATCGTCATCCGAGTCGCTGTCGGAGCTGGAAGACTCGGAAGAAGACTCGTATGGTGACGAGTCTGCCTCCCACTCGGCTTCGCCAGCCCCTTGTGGTTCCCCCTCTTGTGGCGCATCAGGCGCAGGGTCTTGTTGTACCGTATGGTGTCCATTGTGCGGTTGGGCGACGTGGCTGGGGCCAGGATCAGAGCCACCGATGTTGGATAGCATGCCATCGAGTGCGGCCTCTAGAGCGTGCGTAACGTCCGGGCTCGGCGCATCGTCGCCTGTTTTCATATCAACATCGTCGGGCGCATTATCCAGAGTGGCGGAGGATCTATCGGCGTCGACTTCCATCCTGACATCTCCTGTTTCTGCCACTGTGCTACTCTGTGTCGCAGCTGCCTTATTTTGTTCATCATTTTGTTGCTTTCCTTGCTCGCCATTCTCTTCTTGGGGAGCCCCGTTGGGACCGTTCTCCTTCGTTTCGTCCCCTGATAAACTTGCGGCTGCGGTGAGAAGGTCGGGCGCAAAGTTTTCGGCGGGAAGTTGCTCGTTTGATTTCGCCTGGCCGAGGCCAGGGATCTGGAATGGCGCATCCGCCATGTTACACAAGAGGCGGCGACAAATTCGAACAAGTCCAAGTCGAGGGTCGCGAGATATTAGCACTCACGGTTGAGTATCGTCGGCCAAATCCCAGGGCTCCGGCAAGCAAGAGCTGAGAACCGTTTGCCGCGTTTTTGAGAAACAAGTTTGAAAGATAAAACGTGGATTTTAGGAATAACAATACCACCTTTTTTAAGAATCTTACACGCCAACTCGTAAGCGCTTCCCGGTAAATAAAGTTCCCACTTGCGGAAGGAGCGAAAAGAAGAGAGAAACAAGAAAACATCGAAAAAGTTCATGCTGCATTCCTTGTGGGGCTGCAAGGTGGTGGGGCAGCTCTCGTACGGGAGCGCTATCCCGTATGTGGTTTAGCGCGCCTCGGGAACGGCTTGCAGCTCAACAACTCCAGCTCAGCTCCAACATTTTCCTTCCCAAGAATTAACAAATGTTAGTTATCGCCAGTGTAGCTGAGGACGGTAATCCTTCAGTGTAGAAGGGATAGAACCGGCACCAAAATGGCTACCGAAGCTCCCAGAAAAACGGGGCAAGAGACGGAAAAGAAGAAATTCGTCCATCCTTCTGCTAAACATGCTCGAAAGAAGTAAGACTTTTGAGTTTACCATCGTGCCATGTTGTTTCAACTGAGTTGACTTCGTATCACAGGGCTATCAAAAACACGTTCGCCATCGAGCCGATATCTGCATTTTACATCTTTCTCGCAGCCAACGTACTTGCCGCCCTCTTTGCTCCCATCCAAGACTGCGACGAGACTTTCAATTACTGGGAACCCACTCACTACCTGAGCCATGGTTACGGCTTGCAAACTTGGGAGTACTCGCCTGAGTACGCCATCCGGAGCTGGCTGTATATCGCCCTCCACGCCTTCGGTGCCAACCTCCGCCGTCTTCTGCCGCACTCGTCGAAGGTTGCCGAGTTTTACTTCTTGCGCTACCTGCTCGCCCTTGTGTGCGCCCTCTCCCAAACGCTCCTGTGGAGAGCCGTGTGTTTAGCACTTAACCCGCGTGTCGGCCTCATCTTTATCTTAGCGCTCATTTTCAGCCCGGGCAACTTCCATGCTAGCACGGCTTACCTCCCGTCGAGTTTCGCTATGTACATGGTTATGATAGGGACGGCCGCGTTCATGAACTGGCGCGGCGGTCTGAAGACGTCACAGGGCATGTTCTGGTTTGCCATGGGTGGTGTGTTAGGCTGGCCTTTTTCCATCGCTCTTTGCGCCCCCTTTGTGTTTGAAGAGGTTTTCTTCGCCATGTTGAGTGATAAGGAGCGCTTTTTTGAGTCGTGCATCCGGCTTGCGCGTGGCGTGGTCGCAACCATCCTTCTAGTTGTATGTTCTCGCCGATGACCCTCGTGATGTGGCCCAGGCGACTGACAGTATTATGTATTAGGTCGCCGATACCGCTATCAACGCGTTTTTCTACAAAAAGGTTGAGATCGTGTCCTGGAACATCATCAAATACAACATCTTCTCTAGTACGGGCGGCCCCAACCTCTACGGCACCGAGCCGTGGACCTTTTACTTCAAAAATCTCCTGCTCAACTTCAACATTTGGTTCATTCTCGCTCTCCTCTCTCTTCCTCTTTTCCTTCTACAAAAGCTTTTCTCCCGCGGCAACCCTGGCGAAACCTTTCAGTCCGGTCTGCGCACTCTCGTCTTCCTCACCCCATTTTACATGTGGCTAGGCATCTTCACACTCCAGCCCCATAAGGAAGAGCGCTTCATGTATCCGGCCTACCCCTTCCTGGCGCTCAACGCCGCCCTCGCGCTCCACATCTTCCTGACTCTATTCGGGAACGCCAATCCACAAAGCCTTATCGGCCGCGTCCCCGCCAAGATCAAGCTCGTCGTCATTTCCCTTCCCTTGCTGGCCTCCATTGGCCTTGGCGTTGCCCGTAGCTGGAACCTCTACTCCAGCTACCACGCCCCATTGTCTCTTTACACGCCGTTAGCCTCCGACGAGCAGCTGGCCGGCCGTGGTGACACCGTTTGCTTCGGGAAAGACTGGTACCGGTTCCCGACCTCCTTCTTCCTGCCACGCGACATGCGTGCCAAGTTTGTCCGATCTGAGTTCCGCGGCCTCCTGCCGGGGGAGTTCTCCGAGGCACGAACTGGATTCGGGTTCTGGAGCGGCACTTGGCTGCCAACCACGGGGTTGAATGACCGCAATGAAGAGGACGCGGGGAAGTATGTTGATGTGCGGAACTGTGTGTTTTTGGTGGATAGTCAGTTCCCAGAGCGGTGGGGCCAAGGGGAGAATGGGGGAAAGAGCTTGCCGCTGAACGAGCCGGATTATGCGGCTGACACGGAGAGATGGGAAACGGTCAAGTGTGTGCCCTTCTTGGACGCAGAGAGGACACATTTCCTCGCTCGTGCATTGTGGGTGCCGGACTGGGAGGTGGTGCCGGAGAAGTGGAAGAGGAAGTGGGGTAGGCATTGCCTGTTGAAGCAGAAGAAATAAGGGGAGAGAAGGAGACCGCGATAAAAGGGATTTTCTGTTCTTCTTTTGGTTTACGTTGGTGAACGGACGAGTCACCTCCACATGTACTTGGCGATCAAGCATATACAATAGACACAAAACTTCCTGACGAACCTCCTAAAAGCGGCATTCTCCCAACAATTTGTATAGCTTCCCTGCATTTGGCGACATGGCCGGCATTGAACCAAGGAAATCACTAGAAACCCTCCTGGCAAACATTGGTTTAATTCGTTCAGAATGATTACAATTATGAGTCGTCGCCATAGCTAAATCAAACGCTATGATATCCCCACATTCCCATATCCCCTTCTGGATCCAGCCAGCCCTGACATGTGAAAACAAACTCCCATTCCCGGTGATAATTAAAGAAAATCAAAACCACACCCCCGATGACTCAAAGCATCATGACGGCAATCATACACACCCAACCGATCAACAGTGGGACAGATGTAATGATAAAGAACATCCATTGTGCTCGAGTGATACCATGCAGCCGCATCCACTTCTTGAGCTTGGTGTTGAGCTTTCGAGCATGCGGGCATGTGGCCGTACCGTAGATGAGACAGCCTAGGCCAGGTCGGGATTCGCATTCGATGTGTTCTCGTCGTCTTTGCATCAATAACCTATTTTAACTCGTCAGTCGCTGGGGTCGATTTGACTAGCTAGTCGGAGGCGAAGTATACGAAGGTGCCAGGCGCCATGGGCCATGTGAGAAGTGAAGCAAAGGAAGGGGGGCTAAAGAGGGTCTGGCTGGGAATTCAACCTAAAAGAACAAAACATACTTGACACTGCCTCGACAAAACCGCAAGTCGCTGCCCAAGTCGCAGCGCGAGTCACTAGGGCATTCGAGATGCAACAGCCGGCGTTCCATCAGCCATTCCACCTTGAGTTCAACGCCCGTATCGACGAGCCGGGAGAAATAACGGTTGGTGTGTTTTAATGATAGAGCATCCGGGTAGATGAGATGGTCGGTGATGAGAAGGTGGATCTCGGGCGGGAGGGTCGAAAAGGTGGGGCGGGGCCGAGTGTGCTGCTGGGTCAGGTCGGGGGAATCGGGCGGCGGTTGGGAAGAGCCGGAAAGGGTTTCGGCGGCAGCTGCACTTTTTCGGGGTTGTTCTTCCTCATGATGGTGCTTGTCTGGCGGTGGTACGTGGCCGACCGGAGCGGGCCGCCGTACGAGGCGGATCAGGGAAGCCATGCGAGGCGGTTGACCGATCGGTCGATTGTTTCGTGATTGGAGTTGCGGGGTGGTATTTCGTAGCGGGAGGAGATCCTTGGGGCTGGAGCGGATTTTCCTCAACTTCTGAGAGCGGTTGTGAAAATCATCCGATACAACGGAGTTACCGTGATGGTGGAAGCTTGGAGGGCCAGCAAAGACTTGGGACCATGGCAGTCTTTGGTGTTTAATACGAGTTCGTTCCTCCCCATCTCCGAAGAGGACACCCATCTCGAAACGCGGCCGCGTCCGAGGAGGCCGCTTGGCCGCCAAAACCGTTCCGCTGGTCAGTCAGCCCTGGCGATGGCCGATCCCAGACGCGGGAAGCTGAATGCTTCCCCCGGTCCCCCGCCCAGCGGTCGGCTCAGGGTTGTCAGGCTGTCTCGGCCCCTGTTAGGCACAGACAATGTGCCTGGCTAAACCTAAATCAGACACACCATGGTGGGCATTTGCGTCATCTGAGTGACAGCTTGCCGTAGGCTGCAGTGAAATCATGGCAATACGAAGTGGTCGAGGTGGAAATCCGCATCGTCAAGTCACCGGATGCGCAAGATCATCGGTCTGCAGTGAGTCGAACGATATCAACGTTGATGTACACTAACTACCTATTGTTGAAAGCGCAGCGACCCAGAATCGATCTTCAGGACCAGGAGTCAGGCACCTCGATGAATCAGAGCCGGAGTCCACCTTGAGACAGCCAGGCATGGGTGGCAACCCTTGTTTGGTTGCTTTTTTTGGCACTGCCCCAGGAAAGGCGGGCAATCACCAAAGCTTGGCAGATTTCTTCTCCGCTGTACGAACTACGAAGTCCGGATAAAAGTGGGAGGAATCACTCTCAAGCCCGACTGCGCAGATGCTGGGTGAGTTTGAGACCGAAACCGCCCGTCTGGCGAAAGCCCAGGGGAATTCGAATAATGAGAAATGCGCTTATGTGGAGATGTGGGAGACGGCTGGGAGGACGGGCGATGGGAGCTCATTTTGCTCGAAACAGCTGCGGCAGTCATCGGACGACTCGAGAAGGGCCACCCCCCCCAGGTCCCTTCTGTCCCAAACCCCCACGTGAACACGCGTAAAGTGAGGGGTTGCGAGCATGTCACGTTAGTCGCTTCTGGTTGCCCATCTGGGGGAAGGCAACCGCCTCAGCTGGTGATTCCGGATTTTGCTTGCTTTGCTCGAACTTCCCAACTTTCCCACTTACCACCTTGCGACAACGCACTGAACTTGCCATGATGGCAGCCTTCACGTCGGAGAGCGAGGGCGAATACGCCTTCAACTTAACGACGTCAGAAGAGGAGGAACTCCTTGCCGTTGTCGACCACTTTTCCTCGGTCTCGCCACAGCTCCGACCCGCGCACTCAAAACGCGCCCTGACCCCACCCGCAAAAAAGACTGCCGTCGCCCCTAGTCCGTTTACTTCTGACTTTGACGAGTACTCTGACCTCGACGACGACCCAAATATTGCCATTGCTATCGAGCAAACCGTCGCGGCCATCACCGATGATGACCTGAGTTTTGACTTGTCTGAGCTGCACGACGGCGCCGACGACGGCCTCGGTGTTGACGACGACAATGATTTTTACAGCAGGGGCCGAGTTACTGCGCATCTCCCAAACGTTGCCTCGCGCGACAGCGGGTCCGCAAGCCGTGGCAGCCGGTTGGCACCCTCGGTCACAAGTGATGATGACAGCTTTCCCACGTTTGTGTCGCGGACCGGTTCACAGCCTTCCCCTGCGATTCCACCGACTCCGGACGTTCGCTACCCGGATCGTGAGTTGTGCTCGGCCGGCCCTTTGGTACAAAAATCGTCTAACTGACCTCGAAGCGACTAGTGACCCGAGCGCTCACGGCGGCTGAAGAGGGAGCCAGACTGTTCCAGCCCGTGGAGAAGACCAAGCCGAGTGGAGAAGACAACCGGTCGCCGATCTTACGTTTTCGCACTGCTCCAAAGAAGCCTTTTTCTGTTACAGACCTGACGTCCGGAGCATGGTGTGAGCTGCAATACTTCTATACGTTGACTAGGAACCGGGGTGGTAAAAAGACAACCACGCCGGCCATGAAAAAGGGAATTAAGGTCCATACCCGCCTAGAGCGACAGATTTTCAAGCCTGTGAAGGTCGAGGTTACTAAGAGGGAGGACAGCTTCGGTCTTAAGATTTGGAACATGATCGAAGGGCTGCGCGTGCTCCGGAAGCGGGGCGTCACGCGCGAGTTTGAGGTTTGGGGCATTGTCCATGGAAACGTTGTCTGCGGTGTTATTGACGGGATGAGCTACGACAATCCCGACCTAGAGCTCCAGGAGGACGTACTGAGCAGCCGAGGCAGCCAGACCATCACCAACTCACAGCCCTACATGCAAAACACCCCAGAAGGTGACCAGATTTTCATCAGCGATGTAAAAACCCGCAACAGCACCAATCCACCACCCCAATCACAGAGCCGTGTCTCGCTCATTCAACTTTTCCTCTACCACCGATTTATATCCGACATGGCATCCGACCGGCTAGATTACATGCGTGTTTTTGAGCGCTACAATGTTAAACCTGACGAGCCGTTCTCCAACCGCTTTATGGCCCAGCTCGCCCAGCTTCAAGACGAGAATCCAACGAAGGGTAATCTTGACACCGATTCAGACGCCACCGTTAGCAATGGTCAAATGTTAAACGACAGCGATACCGATTCCAACAATGGAGAATTTGTCTCGGCCCCGTCCAGCCCTTCACAGGTTTCCTTTGACGACCCTGCCCACGCGCCCCCGAAATATGACACTCTCCGTGGCCTTCTCTCGGTATTGAAGTTCGAGCTGGCGCTCACCTTCCCCCGCGGCGCCGCAGATCTTGGGTCAATTGTGGCCGTCGAATATCGCTACCGCGGCCGCGACCCGATTGACCCCAAGCCTAATACCACAACCCCGGGTCTCGGCCCAGATGAAGCGGACCCTTATCCGGGCCCCGCTGCTGCTGCTGTGTCTGCGGAAGCTGACTCAGTGAAGGCAGCTATCGGAGGGGTAACGGAAAACGATGTGCCAGCAGCGCCTTCTATCGACACACCACCTGAACTCGAAGTCGGTTCGGTAATTTGCACAAACAGCTTCTTCGTCGAACCCGAGACCCTGGACCTATATCTCGATGATACTATGCGCTGGTGGAAAGGGGAGCGGCCGCCGCGTGGCGTGGCTGCCTTCGAAGCTGGGTTCAAGTGCCGGTCGTGCGAATTTGCGGACGACTGCCGTTGGCGGAAGGATATTGACCAGGAGGCGCTGCACCGGGCGAGGATGAAGCAGTTGGAGAGGGAGGCGGAGAGGCAGACTGAGAGGCGGAGTCGGGGACGGAGGCAGAGACCGATTGAAGGGCCGGAAAATGAATTTACAAGGGAGCCGAGCTATAACCATGATCAGCTCCAGGCACAGCCACAGACACAACATCAGCAACCTTTTCAATCACAGTCGTTGCGGCTTGACGAATTGGAAGAACAAGAGGAAGAAGAAATGGCGGCCCTGAGAGGAATAGAGGCAGAAGAGAGGCAGGCAAAGGCGGTTGATATCGAAGACATCGGTGCGCCTGCAAAGCGACGGCGTGGTAGACCAAGGAAGAATCCCGAGGTACCCACTAAGCCACTCGAGTTTCAAGATCCCGTTCAGCCTCCGAGGCGAAGAGGAAGGCCAAGGAAGGATGCCGAGATACCCACCAAGGTACTCGATTTCCAAGATCCCGTTCAGCCTGTGAGGCGAAGAGGCAGGCCAAGGAAGGACCCCAACTCAAAAGGGAACGATGTTTAGCTGGAGGCGATGGGGGGAGAATGTCTTAAGTAGGAATAGGGTGGACCGAAAGAAGTCTCATCTAGGCGTAAAAGGTGGAAAGGGCTAGATCGGGAGCAGCTCTAAATCTTGTATCTCACCTCTGTTGGTTTTTTTCCTCCCATCAAATTGGGTTATGGATGGATATATTGAGAGGATTGGCAGACCTTTTCCCGACTATGTTCTATCCCATACCTTGGTTCCCGCCGTGCCTTTACTGCGTCACATTCATAAACGCCGTCCGTTCCCCCATCCTAAGATGATCACCTGAAGATTTCCGCAAGATAGCTTCAAGCGATAGGCAGCTCACAGTGGGGGTGTGCCTGACTTCGCTCGGTACAGAACATACCTAACAAATGAACAGATAGTACAAAATGGGAAACGAAGATGGACCTAGCTCAATAATTTGTCGGTCGTCTAAACCTGGCAGCTTTGTCGGGGGTAAGAGGTAGGGCTATAATGGAATCACTTGAATCGGACCTATAGAATTTTGAGGGCGAAAAGACACAGGGCTGGGACGGAAGTAAGGCTCAACAATTCAGCGAACAGGAATCTATTGCATCGTTGCAACGGACTATGGTATTGAGCTCCTGGCTAAGGTACCAAACGCTACACTCGACTGGGAAATGGCACCACGATTTGCTAAGCTTCAGGGCCAACATGGAGTTTTTGAGATTTTTTTCCATTTTACAATACCGACCAATCCCTTGCCATTGAACTGATAGGCTCGATCAATAGCTGCGACCAAACATACACCATTGCTCGGCCAGGCGGCTGCACTCGGGGTTCAGACACTTGGTCTCGCCCTTGACTAGGCCTTCTGGCTGCTCGAAGGGAATGCATAGCGATTTCATGCCCATAGAGGGGGCCTTTTGACCCTCAGGAGTGGTCTCGTCCGAGTGGCCGGTGGTCAACTCCTTGATACGGTCCTCACAGTCCGGCACGAGACAGTGGGGAATGATGACCACGTTCTTGGCGTCAAGCGCGGGCACCACTTCCTCCCACTTGGTAAGTTGCAGACGATGCTCGCGATAGGCCGCCTCGGCCTTGTTGTACATGTCCTGTTGAATCGTCTCGAGCAGTTCGGGGACCTTGGTGGTTAGTTCGGCGATGGGAATTGTGCCCTTCTCGCCTGTGTCACGCCGGGCGTAGCTGACAACCTCCTTCGCCGCATCCTTGGGACCAAACTCGAGACGCAGGGGGACACCCTTGAGTTCCCAGTCGTTGAACTTCCAGGCGGGGGTGTAACCATCTCGCAGGTCGACGTCAGTGCGGATTCCAGCCTTCTTGAGAGTGAAGAAAATCTCGTCGAGGTGCTTGAGATGCTTTTCCTTGTCCTCAGCCGACATCTTGGCCGTAAGGCCGACAGGGATGAGGATGGACTGGAGCTTGGCGATCCGGGGCGGAAGCACGAGGCCTTTGTCGTCGCCATGGATCATGACCATCACACCAATGACACGGGTCGACAAGCCCCACGAGTTCTGCCATACGTGGATGTGCTTCCCTTTCACGTTGGGGTCCTCTACCGTGATGTCAAACATCTTGGAAAAGTTCTGCCCAAGGCAGTGAGATGTCGCGCCCTGAATACCACGCCCATTTGAGGGAATGTATCCTTCGACTGTGGTTGTGTAATAGCCGCCAGCAAACTTCTCAGCCTCGGTTTTCCTCCCCCGCACGACCGGAACGGCAAGAAGCTGTTCATAGACGCCGGCATACAGCTCAAGGATCTGCAGGACCTCCTCGCCGGCGAGCTGTTCTGTGAGGTGGGCGGTGTGGCCTTCTTGCCAGAGGAACTCTCTGGCGCGAAGGAATGGGGTGGTCTGCTTAGCTTCCCAGCGGACGACCGAGTTCCACTGGTTTAGACGGAAGGGAAGATCGCGATGGCTACGGATCCATTTCGAGTAGTCTGTTCGGTCAGAGGACGAGTCCGCGTCGCTGGTTGGCGTGGTGATAACTTACAAGGGTACATGGCGGCTTCGGAGGTAGGACGGACAGCAATCGGGACCTCGATGTCTTTGTCACCCCTGGAAGTGAAGAGTTAGTCTCCCAAATACGATACACCCTATTATTCTGCCCTGACTTACGCCTTTGTCACCCATGCGAGCTCGGGAGCGAATCCATCAATATGGTCTTTCTCCTTCTCGAGCGACTTTCCCGACAAGAACATGGGGAAGTTGGTTTCCTCGACACCCATAGCCTCGATTCTCTCCTGAAACCATTTCCTGATCGTGTTCCAAATGTGCATTGTGGCGGGGCGCATGATGAAGAACCCTGAAATTTCGCTGTAGTACTCGATCATCTCAGCTTTGAGCACGACCTCTTGATACCATTGTGAGAAGTTGTCGGTCTTGGAAGCGGTGATGCCGATGATGTCGTCAGTCTTCTTCCCGCCAACGACGGGGAGCGTTGCTTGCTTCGCGACCTTTTCGGCTTTGGCAGCGGCCAGCTTGGCCTGCTTCTCGGCCTTCTTCAACGCGCTCTTCGATTGTTCTTTGGAGTCCTCCATGGTTGCCGTTTTTTGCAGGACAGATGATGAGGTAGAATTGGCAATTAAGCTGTTGTTTTCGTGGCCTATATGGCCGACTGGGTGATCGGGATTTATTAGTCCTCGCCGGTGACTTGGCCGGGCAAGTATGGTCGTGAGTCTTAACTTCTGGAGAAGACTCAAGCGAGTGACTCTATCGCGTTTTTGATATGCCCCGCACCCAACACGCTGCGCTATCAAAATGAGGGGCACCGTGGGTTGAACCGATTGCAGGGGTATAGTGGGGCACCAACCAGTCAACGCCCTGGATTCTACCGGCATGGGATTATCTCCCCTCCGGGAAAAAGTTCCTGTGAAGCTGCCTTGGGGCGAGCGGTGGAGAGCTTCGAAATTGTTTGGAGCCTACCGACAGACCCAGCTCTTAGTTTCGAGCCCCCCTCAACACCATCTCCCGCGTCGGCCGCCACGACACGTACGATTCACCGCCGACGACCGCGATTTACGATGGCTTCCATTTTCGAGCAGCCCGGAAACGGCACTCTCTTCCTTGGCGGGCAGAAAGTGTCGGGCTCCGACATTCGCGATCAAAATGGTCGGTTGCTCTCCTCGATTTGGGTTGAAGGCCCGACCCGAGGGACCTCCCGGTCTAATGTATTTTGCTAACCCGTTGTGCAGTCATCGCTACCCAGATGATCGCAAATGTAGTCAAGAGCTCGTTCGGTCCCAGCGGCCTGGACAAAATGATGGTTGACGACATTGGTGTATGTTCAACTGGCTTCCCCTTTACCCCGCCAAGCGAAGCGAGTCTAATAGAACTAGGATGTCACGGTCACCAACGACGGCGCTACCATCCTCAGTCTCCTCGACGTCGAACACCCCGCAGGAAAGATTCTCGTCGATCTTGCTCACCAACAAGACAAAGAAGTTGGAGATGGCACAACATCGGTCGTCCTGATCGCTGCAGAGCTCCTCAGGAGAGGAAACGAGTTGATGAAAAACCGTATCCACCCGACTACCATCATTACGGGCTACCGCTTGGCCCTTCGCGAGGCGGTCAAATACATGAATGAACATGTCAGCATCAAGGTTGAGAACTTGGGCCGGGAGTCGTTGTTGAACATTGCCAAGACCTCGATGTCCAGCAAGATCATCGGTGCCGATTCCGATTTCTTTGCCAACATGGTTGTCGACGCCATGCAGGCAGTCAAGACGACAAATAACAAGAACGAATCCAAGTACCCCGTCAAGGCCGTCAACATTCTCAAGGCCCATGGAAAGGGTTCGCTGGAGTCGGTTTTGGTCAAGGGATACGCTCTCAACTGCACAGTGGCCTCTCAAGCCATGACGACACGCGTCCAGGATGCTAAGATCGCCTGCTTGGACATGAACCTCCAAAAGGAACGAATGAAGCTTGGTGTACAAATCACAGTGGATGACCCAGACCAGCTTGAGCAGATCCGGCAACGGGAATCGGGAATGATAATCGAAAGGGTGGAGATGATTCTCAAGGCGGGGGCGAACGTTGTGCTCACCACCAAGGGCATCGACGACCTTTGCCTGAAATTGTTTGTGGAGAAGGGTGCTATGGCCGTGCGCCGGTGTAAGAAAGAGGACCTTCGTCGTATCGCGAAGGCGACCGGTGCTACTCTTTTGAGCACGCTCTCCGACCTGAATGGCGATGAGAAGTTTGAAGCGTCATACCTGGGCCATGCCGAAGAGGTGGTACAAGAGCGCATCTCCGACGACGAGTGCATCATGGTAAAAGGCACTAAGGCGCACTCGTCGGCTTCGATCATTCTCCGTGGCCCCAACGACTTTCAGCTTGACGAGATGGAGCGGTCGGTACACGACAGCTTGTGTGCTGTGAAGAGGACCCTCGAGAGCGGCAGCATCGTGCCGGGAGGTGGTGCGGTCGAGACGGCGTTACACATCTACTTGGAGGAGTTTGCGGGCACTGTTGGTTCCCGCGAGCAGCTTGCCATCGGCGAGTTTGCACAATCTCTTCTCGTTATCCCCAAGACGCTAGCGGTGAACGCTGCTAAGGATGCCTCGGAACTGGTCGCCCAACTCCGGTCTCGGCATGCGCTTTCGCAGCGCATCCAGGAAGGCGAAGCGAATGAGGACGAGAAGACGGTGGCACGCAAGAAGGCGTACAAAAACTATGGCCTTGACCTCATGAAGGGCAAGGTGGTGGACGAGATCAAGGCAGGCGTGGTGGAACCTAGCATTAGCAAGATCCGGCAGCTCAAGAGCGCAGTAGAGGCATGCATTAGCATCATGCGCATCGATACCCTGATCAAGCTGGACCCGGAACCGCAGGCGGAGGACGATGGCCATGGCCATTAGACTATTTACGTCGCAATGAAAGAACAGCGTAAACTTGCCGACTTGGCAGCGAAAGCATCCCTTGAGGTCTCACTCCTCATCCGGCCCATGATTCCGCGGATTCGGCTCCGGATCCGTACATCTTATACATACCCCAGCGACAACTCCATACCCCGCATCAATGATTCTGAAGTTATGGCTCCCCTAAGCCCAAGTATTGGGGAGTTTGTCTTACCCTTGCTCTTCCGTCACTTGCGGCATCCTCATGACCAGCCCCGGCCCGAGCACCGCTCATTCGGGCCCCGCATACTGTCGGCTTAAATCCACTCTGCCGCGATTCTCCGCGAGGAAGACGACGGCGCCGGGGCACGGCGCCGGCCAAGTCCCTGGTGAGACGGCCGAAATGGGTCGAGAGCCGCCGTCCCTGCCCGCTAGCAGCCGAGTGATTGTGACGTAAAATGCACCGCTTGCGGGCGGTTTCGCCATGAAACCACGAATTATGCAGGGATGCAGAGACTACAGCGGCCAATTTTCTGGCGTTGCAGCGGCCATCTGACCATGCCCGTCCGGGACCATTGGCCAATCATGGAGATGGTGTTGAAGCTGCTTGCTCCGTTCCAGGATTCTTTTCGAACCCATTGCTGGAAGTTTGGCTGTTTAGACCACGAAGGTGTAAACTAATGAACCAGTCAAGCCGGCGAGTAACCTAATCGGCCGTAGTGAAGGTGTAATTTTCCTTTCTATTATCAGCGAAGCTCCCAGTGCAAATACTGTGCGATGTCAATGCAGGATTTCGAGAGCTGCATTGAGTATGCAGATTCCGGTGGCAGCCGGGAATCCACAGTGCCGTCTGTAACGAACGGCCGGCGGTTTCCACTTGTGATGAGTACGCAATCCAGCAATCATCTTCGAAGCACGGGTCTATTTTAAAGCTACGGGTCTGGGCCAGCCCTTTCTCCTCTAACTTGCACCAAGGCCCATTCCCCATTCCCCAGTCTTTTCTCTTCTGCAACCATTACGGCCCCAAACTGGAGCTGCGTAACTTGTCTTCGACAAAACCGTTTCTTTCAACATTTCCCCTTTTCGCCCCTTCAACGCAAAAGTGATAGGACACGGCATAGATCCGGCACTACCCCATTAGCTCCCACAAACCTCGACCCGTCAACGACAAACTCAACTGACAAAATGGGCTCCAACGGCAACCTTTCCCCGCTACCTCCCGCTTCCTCGCCATCCCTTATCCTCGCCCAGCCCACCCAGGGCGAGCGCGACCGTACCGCTCGGCATACCTATCCGAACTGGGGCGGCGCCCTGACTGAGGACGGCTACCTACAGCGCGAGACATATCTTACCACCGTTCCGCTCGCCCGCGATGGCGGCATCACCCACTGGATTTTGACAGTCGACGGCGGGGTACCGGACGAGCGGCCGATCCTGTCGTCGTGCGAGAGCCTGCGAAAGAGGGCTGTGTATGCACGGCCGAGTGGGAATGGAGAGGGGGAGAGGGTGGTGGTCGAGGGCGTGGCGCACGGAATTGCGAGCGTGTTTACCGAGCCGGCGTTTCGTGGGAAGGGATATGCGAGCAGGATGATGAAGGAGGTCGGCGAAAAGTTGGAGGGGTGGCAGGCGCGTGCCGCGGGGGCAGCAGAGGAGAAGAAGGGCGTCGAGGCCGTAGAGAAGGGTAGTTCGTTGTTCTCGGTGCTGTACAGTGATATTGGCAAGACGTTCTATGCTAAGAATGGGTGGGCTCCGTTTGAGAGCACGCATGTGTCGATCAAGCCAGTGAAGGGGGCGGCGCCGACGGAAGGACAGGGAGTCAAAGTTCTCGGATACCACGAGTTGGCGGAATTGTGTGCGGCGGACGAGAAGCAGTTACGGGCGGACCTAGCGCGCCCTGGGGGTTCCAGGACCAAGGTGGCGATTCTGCCTGAGTTGGATGCGATGCTGTGGCATCTTATGCGCGAGGATTACATGACCAAGGCCATCTTTGGAAAAACACCAACTATCAGGGGTGCCGTGACCGGCGAGGCTGGGAAACGAGTTTGGGCGATTTGGATGCGGGGTTATTATGGCGGGCTAAAGAAACCAGAGGGCAACGTCTTGCATGTCTTGCGGGTTGTGGTCGAGGGCCCTGAGCAACCTGAGGAGACGTTGGCAGATGGGCTCCGGGCGATTCTGCAGATTGCGCAACACGAGGCAGCCGAGTGGAGGACGGAAGACATTCAGATCTGGAACCCCAACCCCAAGTTGCGATCTGTGATTGACAAGACTGGAATTCAGTACCAACTTGTCAACCGGGACACGGACAGCATTGCGAGCTTGAGATGGTATGGCGAGAAAGAGCAAACCTCGGAGCTGGATTGGGTGGCTAATGAGAAGTTTGCGTGGTGCTGAGCCGGTATTTGATTGGGTTGGGTGGAGGAATCGATATAGGAAATGGGATCTGGCTGTCAACGAATAGCTTGGGTAACTTGTACTCGAAGTAGTTGATGAGTGAAATTCACCCAGAATAGGTGTTTTGGCACTTGGAGTGTGTCGTTAAGTGACGGCTTATTTCTTTAAGTCTACGAAGCTGCTTGAAAGACGAAAGCGCAACCAGCTGCCTGTGCGGGGTTCAAAGTAACCGTTTCAGGTGATTATTACCCTATTTGGGATGCTTGAGAAGAGAAATGATTCGGATAGCTGACCTGCCAAACGGCGGAAGGAAATATTTCGGGGGTTTCCCTCGATTTGCACAAATACATCGCTGAAGACTTAATGTTAACGTAAGGGCCAACGCAATGGGTCTTTACTAAGGCCCAGAGTGGATATTTTGAGGAAGTCATGTATTTGGTCATGAAGACGAGGTGATACGTATAAAACCACAATCTCTGTGGAACTCAACCTCGAGTTCCGTGCGATGCGGCATCGTGGCCACTGCGGCCATTTACATCGTACAGTTTTGGTTCCATGTTGGCGGCAAAACAGGCCGGAAACCAGATGATCCACAGCACCATTCCAGCCGTTGCATCATCCCGCCGGATGCCCCCGCAGCCAGGGCCAGTGACCCCGCAGGTCTCGTGCAGGGCATTGCCGCGGCATTGGAAGCACGTGGAATTTCATGAAAACCCCTTTGAGAGGGTCGATTTCCCCGAATGCCGCAACGCCGAACCAACTGATGACATACTGTGAATAGCGAGATTTCACCAACTCCTTGCTGATTTTTTTGTTCATTTGGTATTGTTGGACTGCACCTTTTGTAGAAATTTATTCTCCTGCGGTATAGCCCCGTCCTTTAAACTACAAGCGCATCCTTGTCTTGTTTCGTTACCTTTGTCCCTTGCTCTCATCCGATCACTCGACTCCTCGATCTGAAGCCCACGACGACGCTACGGACCGTCCTCTTGACAATGTACAACAAACAATAACGCTAACCGATGCCACTTTCACTTTAAACATCATAATAATCTCATACCTTGGTCATGTCACTCCAAATACGCCGCCTTCATCCCGGGACGCCTCTTTCAGCATTGTCAAGCGCCGTCGGAGCCCATCCACGCTGCTCCCATCTACGGGGACCATACACACCATGCGCCCGCCCGGTACCTTACAGGCGGCGTACCAGCGCAGGTATAAGGGGGGGCCGCCGCTTGCACACGACTACACGGACTGTGTTTCCTGCTATTTTCGTAGCGGGACAACGGCGAAGTGCATCGGCTGTGGCCGCGGCAGCTGTAGAGAATGGTATGCGAGGACAGTGTCTTCCGACAGACAATAGGGAGACTGACATAGCAGTAGCCAATCCAGAGGATATTGGTCCGATACAAGAGTATGACCGCCGAGTTGACAGTGGAGTTTTGCGAAACGATGAGCACCAAAGAGGTGAGACCTTGTTCCCGTGGAAGGTTTAACACCAACGCTACTAACCTCAGAGCTTGGCAGGTATTATACAGAGCCTACAGCATCTCCATGAGGAGTTACGGCATTACAACGCACCACCCGTCGAGCGCCCGACCCCCGAGTCTCTAAAGCCGAACAAATCCTTGTTCTCGTGGTTCGGCGGCGGCAGCAAGTCATCGGCCAGTGCAATCCCCCCCAGCCTCCCTCGGGGCCTTTACCTGTTCGGCGATGTGGGCTGCGGCAAGACGATGTTGATGGATCTCTTTTACGATACGCTACCCTCCAACGTACGCTCGAAGACACGAATCCACTTCCATAACTTCATGCAGAGCGTCCACCAGCGCCTACACAAGATGAAGCTTCAGTATGGTAGTGATATGGACTGCGTGCCATTTGTGGCGGCCGAGATCGCCGAGCAGGGCAATGTGCTGTGCTTTGACGAGTTTCAGTGCACTGATGTAGCCGACGCGATGATCCTACGTCGACTACTCGAATCACTCATGTCTCATGGTGTTGTTCTCGTGACGACATCCAACCGCCATCCCGATGAGCTATACAAGAACGGCATCCAACGTGAGTCCTTCATCCCAGCGATTGAGCTCCTCAAGAGTAGGCTGCACGTCATCAACCTCGACTCGACAACCGACTACCGCAAGATCCCACGCCCGCCCTCTGGCGTCTACCACACACCTCTCGACGCCCACGCCGCCTCCCACGCCGAGAAATGGTTTCGCTTCCTAGGTGATCCAGACTCGCCCGAACCCCACTCGGAGACTCAGCGAGTCTGGGGTCGGGAGATTGTCGTGCCCCGTGTCAGCGGCCGATGCGCATGGTTCACCTTTGACGAGCTGATCGGCCGGCCGACTAGCGCAGCGGACTACCTGGAGTTGATGCGATCGTACGATGCATTTGTGGTAACCGATATCCCGGGCATGACTTTTCGCCAGCGCGATTTGGCTCGGCGGTTCATCACCTTTATCGACGCTGTGTACGAGTCACATGCGAAACTGGTCCTCACGACGGCGGTGCCATTGCGCGAGCTGTTTGTTTCCCGCTCTGAGATGCGCGAGTCACTCCTGGCGGCAAAGAAGAAGGAGAAGAAACAACAGGGCGACTCATCGCAAAAGACTAACGACCAGCCCTCCGAAGAAGACGAAGACTCCATTGACGACGCCCTCGATCATATGACGGACGACCTCGAGCATAACGCAGAGCAGCTGGCAAGGTCGAACCTTTTTGCCGGCGACGAAGAAGCCTTTGCCTTTGCGCGCGCACTTTCTCGGCTCAGTCACATGGGAAGCAAGGAGTGGGTAGAGCGCGGGATGGGGTTGGAGAGTCAGGGTGGTAAGAAAGAACATGATGACTGGGCCAAGACAAGGAGCCGACAGATGGAGGATAGCATGTAGGGATAAGGAGTTGGATCATGATTGTAACGGCTATACGTCTCTTCGTGGTTTTGTAGAAGAGGTTGGATACTTGTGCGGAGGGGGCTTGCCCGGAGCTCTGGTAGGAGACATTGCATATAGAACCCGGCACATATTTAGATAGCTTGTAGCGTTCCGAAATGACCATTATGGAGATCACCAAACATTGGCGCGGCTAGCTATCGGCATTGTGGCTATGATGGCGAGAAACTGTATGCAAAATGGTGCTATCAGAAAAGACTGGCTTCGCTGTATTGTCCTGTACGACCGGTACTAGCGTACGTACCCAACCCTAACGCCCTTGATTACTCCCTCTCACTTTCTTCCCTTCTCGAAAAGAAAACGACGCAAGATCCGAACACAACCCTTACAAATCCGACCATTCCTGGTCATCAAGAGCGGTGAAATCGGTAAAAGCTAGCTCGTAGGCGAACGCCAAGGTTAGACGGGCATGCTGCAGCATGTGGTCGAACGAGAGGTATTTGATCAGATCCTCGGTCGAGTGGATGTGGTTATCCGAGTACTCAAACGCCGATTCAATGACAAAGGCCGAGGGGTACCCGGCCTTGGATGCCGATGCGTGGTCCGAGCAAGCGTAGCCACACTTGGTCTCGACATACGGAATGTCGCAGTACTGCGCAGGGGATGCACGTTAGTGCCGAGATTAAATGAGCGGTGAAGAGGGGAACATACTTCGTCAATGACGACCTTGATAAAGTTGGTGAGGTTGGGGTCAACGTAATCGACAATCACGCCCACACTCTCGGGCTTGCCGGCATCCAAGGTGCGGGTGATGTAACCCGTCATGTCCTGCTGGAGCATGGCCTTGACGTCACGGTCGTCCTTCTCGTACGATGAGAAGATGGCCTGGCTACCCAGCAGGCCACCCTCTTCGGCGCTATACCAGTGGAACTCGAGCGTGTTCTCGTGGTTGCCCTGAATGATGTCCTCGGATTGCAGAATAACGCGGAAGGCCTCGAGGATGGTGACCGTTCCACTGCCGTCGTCATCCGCGCCAGGGGCGGCTAGGACGCTTGGCAACCACAGGTTGATCGAGTCTTGGTGGGCGCCGATGACTACGGTCGAGTTGGTTTTGCCAGGGATGGTGGCGATGATGCTGTTTTGGCCCCACGAGTGCTTGAAGTGTTCGGCACGCACGTAGTCTTCCGCGCCAGCCTCTTTGATTGTGTTGCGGACCTGGCCGAGGAGCCACTCGCTGGATTGACGACCATAGTCGGACTGTGAGGGATGGAATTAGCAAGACCACTTTTCTATCCCAGCATTGAAAGGGAGAGGCTTACCTTGTAGTACCGGGTGTGGAACGACGTGAAGGTTTCGAGATGGTTACGCATTTCCGTCTTCGACAAGCTGCCTAGAAGTGGCTTGACTTCATCCTGAAGCTTGGGGTGTTTCGGGAAGACGCTCTTGCGCAGAGTCTTCAGGCGGAGGGCGCCGAGTTCGGGGTGGTCGGTGATGTCAAAGAACCGCTTGCCGTCCTAAGGGCAAAAACAACACTTCATTTAGCAGTGACCGCCAGTGGATGCGGGACGAGAAGTTTACATACGCGGCGCAACTCCCACTTCTCTTCCTCCGTCACCCATTTTGTCTCCCCTGGCGACAGCTCGATGTGGTACTTCTCGTTGCTCTCAGCGGCCTTGGGAAGGCCGTCGGGGTACAGGGCGGCACGATCCGGCTCATTCGGCTCGACGAAACGGCCGCTTACAGCGGGCAGGAGCAGCGCAAGTAGTGAGGTGTTGGAAACTTTCATGGCGGGCAGACTTGGGAATGCAGTGTACGATGGGGAGGCGATAAAGTCCGTTCCTAATGGGTGATGGAAGCGTTCTTGAATGTTGAACCTTTGACTGTTGGAGGTTCTTTCGGAGTTGACGGGGAGGCTGGCGAGGCACGGCGACAGGCACAGATAACACCTGGAGGGACCCCTGTTTGGGGGTGATCAGGTGGAGGGCGCCAGGCGAGATCAGACCCACATGGGCGCAGGTACCCGGACTCTGGGCTCGAAACGTTCAGCTTGAAAAGTTATTGAAGGCCGCCTTTTTTGATAAGTCACTCGGGAGTCTTCGAGATACAAGACACATCGTCGCCATGGCAGGCATTTCAGGGCCGCCCTGCACCAAATCTCCGAATTGACAACATCATCTGCTCAATGCAGAGACTCGAACCGTCGGCACGCACCGGAGACACGCGTGACACGATACCCCAACGGCATCCCTGCACACAACAGGGGTCTAGAAAGGCTAAACCAGATTTGGGATTAGCTCAACTCTGCTCTCAGGGTCCGGTTCAGCCCAATCAGGACCCCAACAGAATGATTGCGCAGGAAGGCAGTGATTGACGTCATACGAGGACCTCAAGATGGAACCAAAATGCCAAGGGATCCGACGATTTGCAGATGCTGTTCTAACTTCTAGCCCGCACATATATGACACATATATAAGTTGTTTAGGTATTTCTGTGCCTGTACATGTATGGTAGTGTGTAAGTATTCTCTAGTTTGAAAGTTTGGGTTGACACTTTTCGGTCTTCCTCGCGTACCTACAATAATTCATTGGTGGGAAGCTGGTCTGTCTCAAGCGACGACCAACCTCATCCATTGAGGTTTAGTTCGAGGACGCCCGCCTGCTACTGTTCACTTCAAAAGTACTTGCGGAAATGGCAAACCACCAACGACAGATCCCGCGCCTCAACGACCACACAATTCGATTATGTACGTCAGATGAGAGCGTTTCGTCTCTGGTTGCTCGGAATCCGGACCTAGCCCCTGGCGACGCATGGAAGAAACTCCATGGGGACGACGCATGGAAACATCTTGAAGGCAGAGGGAGACACGAAGACAAATTTGATGATTCCGAAGACAAAACAGAATTGTCGAGGACTGCCGAGTGTGGAAAATGGGGCCCTACTAAACCGAGCGAGCTCTTCCTTCGGGTATGCCACCGAAATCTAGATCTGCTTAATTTCCCGAAAAGAGGACTAATCCAAGGCTCAGATCTACCACGATGCGCTATGTACCATTCACCATGAACCGCACCGGGCCATGGTCAGTCCCTCGTTGATGGGAAGTTACGGGACGGTACCCTTAACGATAATCTCCGCGTGAGCTACCGAGACAACCGTTTCATCGAGGTTGATTCTGACACCTAACAGACTCCCCGACCTTGCCCGCCACATGTCCAATGTCATTGTCCGCGCTAAGCAGGAAGTCTTCCTGGCGACCAACTATTGGCAAGATAGTGTGGCTTCAAAGTACATCACTAATGCCATCAAAGAACTCGACCGCCGGGCTAGGATGAGGGGTACTAAGATTGTAGTTAAGATTCTATATGACCGAGGGAGTCTCAAACAGCTGTATGAACATCACTACGTCGTCCCGGAGAAGGAGTCCACCGGGAAGAACGTCAACCTGCCCCATGCGCACGAAATCCCAAATATCAGCATGGAGGTCATGAATTTCCACACACCGATTGTCGGAACCTTCCATGCTAAGTACGTGGTGGTCGACCGGAAGATTGCGCTACTACAGAGCAACAATATTCAGGATAACGACAACCTTGAGATGCTTGTCCACTTGGAGGGCCCAATCGTTGACTCCCTGTACGACATGGCCTTGCTCTCGTGGCACAAGAAGATGGAGCCGCCATTACCAAGTCGAGATAAGCCGGCTACGCAAGCGTGGCCGGAGAGCCGACGGGAAGGAGAACATGGGCGGTCCAAAGACAATAGTTCTGAAAATGGCATTGAGGGACGAGAACATCCGTCGCTTCCCCAACACACTACAGACAATCCATGCTATGACGACGACATCTCTGGGGAAGTAGCTCGGATCAACGCCGCACTAGCCCCGAGACCCGAGCAAACACATTTGCAAGCCGTCACCTTGCAGCTCAACCACACCACCAATGAGGGTCTACCCGGCGACCCCAACGCCCCCGAGTGCCCACCTGGCGAGCTCATGACACCTTACCTCCCGCTACTAAACGACACCCCTTACCCTATGGCCCTCGTAAATCGTGCCCCATATGGTCCGCCAACTCATAAGTCTGTGGAGACACCGCAAAATGCTGCTTGGTTGTCGGCGTTGCGCAACGCCAAGAAAAGCGTGTACATCATATCTCCCACATTGAACGCACCACCTCTTGTCGAGGCCATTGTTGAGGCCTGCGAGCGTGGGGTTGATGTGCACTGCTACATCTGCATCAGCTACAATGATGCAGTACGTTTTCTACTGCCCCCCCGCCCTCTTTTTTTTTTTCATTCATCCCCTAACCTCTCTTTGCGACAACAGGGCGAACTCCTCCCCCGCCAAGGCGGACACAACGAAAAGGTCGCCGCCACCCTCCACAAATCCCTGACTCCCTCAACGCGCCGGCACCTTCACTACCGCTGGTACGTCGCCAAAGACCAAACACGCCCCATAACCCAAGCCCGTCGACAGCGTAGTAGCCATGTCAAGCTCATGATCGTCGACGGCGCGGTGGGGATTCAAGGAAACGGAAATCAGGACACACAAAGTTGGTTCCATAGCCAGGAGATTAATATTATGGTGGATAGCGTCGAGGTATGCGCGAAGTGGTTGGAGGGGTTGAGGCAGAATCAGAACACGGCCCTATTTGGGGCCGTGAATCTAGAGGATGGGGTGTGGCGAGATGAGAATGGCAACGGGGTTGAAGGTGCGATGGGGGTAGATGCGGGACGGGTGAGAGGGTGGGCAAGGGGTGTGAAGGGGGCCGTGGATAGGGTGAGGGGGACCGGGGGCTTTTGAAGGGTGGGTTTGGATAGGTATAGTGGACACGATTTCACACTGCTTGTTTACGAGAGGGAAGTCTACGGGATCTAAGGCCGCCTTTTGACGACTTATCCATCCATCGACGCGAAGTGATTTGATGCGTGAATCGACGCCTAACACGCCCTATCCACTGTTAACACTCTTGTTTGGTGACCAGCCAGAAGGCCAAATTTTAATTTTCTTTCGAATTATCACTAAGTCGGGCAAGAAGCGAAAAGAGCATCCACATTACATGAGAGTTCCCATGCTTATTCATGGGACAAAGGGTCAGTCAGCGGGGGGAGCTTGTGCCCGGGATACGCTGTCGGCATTGTCGATGCAATTGTTATCAACTGAATTATAAGTTGAGCCTCTGCCGGGCTTTCGGGTATCTTGTGAGTTGTGTGTTGCTTTTTGCCAATATGTTCATGAATCTTCATCTTGCAACATCATTCACCCCAAATATTGAGGCTTCCGTGAACTTTTCGGGACAACTGAGGATTTGTGAATCCTTTTGGTTAATCATTGGCATCTGCGGAACGTGGTTGCGGTGGTAGAACCACCCACCTACACAATTAATCTAACTTGGATGCCGAAGACTACTAAATCAATATTACGAGACAACCCAGCCCACCTATCTCACCCAAGATTCAACTAGAGAGTCATAAACTATTTCACCATGACCTTCTGCAACGTATTCCGGTCCCTGCATCTGCTTCCTCACACCTTCCGCCCTTTCCAACCACATCGCCGCTTCTGAGTTGCCTCCATTATGCGAAAGTGCCATGGATAGCATGTATGATGCCCGGGCCACTTCACAGTCGGCGACCTTCCAGAATTCCATCATGCTGATAGCCTTGCGGAAATAATCTCTAGATACCGAGAAGGAGTGTGGATTAGCCGACGGTATCAAGGACGAGTGTATACCTATTTAGTTACTTACATTAGGGTAAGCGGTAAATACTTACATAGCTTGGCCAGGTAACTCCTTATCTCTACTTCCGTAGTGGTTCCGCAGCGCGATCAATCCTAGTTTGTACATGCATACTGCCATGTCGGCTGAAACTATCTCCCCGGTGTCTTTCAGACATTCCCAGCCTTTGGTGTATGCAGCTTTCGCTCCCTCCAGGTTACCTTGGGCCATTTGCATGTTGCCGATCCAATAGTAGTGGTTTCTGTAGTTCCTCAAGTTTGTTAGCCGAGTCAAAAGCTAGGAAATGTGCGAGCTTTCACCTGAACCCAGGCTGTTTGTTGAGAATCAGCCCCTTGGCCTTCTCGAAGGCACCCATTGCTTCGGAATAGCATCCTAGTCCAGTGTAACACCTCCCCAGATTATTCCAATTCATCCTCACATTGGCTTTGACCTCATAATTGACAGTTTCCTTGCATATGAGGTGGTATTTGAGCGCCTCGGGATACTTGCCCGACGACAGATTGAGATTGCCTAACTAGGTTGTTCAGAGCCACCCAGATGTCCTCATGGCCTACAGGCAACTCACGGAACCGAATGTCTTTGGCTCGTTCGAGCAATTCCTTGGCGGACGAAAAGTCCCCGCTCATCTCGCGCTCTAATCCCGCGGAGTTACAAAAATGCGCGTAGGAAAGCGGCTCCTCGGTGATGAGACCTGTGGCATGGAATGCGGTCCTTGTAACGTCCACCATTCTAGCTAGTTCCTTTGCTGCACCAGTTTCGACAAGGTAGTAGGCGGCGTTGCACATGAGTCGGCAAAAGTCCTTAGAGGGACGGAGAGATACCCCGAGGCTCCTCTGGTGATTAAGAGCGGCTGCTGTGTGATCGCGGAGAAAATAAACATGTTGGATAAATGTCCTACATTTGGGAAATTGGGGCCGGAAGCTTCGACCAAAAACTTGTTTCGGAAATGCATGAAAGAGCAGTTGGGAAGCGTCTTGAAGTGTTTGCTGGAGGGTGTTCCTGCTGGAGTAACGGAATTCAGATTGGACAAGGCGGTGAATGGAAAGATTGTTGGTGGCTGCATCACGATGAATGAGGCCCAGGGATAGGAGCTCCTCCATTATGTCCGACACCCTGCAACACGGAGCGTCAGCACTGGGGGATACACCCGAGATGTTACCTTACGTTATGGCTGGCGTTGAAGGAACGACCTACTTAAATTCATCTGCACAAATTTGTAAACGGGTAGGCAACTCCACATGTTCGAGCGCTTCCGTGTTTTCCATAACGAGCAGAGACTCGGGGATGTTGTCAGGGGCGAGAAGCGACAAAACCCCTAGCAGTGTGGCTGCGGAACTGGACAAGGCTTGAAAAGAGAGGGTGAAAACGTTCTTTACTCCATCGCTGTACCCTGCGTGCATGAGTTCCGTGCTGTACGCGTCTTGCACTTTGTCCGGATATCGTTTGTGCATTGAGAAGTCGGAATAGGAAAGCGGCGCCTTGGTCAGTAGTGAAGGGCTGAACAGCAAGATTTGCGCTGGCAGGGTGCATGCCGAGCGTATGGCACCTGCTCGTGATTAGCACCGATCCATGCTTAGAGACGGGCCAGAACTCAGAAAGAAGGTCAGCTTTCTCAGCATTGTCAAATATCAGAAGCCAGTTTTTGTTTTCTAGGGAAGATTAGCATGCTGAATATATGAGCGGGGCCAGTAACGGAACAACTTGCCTGTTCTCTGGAGCCAGTCTAGAAAGACAATGCGGCCCTGGGCGTCTTGATTAGGGGAGTTTAAGCCAACCAAACGAACGGCCTGCATGACACTTTGTTCTAGACTGGCCAACGTCTGGGCATGAATCCAGAAGATAGCGTCGAAGTGGTCCGTATGATGATGTGCGTACATCAAGGCGATTTGGCTTTTGCCAACACCGCCTAACCTGGATATAGCAATAGACCTGAGCATGCCATGCTTAGTTTCAGGGCTAAGAGCAGAATGTATTGTCGACAGCTTAGATTCCCTGCCAAAGAAGCGACTGTTTTTGCTAGCCGGCAACATGCGTGGTTGTTTGTGTGTGGGTACTGCTCGCCTCATTGTCTGTTGGGACGCCTCGTTCAAGAGCACCTGGAGCCGCTGGAAATCGCTGGTGTGCGCCTTAGAAAGGGATAATGATATGATCCGTGAAACCCTGTCAGAAGCTTCCTCCAGCTGTGAGAGAACATCCCTGTATTGAATTGTGATAATCTCCCAAGCCGTCTCTTTCATGCCCCCAAGCTCACAGTCGCGGAAGGCCGTGATAATATTTAACCAGAGATTAATGAGCTCCTTGGAGATTTCAACATAGACATTCTTCTTCTGCTCCATGTTCTTCATGCCGTGCATGGTTTCATTCATGTACTCCAGTTTGATGCCGATCGACTTGACCATACGGGAGACGCGGTCGAGGGCACCTTCTGAATGTAGTGAAAGCTAGGTTATACATCGACATTGTTAGTACAATACATATCGGTCACCAAACCCCTAACCACGATTCATCACAAATCTGGAGTCCTTACCTTGACGACTAAGTAAAGTAAACCCCACATCATGGAAACATCGACCTTTTCGCGCATCAAGCTAACGAACGAAATGGAGAATTGATTATAGTGCTCGAGAACTGGGAGTAGAAGCAGCAGGATGTCTGCCTCCGATGTGTCCTGGCGGTACTCTTGGAGCAATTCCTCAAGCGCCTGACGAAAGAGAGGGACAGACATGACTTTCAGCGCTTCTTTGAGGTCGTTGCGCTCGAGGCCCTTTTCGCAGCGCGATATTGTTGACTTCCAAGCATCGATGTAGATTTGATCACTGGTAGAGAGATCATTAGCAGTCGATTTTATTGAGGCCAGACCATCTATGCCCCAAATGATAAAGGAGCTTACTAGTCCAATCCTGACATGAGCCTTTTCAGGGACTCACGATCGCCGTCGTCAACGGTTGACGCAAGGGACAGTGTATCGACCATGTTGTCAACCCTCATTTCGTTTTGCCCAGAGTTATCGAGAGTTACAATCGTGGCGGCTCGTGAAAGGCGACGGGTTGGGTAGGTGCCCACATTGGTATGCAAACACGGCAAGTCACAGTTTCCGTGAATGAATCCCACACTGTCTCCTCTATCAAGGGTCGCAACTCGACTCGGCTGGCTTTGTGCGACCTCAACTGGAGGTCCCCTCTTATCTGTTTAACACGGGGCATGCTCCCGAGTAATGTTGACTTGTAGTAGTATTCCAGAGGAGCAATTTTGGTTTCACATTTCACAGGCCTAGCATGACACCGGCGAAGTCTCGCGGAGTAATGGCCGCCGTCGTCGACTATACTGCCGATCTGGAACTGTTCAGAACGGAAAAGCCCTACGAGTTGTACTAGGTCGAGGATCTTTCTCCGAGTGATAGCAGTAATGTTGTGTACGAGCCCCACGATATATCGCCACAACTGGAGGATATCCGAGGCCGGATTCCCACTCATTTTGCTACGTCCAATGTCCTTCAAGCATACCTGTCACCCATGAGGAAGAGATGATCCACCTCTACGCTCAGGAGGTCAATCGGCTACTCAAGCAAATGTTTAACACGCGGCATGTGATTTGTTACGACGTAAGGGTATGCCCTTGCCATTCCGCCAAGCCTGAGAAGACTGCGCTCATTTTAACGAAGCTGTAAAGGCCATGCAAGGCCAGTATGTTGAGGAGTAGGTCATTAGTGTGCCGGGAGTTCGTCGGGAGGCACCACGGTGGCGTAAAGCGAGCTTGACAACATGGCCATAACGGTTAGTCAACAACATAACGGACGATTAATTGACAATGGGGACAATAGAACCATTTCTAGGTTAATTGACATTACGGTTAACAAAACAAAGGACATCTGGTTTGACGATGTGATTAACTGTAATGTTGAGAAGAATTTAAAACGGCTGGAGGTTTATTGAAGAGGATAATGACCAGTTAAAAAGAGGACTAAGAACGTATGTAATATATTATTATACTAGACACATAATTATGTACCACATTTAAATCTTACATTCCTGACATAATTGGTTGAAGACGTATACTCGGATGAAGGATGGGCATCAGCAATGGTATCAATTGGCCCATTCCCGTCGGTGGTAGAACCTTCTCGGAGTTTGTAAGAAGCATATCTCGTTGGTGGCTAGCTAGCGAGTGACCCAAGTCCGTGACTTCTGACAACATTTGTATCTCTGTATGCACTAGGGCTATACTGTCAACCCTACTTGAGCATGATATTACTGACATGATCTCCTCACAAAATGTCGGCACTTAAATTGTAGTGCTAGGCCATGCCCTCGGCCAGATACCTAGGTAGGGAAGGTCGTAGCCTGGTAACCTATCTGAGAGTCCGAGCAAACGACCCTTCTCAACATTCCTCACATCTACTTCTCCCCCCCTTCTGAAACCTCGGTCGAGGGTAGCCTGTATGTATTTCAATGTCAAGGGCGGCTGACGTGGTATTTTCCTCCCCCAGGTACCGGAGACAAGGATCGAGATAATGCAGTATTAAGCCATCAATCATGTGTCGCAAGAAGTGGGTAAAGAACTGTCTCTCTTGTCCAGAAATTGGTGTGCTGTTGATGTATTGGTGGAGTGAGGCCCAAAAAACCTCCGTACACAATTCTTCGATGCGGGAGTTGAACCCTTCGGCCCCGGCTTCGGGCAAGAGCTAAAAAATGCCCATTGTTTTGAACTGTCGTTTATCTGAATGCCGAGGCCACCTTCTTGGGAGAGAAGCGGGTGGAGCATAAACAAGTAGGAGTTGTTGGAATAGAGAAGGTCACAAGACATGAGGATAATAATTCCGAGAGATGGAAAGGAAAATTTGAGGACGGTAGGTCTCATTTGATTGCAGCAGTGGGCAGTTTGAATCTGACCACGGTGTTGAAGGTAGTAGCTGGTGGTGTTTCGGTGTGACCGCCTCTTTGTTCCCCGGCCTTGGGGGCTGAGTAGGTACCTATGGTTTTTAGGCGACAATGTAGAATCGCCTCGCAATTCGGGAGCCTTCTGCTTGCCGATCTTCAGGTAACGGTAGGGTAGGCAAGTACCAGCCCCAGCTGACGCAGTTTAGCATCTTTCATAAAGTTCGTGTCCCCCGAGACAGCCTCGTACCACACCAAGGTACCCACCCGCCCAGCTTAGGTATTACTTCGGCTAGGTAGGTACCTTACCTACGGTACCTAGGTAGGCAACCTAGGTAGTGTGAGTACATGATGCACCAAGCTCTCAGTACCCAGAGGTAATTATATACTTATCGTAGTTATGCCGGGCAGTGAAAACTGCCTCTTATGAGTTGGAAGGTATTTGCATAGAGGGACCTAACTTAAAAGCAGGGAGTTACCCCTACATCTTGTGGAACATCCGAGCATCCATGGATGGGCGGAAGGGAACTGAGAATTCCACACCTCGCAAACACAGTGCGGCTTTTTGGAGCGTTTGGGATGCCACGAAACTCCCCCGCTCTCTCACCCAATGACTTGATACTCGCCTTGGAACTGGTTTTCAACCCCACCATCAAACCTTTCTCTTGTAAGCCATCCCTCTTGCGTGCGAAGCTCGCAGCCGGGATACTTCTTGTTGCGTCCTGGTTACTGCAGGCTACCTACTTTATTTCTCAAACTGAAACGAATAGTCCCGGGGCCGACACCATACCGCACCCAGCCACCACACTCCATGAACCTGGTTAGAAAAGTGTTGGTGCTATCTGGAATTTACCTCGTACCGTGGCGTAACATGGCCGTCAACCTTAGGTCGCAGGGCACTGCCACACCGGCGGCACTGCACTCTCCCGAACACATTTTGTCCCTCGATGCCGGGGAAGCCCACCGTCTCTTCAACGATGGGAAATTGACCATTTCGGGCTTACTTTCTCGGATCTTGACGCAAATTAAGGACACGAACACCAATGGACCAAAGTTGGGGGCTATTGTGTTCTTAGCGTCCGAACCTCAACTCATGGCACGCGCCGGGGATCTTCAGCAGGAGCTGGAATCGGGCCACAGCCGCGGGCCACTACACGGAATCCCAGTGGTTCTCAAGGTAGCCTTTGCTTATAACCCGCCGGTTGAGCGCGATTAGTAGCGTATGCCCTTGCTAATCTCCCGGTTTAGGATTGTATCGCCACTTCCCCCCTCCTCGGAATGCCAACTAGCGCGGGAAGTTACGCTCTTTTGAACACCACCAAGGTTACTAGAAACGCTCCCATCGTTGAAAGGGTATGAGTGGTCAGCCAAATTTGAAGATGGACCTGTGCTAAGTTTGACAGCTTCTAGATGCCGGCGCCATTATTGTTGGTAAAAGTAACCTCAGCGTAAGTCTTGTGTGTGACCTCCTTGAGCTCTTATATCTTAGTTTGGATAGCTGAATTTAGAACCTAAAGGAGTTCTGCGCTTTCAAGTGAGTGTTCCTCAACCCGTGTGTCATTCTCCGTGATCTTAACCTTCCCGAACTTACAGAGGCGACGGACTCATCGACGGATTCTCTCCTGTTGGCGGCCAGACTAAATCACCTTACGTTTATGGAGAAATTGTGCTTGACGAAGGCGATCTCTCCCCATCGGTAAGGCACCTTGCGTAACGTTCAACTCAGCATCATAATGATGGTTATTAACATACCTATTTTAGAGCCCAGGCGGGTCGTCAACAGGCAGCGCGGTAAGCGTCTCGGCAGGATTCGCTCTCATCGGCATTGGCACCGAAAATGATGGCTCGATCGTCCAACCGGCTTCCAGATAGGCATTATACGCCTTGAAGCCAACACTTGGGCTAGTGACAGCTGAGGGCTGCTGGCGAGTGTCTAAGAGTCTGGACACACCGGGTTGCATGGCCAAGTCTGTGCAAGATTTGGCCGCGGCCATGGAAATTCTTCTCAACCTGGAGGCTCGCGAAAAGCTTCCCGCTAAAGGATATCAGGCGTTCTGCGGGACGTCGTTTGAAGGACTGAGACTCGGCTTTCTTGGTCCCAGCCTCTGGCGTTTCCCGCCAGATCTTTGGGTTCCAAGTCTTGAAGCTAAGGAGCAGCATGTGAGTTACTCACTGCCTATTGGATTGTGTACTTCGGGGTCTAATAGTGATTTAGGACACAGTGTACCACGAATCAAGAAACAGGATGCAAGCTCTCGGCGCAACGGTGGTTTATCCCGTCAAATTGCCACAACCAAGCGAGTTGAATAACGGAGGCGACTATACGCAGTACATTGTGAATTGCACGTTTGAGGTCTAGTAATCCTCATTCAATGTGAATGACAATGCTAACCATGCGTTTACTTAGCTTAAGAGCATGAAGAGACCGCAAACGAGTTCTTCGATGAGTATGTTGAACAGGGGTCTCAGGTTCAGAGCCTCGCCAGCATCGTCGAATTCAACACGAAACATGCTGCAGAGTGTTTGCCAAAGGGTATGTATAAAGGAATCTTCATTTTCTGTGTATAGTCTAACCCTGACTTTAGATGCACCTGATCAATCATGGCTTGTGAAGGCCGTTGAAGATCGACCATCCGATGAACAGTACCGCGACGCTTTTGAACACATGAGCACCATTGGTAGGGACCAAGGACTTCGCAAAACCTTGGACGAGCACAACCTTGACCTTGTGATTGCGCCAATGGACAGTCCAGTGTGCTCTCTCAGTTTTGCTTCCGGTACGTCTAACGGCCCCTGTGTCCTTTGAAACATTCGTCGTCGAGCTTTTGGAAACTTATCCATAGCCCAATTAACACTTAACAGGTTATCCTCTTGCCAATATTCCTCTCGGCCGTTATCGTCTGAAAGGCGAGCTCAGTCGCCCTTTTGGACTTGCCGCCTTGGCCCGGCCAGGGGCTGAAAGGACACTTTTTCGATTCATGAGTGCTTACAAGGCGAACTTCCCACCCCGGGTCATTCCAGAGCAATTGCTCCGTGCCTCCGATATCTAAAGAACAGTTGCCGCGGCAGATATTTTTATTGGCGGTGAAGAAGTGGTTTTCTTGCTCTTGTTTTCTAGTTTAGTGGAGGCTAATTCAACCCAATCATGCTTTGAGTTAATTATCAAGACCGCGCTTGGTTGTGAAGGCCGTTGGGTGTAGCATATTGTCTCCAACAAAAAAGAAAAAAGAAAAGGGAAAACGTGAAAAGAAAAAGAAAAAAAAAAGAAAAAGGGCGTCGTCGTAGAATCTGGATTCGCGAATTACCCCATTCACTGGGATTGCCATAAGTAAGATTCAAGTCGTTTGATTCGTAGCTTCGAGATACTTAGCTACCGGAGGCCATGGTTGCTAGTACTGTGGTCGGTTGTCCCACGACGAGGTCCGTTATTAAATTTGATAATTTAACATCACCTACCTCAGTCTCCATAGCCAGTTCAGATTTGGAACATTTTTGAATTGTCAAATTCGGCATAATGGGTGAATGTTTCGCCTGGTGTGGCACAGTCGGGAGAGTCAAGCTGTCAGCGCGGATGTTGCCCGGGCCGGCCGGCCGGCCACGACCGGTGGGCGACCACCCCAAGTGGCCAAGCATATGGGGCCCGGAGAAGTTTTGTTCAAGATGAATGCTTGGATGATCTACGGTCTCGGCCCGTCGGCCATGGCCACTACAAGGCTCGTATGGTTGTCGCGTGGCAAAGATAGCAGTCTTGAACGCCACCAAACAACAATATATAAGGTACCACGGGCCGTCTTCTCAAGCGAAGTTAATCTGATCAAGCCCAGAGGCGCTCGTCAAAATCTCACGTCCTCTCAGCTAGCTACCAACACAAACTCGTTTGTCTTAAGGCTGGGAACAGTACTTAAACACTTATCCTTCCATCACATCCAGCCCAATGTCATACCGTCCTACGCCTGCCAGCTCTGTCTGGGAGCATATCGATGTTGACGATCTGAACGATTCGCACACGGATCCTTACCAACCCCGGGGCCAATACGCTCGCAAGCCGTTCTCGCCGCCACCTTATAGTGGGCGTCCCTATGCCGGCTCGCCCATATACAGCCCGTATCAACAGGCTACCGCTGATGGCTCCAGTGTCGTTGATTCTGGACATGACGACACCTTTTACACCAATATCATCGGAGATGACAACCGGGATTTCCCCGATAATGATGAGAGCAAAACTGAGGAAACCGGATTTGTTACCACTCCACTTTTCCCCGGTCCGGAACCCCAGGCTGGTATTCAGGACGCTTTGTTGCCTCCCGTGTACCGCTACCACACTTTCCCAACGCCCACTGCGCTCCTGTCTTCACAGCAGCCGCATCGGTATGCTCAAACGGGATGGCGACGTAGCCGGCTTAGTTCCATTGCAAAGAATACCCAGCCATATCAATTCGCTGCCGGGTATGTGGACGGCCGGGACTTGAACTCGATGGAGATACCCGAGTCGGACTTGGGGCATACCGGGAAGCGAGGGTTGTTAGGGTGGAGCGTGAAGCTGGGTGTTGCTGTGGGCTGGATGTTGTTGTTAGTGCTTGGAGCCATGGTTGTTGCGGGTTGGGTGATAGAGGGGAAGGAGGTTGCCTGGGGGTTTCTTGTTAAGGACGAAGGGGAGTGGGGGCCGTGTACCAATGCTAGGCCGCGGTTTTGTCGGCTCGTTGTTGGGACGGAGGAATAAAGGATAACTAGACGAACAGGACGGAGAGGAAAGGTGTATTTTTAGGCTTGAATCAATTCGGATTGGTATTAATTTGTAGTTCGTCGTGGACGTCACCTCCTTGCCACTGCTTTCCTCTTTACTGAGGCTACGAGACTGCTCAACTCGACGTCTCCTCCTGCCTTGACTTTCTTTGAGTTTCGTTGATCTCTTTCGCCAGCTGGTGATTGCCCTGGCCCGGTCTTGCGCTTTTTCCTGCCCTCCTCTAGCAGCTTCTTCATGCCATGCGTCGCCTTGTACTTTGGATTTGACGGGTCGATGGCGAATTCGTGGCTCTCAAAAACAGCCTTGAACCGGGAATCGTCCACATCCATGCTGAACTCCTCCTGCAAACCGCCCTGATTTTCGGCACCCTGCTTGTTCTTCTTATTTTTCTTCCCCTTCAGCTTCTCCGCTCGCGAAATCTCCTTCATGTCGAAGTGGTCTAAATGGGCACCACCGCCCCCTTCGTCAGCCATGAGAAGCTCGAGTTGTGCTTTTTGAGCCGCATTCTCCGCCTCTTCCCGTTCTTTGGCGGCACGCTTTTTGAGACGCTCCTCCTTACGCACTGCCGATTTAGACGGTTGTGTCGCCTCGGATGTGAAGAAAGGATCGTCAAACCCAAGGTCTTCACCGGCTTCTTCAGCCTGTGGTTCTTGTACCGTGTCGGGGTCAGCACCGTCCCTCTTGGCGAGAGCCAAAGCCCTCTTCTTTTCCTTCCGCTCCTTTTCCTTGCGCTTGTACTTCTCAATCGTGGTCTCTTCCACCTCTTCCTTCTCCGGTTTGCCAGATAAAGCCGGAGCAAATGTAATTTGCATTTCGCCCACCGGCCCTGATTTGGATCCCTTCGGTGCTGGTTCGTCACTGAGCCCTAATGCCGCGCGCATCTTGCGTCTTGCAAGTTCTTTTTTGCTTAGCGGGGCCTCCTCACTTTCGGCTTCCGCTGCAGGTAATTCCTCCTCCTCCTCGCCGTCGCTTTCGCTGTCGCTCGCCAGGTATGCCCGCAGGTCATTATCAGCGATATCCGACCGGCTCCCTGTGAAGGCTTTGTTGATCGACTCTTTCCTCACCACTTCCTCCGGGTGCATGTCCCATGTAAGCTTCACCTTGGAGTGTTGCAAGGCGTCCGTCACGAAGTCCACAGGCTTGTACCCGGATGGCACGCTGTCGCATTCGTCCCTTGGCTCGTCGTCAAACGTGACGTCGTCTGGGATAAAGCGGAGATCCAAGAAATTGGACGAAGATAGATACTCGCTTCCGTCCGTGGCGTTGTAAATCCTGTGCGCCGTGTTCTTGTCTGAGCAGACGACAACGGCATAGTAGTATCGTAACCGGTCGAGTTGGTATGTTCGGAGCGCATCGCTATCGAAATCTTGATCGTTGCCCTCTTGCAGGAGCTCTTTCTTGACCTCTTCGTCGGAATCTATGACATCGCTTTCGTCGTCTTCGCTCTCCGAAGCGGAATCTTCCTCGTCGTCCTCATCATCAGAACCTTCACCCTTCTTGAAAATCTCCCGGGGTGGCCCTTCCGCCTCCTCGCGCTGCATCCTCTCCTTGCCGAATTCACTTGGGTAGACGGAAACACGCTCGATGCGGCCACCGGCCGGGATAAAACTCGAAAATAACGCCAAAAGATCCATTGACTTGATGTGGTCCCAATCAATATTGACGACGGCGAAGCGGTTGGTAACCTCCCCCGCTTCGACCTCCTGTTTCTCCTTCCGAAGGCGGATACCAGGTCGTGATTCTTCCGCCTCATCGTCCCCTTCGGGTTCTTGGTCAGGTTCAGATTCTTCATCTGAGTCGTCATCTGATTCAGATGAGGAGAAGCCGCCGCCCCTCGCAGGATCGTATTTCTCGTCCGCCTTCTCTAGCTCGCGCCGAACAATGTCGTCATCCTCGACTTCAGCATCCTCCTCCTTGTCCTCCTCTTCGTCGTCTTCTTCGTCCTCATAAAGGCGTTGTAGAGCCTTCTTTTTAACGTCGGTCTTCACTTTCCTTCCGTAGCGGTCGACTTTCGCCGTTGCCACGAAATCGGCATCTTTGAGAACGCGCGAGAAGCGCTTATCGAGCTTGGTCTTCACGTTCTTTTTCGAAGGGAGCTGGTACCGAGGATCTGTTTCGAAACTGGAAAAGCGGGAATCGGTTACGCGGTTGGATGGCGCGCTATCGCGCTTTGTTGGTTTGGGTTTCGGCATAGCTGATGGTCTGTGTTGTGTGATGGCGCATTATTTGCGACTTGTCACAAGAGCACGGCAATCCGAGGTGCAGTTGATGATCGAGAAAATTTTAGTGGGGCAAGCTATTCTGCCAAAGGCGGTGAAGGGCTGATCTGGACAGCAGGCTCCACTATTCGGCTCCCACTAGGCGCACGGGTCCGTGCGCTTACGTAAACCTGAAATAGCTTATA